>NC_140168.1:111030680-111505680 GCF_963971535.1 Notolepis coatsorum
ACGTCGTCCCCGTGACACGGCAGAGACCGCTGGGCTCTCAGGGGCCCCGTGGAGACGTCCTCCCCGTGACACGGCAGAGACCGCTGGGCTCTCAGGGGCCCCGTGGAGACGTCGTCCCCGTGACACGGCAGAGACCGCTGGGCTCTCAGGGGCCCCGTGGAGACGTCCTCCCCGTGACACGGCAGAGACCGCTGGGCTCTCAGGGCTTCGTCTTCTTCCACGGCTTGTCGCCAGGAGCTCTTCACGTCCGAGACTGAGGGAGAAAACGGGGGAGAGAAAACACAACAACTGAATTTTGGACCCCTAGCCCTACTTCCCACGTCCCAACGGTGTTGGATGGGTAGAAACCTCTGCTAAATATATGGCAATATATAAAGCATTTACTGACGATCACGGAATTATAAACTACCCCCCCCCCCCCCCCCCCCCCGCGCATGATGAGTCATAACGGTTAGGATCATGTACAGTTGAAATTTTTTATATAGCGTGTATCGGCAATAAACTGCAATCGATAATCTATATTATGCGTTTAGGCCTATAACTCACGTTCTGGGAATTACTGCAGAAAACTATAAAAACATACTTATATTCTAGACGGTATTTTTGGAAGAAACTATGAATGAAAAAGTATAACGTTCCTACATCCTGAACGATAGATAATCGATGTTGAATGGGCCATAGTAATGACATACAGATGAACAGTACTGTTTAAGAGACAGAGTTTCTAAAAAGAGTATATACAGTTTTTTTTTATCAATATATTTATTGGGTTTTAGTTTGCAAATTACAACACGTATATCAGCAGAGCAGTATTCAGCAAACATTTTCACCCCGTTCTCCCTCCCCTAACCCCACCCCACAAAATAATTAACTTCAAAAACAGGTTCACATAGGAAGGATACAGATTTAAATAAAAAATAAACATAAATAAATAATAATACAACCAAAATGTTTTACACATTAAGTAAAGGGTGTTTCTTGTCGTTTTTACACAATAATAAGAGTTGTCCCACAGTACTCCCCCTAATCCTGTTCTTGTTGAAGCAAGTTCCCAACATTCGTATTATGCTTTAAGAAGTACACAAACGGTCCCCAGGCATTATCAAAAATGTTTTGTTTACGTCTAACAATATACACCATCTTTTCCATTGACATATTTGAAGCCATTTCTTTAATCCACATACCAATTCATGGTCCATCAACATTTTTCCAATTAAGAGCTATTACACGTTTTGCTTGTAATATGCACATATCTATAAATCTAAACTCTTTGCGTGGTAGATGTGGGGTGGTAGGAACCAAGAATAAAAAGCTTGGGATTCAATGGCAACTTCTTTGATAAAATTTGATCAATCAGATCAATAACATCTTGCCAGAAGGTTTTCACTTTCACACATTCCCATATGCAGTGGAACAGTGTCCCCCTTGCCTCACTACACTTAATACAAGTATCTGGAATATTATCATTAAACGTATGCAATTTAACAGGAGTTATATATGTACGCATCAGACATTTATATTGTATAAGTTTTAGGTTGCTACTGACTGTCTGACTCTGTGCCTCTTTACATGCCACGCTCCATTCTTCTAAAGATATTTCCTCCTCTATGTCTTCGTTCCATTGATTCAGTTTTGATTCAGATGATTCATCTGAACCAGATACAAATAAGTCGTATAGCATTGAAATTAGACCTTTACCATAACAGTGTCTAGTGACTGCTACCTCTAAGATGGAAATGTTCGGTATATCCAATGAATGGTTCTGAGATGATATAAAACTCCTTAGCTGAAGATATTTAAAAAAGTGATGTTTCGGAATATAATATTTTGTAGATATTTCCGCAAAGGACATGAATACTTCATCCTCCTCCCTGTATACGTCTTGCACTTTCCTTAACCCCTTTTCAGCCCATACTTTAAATCCACTATCGTTTTGCCCTGATTTAAAATTGGCATTGCCCCAAATAGGACTGAACCTGGATCGGGACGTATTTATATTCAAATATTTTGAGTGTGTCAAACCACACATCTATCATGTTTAAAATAATGGGGTTGTCTGTATTTTTCTTCAGATATTTACGGTCTCCTGAATACAAATACAGGTGCAAGGGTAAGCTCGGTTTAACAGAGCAGGATTCTGAATGGGTCCAAGCAGGGGGATTCTCCAATGAGAAGTAAAACATGATCGTCCGCAATTGTGCTGCCCAGTAATACCATTGGATATTTGGGCATTTCAGGCCTCCTCGGTCATATGGTAGATAGAGTAGAGATAGACGTAATCTGGGGCGTTTATTTTGCCAAATAAAGTTGGTTAACAGTTTCTTGATTCTTGTGAACAAAGACGAGGGAGGAAGTAAAGGGATATTCTGGAATAGGTAGAGAAATTTAGGGAGTATATTCATTTTTAGAATATTAATCCTGCCGATAATTGAGATAGGTAGGGATGTCCAACGCTCTATTGAAGAAGTACTAGCTTCCAGAATTGAGTCATAGTTTATCTGAGAAATCGTATTCACCTCAGGGACAATTTGTATTCCCAAATACGTGAATGTATCTGTTGAGTTGAGAGTAGAAGCACTGTTACGTATTGCTTTCACATGGTGGAGGGATACTTACTGTCTGTGGTGCATATTCACATTGTGGTTAAGTGTGCTGTCACTAATTGGTGGTTTAATTGACACACTGTTTCTTCCTGTTTTTGTTATTAAAATGGCCGCCCTTCTAATTCATCACAGGTGTGGTGATGAGGCACCACGCCCTACAAATGCAGTGCAGGGAGCAGTTGTCAAGTCTCCCCCACTTCACAGGAGATGTTGCAGCTCTCCAGCGTCTCACCTGCTCTCTTTGTTTTGTTGTACATTCGGCTTGTTCTTCCTTTTGCCTATAGTTTTGTTGTTTAACTTTGGAGTCTGGAACACCCAGCTCCCACTATTTCTGTCCATTTAGTTAGTTGTAAATAAATAGTTATTTTTGATAAACTTTTGTCCAGTGTCCTGTGTCCACCACGTCGCATTCAAGGCCTTGACAAGCCATATTTTAGGCTTGAATGTAACATGGGGGCTCTAGCCGGTCTTCAAACAGGTAAGTATGCTCTTAATTTATAATTTGATTTGACTACTGGTATGCTTTAAAATATTTAGTTTAGTGGACACCACAGGTTGTTTTCTGGCTGTTGTTAGCCTCCTGTGTACCATGTACTCCTGGGGCAGTCAAAGAAGTGATGGTATATGATCTTTGGCTGGTAGCAGGTGTGGTTGAAGAAAGCTAGGTCTACAGTGCATTAGCTTTCAGTATAGGTAGGTTAGGGGGCCGGGAAATGTAATTAGTGTGTTAGGACCTGATGTAAGTGTTTTTGTTAGATTAGACATGTGGTGGGCCTAGCAGTCTTTCTTTTGACTGCAGTATAGGTTTTTTAGAAGCTATTTGTGAGTCAAATCAGATTGTATGGAGCACCTGTTTGTATTAGAATTTGTTTGTTGAATTTGTTTGTTGAGTAACACAAGGGGTTTTGCCTCACTTGGTTTGTTACTGAAGAGCGTTTGTTCCAGTATTTTGGGATAAATGTCTACCACAGGGTTAGTCTTGTGGGTGGTTCGTCTAAGCAGAGGCCTGTAGCTAGTGTCCAGTAGCAGTGTCTGCTGTGATTCTCTAGTATAGGATCTGTGTGCATTATTGAGCTTGACCTTTTTGATCCAGTATGTGTTATGCCGTGTGTCTTAAATGCAGTGTGATTTGTTTTGCGTGCTAACATAAAATGCCGTGTTTTGAACTACTGCTTGTGAGTTTCATTGCGTGCTGTGTTATGCCGTGTATCTTCAATCACTGTCATTTAATTACGTGCTACACCTTTTTGTGGATACAGGGAAATTGGAGTTTGAACCCCAGGTCGTAGGAACGGTGGGTGAGTTGCTTGTGTTTTGGGTACTGAACTATGTCCCTTGTTGTGGATTAATTGTAGTGTTGCCTTGTACTGGTAATTAATTAATTGGTTGATTAATTACTTGATTAGTAATTAATATTGTTGTATTCATTTATTCAATTATTCATTGTTGTCGTTTACTGAGGATAATAGACAATGACGTTGGACATTGATGACTTTGTTGCAGAGCCAACACTGGCTAAGGTAAAAAAATGTTCAAAGGATGAGTTACTACAGGTAGCATCAAGGTTTTCAATAGACCTCGATGCAGGCCAGAAAAAGGAGAACTTGGTAGGTCAATTAATTGAGGAACTGAGTACAATGAAGGTTTTTGGTGTGGCTGCAGGTAGAACTCTGGAGGAGGAGGGAGAAGGCTTTGAGCTACCGCGTGGGCGAGATGTGGAGCTTAGAACAGCGCGTGAGCTTGCAGCTGTTAACAAGGCAGACCGTGAGGACCTTGAAGCTAGTGAGATAAGGAGAGCAGCTGCAGCAGCTACAGCAGCAGCTACAGCAGCAGCTACAGCAGCTACAGCAGCGGCTACAGCCAGGGAGGCTATTGAAGCTAGTGAGGTGAGAAGAGCAGCTGCTGCCCAGGCCCAGGAGGCTATTGAGGAGGCTGCTGGGGTGAGAAGAGCAGCTGCTGCCCAGGCCCAGGAGGCTATTGAGGAGGCTGCTGGGGTGAGAAGAGCAGCTGCTGCCCAGGCCCAGGAAGCTATTGAGGCGGCACAGGAGGTACGCGCCCAGGCAGCATATGACCGGGAGATGGCGATGCGTAATGCGGGTGGTGCTGGTGCTATACATGTGCATCGGGAGCCGGGTTTTGATATGGCTAGGCAGAAAAGCATGGTTCAGTTTTTTTTGGAAAGGGACGTCGATAGTTTTTTTTTATTATTTGAGGACATAGCTGGCAGTTGCGGCTGGCCAGCAGATAAATGGACTATCCTCATGCAGAGTGCTTTGCGCGGTAAGGCACAGATCGTGTATGCGTCGATGTATCCTGATAATAAAGATTATGCTTTGGTGAAACAGGCTATCCTTAAAGCCTATGAATTGGTCCCTGAGGCTTACCGCCAGAAATTCCGCAATTTGAGGAAACAGAACTCAGTCTTTTGTGGAGTTTGTGAGGGAAAAGCGGTTGCTTTTTGACCGGTGGTGTGCAGCAGAAAAGGTCACCACAGTGGAGGAGATTAGGGACCTAATCTTATTAGAGGAATTCAAGGTGTATGGCGTATCTGAGGATATTGCTATGTACTTAAATGAGAGGAAAGTCAGGACCTGTTCAGCAGCAGCGGTCCTGGCTGATGAGTATGTTTTGACCCACAGGACGTCTTTTGAGAGACAGCATTATCCTGTGCATGATGAGGGGAGGCCAAAATGGACTCCTAATAGGCCTACAGGGTCCAGTGCTGGGGGTAGTGGTAAGTTTAATGGGGCATGGGGAAGCGATGATGCCCGGAAGTGCCAGGATTGTGGGAGTGCAGGACATGTGATGGGAAATTGTTATCGTTTGCACCCAGAAAAGCGCCCGTCTAACCCACCCAGACCAGTGATGTTGATAAGTACACCTGTACGTAACCCTGTTGTTCTGTCTCCACTAGATGGCAAAGGAGTGGATGACCTTTACACACCTTTCAGGAGTAGAGGGTTTGTTTCATTGACAGAGGGAGGTCTTAAGGTACCAGTGACGATTCTCCGTGATACTGGCGCATCCCAATCTTTTGTTCAAAGTAGTGTCCTGCCCTTTACGCACCACTCAGAGTTGGGTGCAGGGGTTGTTATTGAGGCTTTTGGAATGCACACAATGAATGTGCCGCTGCATAATGTCTTTCTTGATTGTGCCCTAGTGTCAGGACTGGTGGTGATCGGAGTGACGGCTGGCAAACTCCCTATGCAGGGGGTAACATTGCTCTTGGGCAATGACTTGGCTGGAGGTAAAGTACTGGTGAAACCGGAGGTGACATGCGTGCCGGATACTCAAGTGGCGGAGCAGTATCTCGTGGGCTTCCCAGCCTTTACAGTGGCTGAGGCCGCAGACGACTTGGAGGAGGAGAATGAGAGTGAGAATGATGCTGTGAGGGATGTTGCTACATCATGTGGCACCATTTCTGATATTTCATGTGGCACCATTCTGGTTGAGGAGCCTACAGGGCCCGAGTTGGGCTGCCAGCCTTCCTACGGTAGCTCTGACGTTCATGATGTCTCACTTGTCAGCAGTGATGATCCCAGTATGGTCAGTGTTTCTGATATTGATTCATGTGACCACACTGACTCTCTGCCAGGCACTGGGTATGCTAGTCAACCTAGTTACATGTGTCCTGTGCAGCAGGAGCAGCCCTCACGGCCTAGCCTACGGTGTGGCACCAATTTTGGTCGTGTTGGTGCTGATGCATGTGTCTCCGTTTTGTGTCACGACGATGTTACTGTGTGTGCCACCATTTTGGCTTGTGACAGTAAAAACAAATCAGGCACCTTTTTGTCTCATGACACTGTTGCTGTCTGTGACACCATTGTTGCTCATGACAGTCCTATTTTTTGTGACACTGTTTTGGCTCATGACGGTGCAGTTTCTGCTGTCATTGTTGCTAATGACAGTGCTAATTTTTGTGACGCCATTTTGGGTGGTACTCCAGATATTTTTGTGCCTGAAGTGATGTTGCTCTGTTCCAGGGATGGTGAGGACGTGCCTGAGGCGGTACATCCTGCTCTGGATGTTCGTGACTCACAGTCTCCTGTGCAGCTATCGGGGGTACAGCCCTCAGTACAGTCTCATGTACTGACAGTGCCAGGTGGGGAGGAGATGGGCACTGTGTTGGTACCAGGGGAGTGTGCTGATAGTTTTCCTGTTGGTTGTCCGGAGCGCGATGAGTTTGTTTTTTCTCAAGTGTGTGATTCCAGTTTGCCGTCTCCTTTTGACAGGTCGGTGTCGGTGGAGCGGCCTGTTGATGTGGAGCCTGTATTTTGTTTTCCTGTTTTCTGTCCTGAGCGCAGTGAGCTGCTGTCTCATGCTGACTCCAGTTTGTTGTCTCTGTTTGTCAGGTCTGTATCGGCGGAGGGACCTGTTGTCGTGAGTTTTTTGTTTGGTGGTGATGTGTTGGTGGGTGGATTGGCTTCTAGGCCTTGCGCCTCAGTGGGGGCTGAGTGGGGTTTAGTTGCCCAGATGTTTCCACTAGCTCCGCTCCATCCAGGCCCGGCTGGATACATTTTGGTGGGGTCTCGCTTGGGCGGGTATCAGGACGGGGTTGCTAAACGACAGTGTCGAATGTTCCTCAGTAGGGAGCATTCGACGGAGTTAAGGGTTGTGTTCGACAGGGGCCGACCCATGGTCACTTTGTGGTAGTGGCTCGCTTTGTGGGTCACAGTAATTTTTGGTGTACAGTTGAGTGTGACTCTTGACCGGGGCTCACACTCAACAAAGTACAGGCGCTGCACGTGTTAAGAGTGTGTGTTTGCAATTTTTTTTTGGTAAGGTTGGTAAGTATCTCCTTATTTATTTATGTTCATTCTCTTGGTGATGGTTTCTTTGGGCTATAGTTGGGAGAAGAACATAAATCTTCGGTGTGGGGGTGTTACGTATTGCTTTCACATGGTGGAGGGATACTTACTGTCTGTGGTGCATATTCACATTGTGGTTAAGTGTGCTGTCACTAATTGGTGGTTTAATTGACACACTGTTTCTTCCTGTTTGTTATTAAAATGGCCGCCCTTCTAATTCATCACAGGTGTGGTGATGAGGCACCACGCCCTACAAATGCAGTGCAGGGAGCAGTTGTCAAGTCTCCCCCACTTCACAGGAGATGTTGCAGCTCTCCAGCGTCTCACCTGCTCTCTTTGTTTTGTTGTACATTCGGCTTGTTCTTCCTTTTGCCTATAGTTTTGTTGTTTAACTTTGGAGTCTGGAACACCCAGCTCCCACTATTTCTGTCCATTTAGTTAGTTGTAAATAAATAGTTATTTTTGATAAACTTTTGTCCAGTGTCCTGTGTCCACCACGTCGCATTCAAGGCCTTGACGAGCCATATTTTAGGCTTGAATGTAACAAGCACAAACAAGCCCATCCTCCCTCTCTCTTTCATTGAGTAACATTATAGATGATTTGGAGTGATTCACTTTATAGCCAGATATTTTCCCAAATGTTTCAATAAGACTTAGGAGTTCAGAGAAGAGAGTCGATCCAGGCAATCAAAAGGATGTCAAATCCAGAGGGAAGATGGTCAAAAGGCCTTTATTAAAGGTGGCTAAGTCATTTAAAATCTAATAAACATGTTTCGACCATAGCGGTCTTCATCAGGATTAGAGTGAAATGTACAAACACATCACCCCCTTACATACCCACAGGTGAGTGTCAGGTGAAACAATCAATCAATAAACACCAAATGATTGAACCGAGTGATGATTGGAAGGCACACGCAAGGGCGGAGCCATCAATCAGTGACAGTGTAGAAAAATTAAAAATATATATCAAACAGGCTATAAGTATAAGCATAGATAAATAATCAGTAAGCAATATACAGAAAAATATAATAGCCTATGTAGCCTATGTAAGGTACAAAGAATACACACAATACATTGGCAATAAACATATAGGATAGAAATCAAAGATAACACATGAAGTCAATATCCTCATTTAGCCCAGGGGCATTAAGAGCGTCAAGGCTATGAATCCAGAATGTTTCCCTCTGATTGAGTTTGCGGATGCGGTCTCCGCCCCTAATAAGAGGTTTGATATGTTCAATGCCCACAATTTTCAGTATAGAATCGTTATTGTTGTGTACTTCTGTGAAATGTCTGGCTATGGGATAAACATGATTTTTGGTTCTGATGGCGTATTTGTGTTCAGCTAAACGATCCCGCAGACGCCGCTTGGTACGACCTACATAGAAGATGCCAGGACAAGTACATGACAAGCGATAAATGACATGAGTGGTATTACAGTTAATAAAGTCATTAATCTTGTATGATCGCTGAGATTTAAAGTCAGTGAATGTCTTGGTTTGTATGACGTTGACACAGTGTGGACAATTCATACATTTGTAGGTTCCAATAGGTCTCCTAAGCCAAGACTCCTTAGTCGCGGGAGGAAGGTAGCTATGAACTAATTTGTCTCTTAATGTTGGAGCACGTCTGAAAGAAAAAACTGGAGGTTGAGGGAACACTTGTCTGAGAGTGGGGTCACTATCAATAATGGGCCAGTTCGCATTAATGATGCGCTTAACGTGTCCCGCTGCGGGACTGAGACTCGTTCCGTCGTCTACTTTTCTTGAGCAAATCAGACCTATTAAGTGTCTGTGCCTTATTACGTGCCCTTGCCACTACATCTGGATTATACGATCGATTTTCAAATCTGGTAGTCATATCAGCAGCCTGTTGATGAAACTCACTATCACTATCACAAATACGACATAAACGTTGAAATTGACCAAAAGGAATGTTGTCGATCATGTGAGGGGGATGGAAGGAGTCAGCTCTCAAGAGGGTGTTACGTGAAGTTTTCTTTCTAAAAATGGTGGTGTGTAATTTACCAAATATATCTTTTGAGATAGTAAGATCTAGAAAGTCAATAGTTGTTAAAGAATATTCTATGGACAGACGGATATTGTTATTTAAAGAGTTGAGATAACTATGAAAAGCCAACAGTTCAGATTCATTGCCATCAAAAATAAATAATAGATGGTCAATATACCGGCCATACCAGGTGATATTGTGATACCAAGGATTGATAGGGTTGAGCACATACAACTTTTCCCAAAGGCCTAAAAAGAGACTAGCATAATTAGGAGAAAAACAAGAGCCCATAGGGACACCCATAACTTGTTTGTAAAACCCATCTGTGAACATAAACACATTGTTATGGATAATCCATCTGGTCAAGTCAACAAGAAACTTGGTAGGGGGCAAAGCATCTCCTCTATCAGATAAAAAGTGTGTCAATGCTGTAAGACCTTCCTCATGATCTATGTTCGTATACAGACTTTCAACATCCATAGTTACTAAATAATGAGATTCTAAATTGGTAAGGTTAGCTAAACTATTGAGAACATCCGTAGTATCTTCAATAAAAGAAGGGAGTTGCTTAACATACGGTTTAATGAAGAAATCAATCAATTTAGAAGCTGGTTCTGTAAGGGTACCGTTACCAGATATAATAGGACGACCAGGAGGGTTGTCAAAGGGTTCCTTGTGTATTTTAGGAAGTAAATAGAAAGACGCTAAAGCAGGATAAAGACTTAGGAGTGCTGGGACAGATCTGTGTAGATTTTTTAGCATTAATATTACATCATCGGCGAAGAGGGCTATCCTATGTTCTATATGACCTTCTCGAATCCCATGAATATCACTGTGCGTCCTCACCGCTATAGCAAATGGTTCGATCGCAAGAATGAAAAGCAAGGGCGATAAAGGGCTCCCTTGTGGGCAACTTCTACTAATGTTAAAGGGTTTAGAGACCTTGCTATTAGTCAGAACTTCTGCCGTAAGCCCTGTACAAAGCAATCTAACCCATTTGACGAATGTGTCTCCAAAGCCAAATCGTGTTAACACCTCAAACAGATAAGGCCACTCGACACGGTCGAAGGCCTTCTCTGCATCCAGAGAGAGTAAGGCAGTATCTGTCGCCCCCTTGTGGTTATATAAAATATTGAGCAAGCGTCGGACGTTATGAAAACCCCGTCTCCCTTGAATAAATCCATTCTGGTCTTCCCCCACCACCCTAGGTAGAAGGACCTCCAGTCTTCTTGCAATAATTTTACTAATAATCTTGGTATCCGAATTTTGGAGGCTGATTGGATGCATATTTTCACATTTTGTATTAGGTTTCCCTGGTTTTGGAAGTAAAGTGATTAGGGCTCCCCTCATAGATGTGGGGAGAAGACCATTCTCAAAGGATTCCTGAAACATCTCCAAGAGGGGTGATATTAATTTAGTTTGGAATTTCTTATAAATATCTATGGGGATGCCATCTGGGCCTGCTGCTTTTCCAGCCTGCATACAGCCGATTGCATCAGCAATTTCAACGCCAGTTATATTTTGATCTAAAGCCCTACTTTCCTCCTTTGAAATTTTGGGAATATCTAGGTCGTCTAAGAATTGTGTTTGCATGTCCAGGTTAGGAGAACATTCAGAGCTGTATAATTTCCCATAGAAGACTCTAAAAGCCTCATTCATCTCTGTTGGGTCCACTATAGTTTTCCAGGCTTTTCCCCCTGATCATAGTAGAACTGTTTGAGTCTCATTAGGTCGGCAGCGGCTTTGTTAGCTGCTAATTCATTGTACTGTGATCTAAGCAGTAGTAGTTTTGAATGAGCATCTGTAGTCGTATGTTTATTATGATACATTTCCGTTTCCATTTTTTTTATATCCTGATCTAATTTCTCCATTTCAAGTCTTGTAGCCTTTTTCTTTGAGCTAGTGAAAGAGATTATTTGTCCCCTAATAAAAGCCTTGAAAGCCTCCCACCTCATGCCAGCAGAGGTCTGGGACTTGTTGCATTCAAAATACAGGTCAATCTGTTTCTCCAAAAAGTCTATAAATGTGTGATCCGTGAGCCATCCTGGTTGAAAACGCCATCTTGGTGGGTCATTCACTAGGTTAGTATCTTCATAGTTCAAGGATACCACTGCGTGGTCCGAGAGAACTATACTGCTATACTGACATTCACCTACTTTGGAGGCAAGCAGTGCTGAGACTAAAAAGTAGTCTATGCGTGAGTGTGTTTTATGAGTGCTGGAATAGCAGGAATACTCCACTGCATTTGGTTTGCCATGCCTCCAAATATCCAACAAGTTTAATTCCTTCAAAAAATGATGTATTGTCTTTCTCGACTTATTGTGAGTACCTTCTTGACCAGTTGACCTGTCCTTTGAAGGGTTCAATGTACAATTAAAGTCACCAGCTATTATGTATTGTCCAGGAAGAGTTGAGGCTGTCAAAAATAAATTATCATAGAATTTAGGGTCCTCTTCATTGGGACCATAAACATTTATCAGCGTTAATGTTTCAGACAGTAACCTACCCCGGACCATAATATATCTACCTGCAGTGTCCCTTACTACATTATGTACCTGTAATGGGACAGACTTATAAATTAGTATCATAACCCCCCTGGCATGAGTGGTGTAGGGGGCAGATAACACTTGGCCCTGCCACCTTTTTGCTACTTTAGAAACATCTTCGTTCAAAAGATGAGTTTCTTGTATTTTTTTTTTCTTTTTTTTTTCAAATATTTTAACCTGCTCATTACCCGTTTCACCTTTGTAATTTTGTTCAAGCCCCTACAATTCCACGAAGTAAATTTCACCTTGCAGTTCTCTGACATTAGTTAATTAATATATATATCCCTTATGAAAAGGTACATAGACAGCCACACCCATATGAGAGAAGAAAAAATAATAAAACACAACAGGAAAAAACACCCATCCCCCACCCCCTACTAACCTAAAGCCCATGCATCTCCCCTCACCCCACATTTCACTACTGGCCAAACGAGTTTCTCTAACTCGTCTTCCTCCTAAGCTCAAACTAGCTTTAATTTTTTCTAAATACTAATCACAAATAACATATCTAGTGTCATCTTGAACTGCGCAATGCTTGCAACTTGTAGGTCTAGTATCCATTAGGTCAGGGGCTTACTTTAAACGCCAAACACTATTATTACAAATCTGGAACGCGCGCACGCAGGCTGGGAGACGAGGAAAATGTAAAAAGTTAAATGTTTGTAGCCTGCCCCAGAATCTGCAATGCGTTGTAGGAAAAGTCTAAACCAGTGCTGATTTTGTCCGTTGAACTAGACTCAGTCCTGTCCGAATAAGAATACAAATAAAAATCAGAGGAAAACTAAACAGTCATAGTCCAATCACGCCTCATTTCGTGGAAATGGCTATTTTTATAACGTCATTTATATATTCACTTACAAGAATACAGTAGGCGGGAGCTCCAGTAGCTCACCGCGTACCTCGAACGCTATTTCGGCGTCGGGGACAACCGTGCTCGTCACGGATCTGGGGTAGCGAGTTCGACTCCCGGACAAGCCGTAACTTTCTCAGAGTGTCTTTCCCCCCATCTGTACCCCCATTCAACCTGTTTCTGTCGGTCATACTTGACCAGAGAAAAAGCGATAAACGCAAAAAGAACCAGCGGAATGGTCAAAGTTTTAAAAATAAGAATACAGTAGGCTCAGTATGACTGTTACTTTCCTTTCGGAGCCTTCCAACGCAGAGCCTGTCTCAATAAATCAAATGCTTCGGATAAACTTGTCCACCTCCGCCGGAGTTTGAAAGGTGCGGGCTCTCTCGTTGAGTTACCAGCAGCCGGTCTGGAAAGATGATTCGGTGCGTGTGGATCCCCCGGTCTCTCAGCTTCTTCCGCACCTCGTCGTATCCGCGCTGCCTCTTGTGCACACCTGCAGAGAGGTCTATGTGAAGACGAACCGGCTCGTTATTATAAAGGACCTGTCCCTCCCTTGGTCCTAGCTGCCCTCAGTACTCCCTCTCTGTCCTTGAAGTTCATGAACTTCATGATTAGGGTCCTTGGGCGTTGAGTCAAGTGGCGCGCCGATTCTATGAGCACGCTCCAATACTAAGCCCCCTGGTTCAATATTCAGAGCCTCCGGTAACCATTTCTCCAAAAATGCAGTTGCATCCTGGCCCTCTGCCTTTTCCGGTAGCCCCACCAACCTGACGTTATTTCTTCGACTCCTGCATTCCAAGTCCTCCACTTTGTCGAGAAGGCTTGTAGCGGTGTTCTCCAGAGTGCTAACCTTTGGTGTCAGCTTATTAACGTTATCCTCCGCGTCAGAAATCCGTTGTTCAGTCTGCTCTATGCGGCTTATGCAATCTTGTATCTGTTTCTTTATTTCCGTAATTGTTATTTGCATTTTGTCGAATTTCTTATACAGTCCAGTTTTCATAGTCAGTATGGCTTTCATGATATCTTGGTTGTCTGGACTCAACTTTTCATCATCAGATTCGTCGACGTCCTCGTGTGCGTTAGCCATCTTGTTTTCATCTGACTTGGTGGCGCTGTAACTGTTAGCCTCCTCCTCCACCTCCGACTGTTCAGCTTTCTTTCTATCCTTCTTTGCTTTTTCTTTAGCGTTTTTTCCTGACATTTTGATTCGGATATTCTTATACATGTACTGTATAATTAAGATGGACGTCCTACCTAGAATCAACTTCTTCAGCTCAATGCTACCGTTACCCCCTCCAAAGGGTTACTGGAAAGAATTACACTCCTCCACATACAAATTTATTTGGAATAACAAACCACCACGTATAAAAAGATCCACCGCACAGAGAAACAAAGCAGACGGTGGTATGGCATTTCCAGATTTCTACCACTATTTTAAGGCGTACACTTTAAGACCACTAACAACATGGTTTGATCCCCAAGCATCAGTATCCTGGAGAAAATTAGAAGAAAATATAGTAGCTCCATATAGGCTGAAGGACATAGTATACACCAAATTATCAATTAAGCAATGCGAACGGAAATTTGGCCCCATAATCACTCATGCGATCCGGATATGGCGTGAAACACAAAAAAAAGATTCTATCCCACATAAATGGCATAATCATACTCCCTTATTCAATAACAATGCACTCTTGATTGGAAAACAACCTATAAGATTCCCTAGATGGGAAAAGCAAGGCATACACTCATTAGGAGACGTTTTCAACAAACAGGGCTTTTGTAGTTTCGATGAAATACGCAAAAAATCTAATCTCACCAAGTCCACATATTATTTTTACGCGCAGTTATTGGCATGTTTGAAGGCTCACGGTGTTCCATTAACGATACCAATTGCACACCACAGATACCACAATTTTTTCTATGAAAGAGAGACATCGAGAGGTTTTGTATCAGATTTTTATCATCAATTACTAACGGCCTCGTATGAAACCCTCCACCTAGACTCTATTTGGAGGAGGGATATACCAGACCTGGAAATAGACTTTGATTGGCAAGAAGCCTGGGCAAATGTCCGACTTGCATCAAGGAACCCGGACCATCAACAAATCAATCTTAACTATATCCATAGGACATACTTGACTCCTATAAGACTGAACAGAATGGGTCTTAAACAAGACTCCAAATGCTCCTTATGTACAAATGGGGACGAGGGGACATTTATGCACATGTACTGGGACTGCCCACCAGTTAAGATATTCTGGAAAGAAGTGACCCAGCAATTATCAAATCTCTTAATTCTGAATATACCTGTACACCCCTCTGTATTACTGCTGAATGATGTTTTTGAATATGCAGAACATCCACAGCGAAAGAGATTGGTTTTATCTGGTATCACAGTGGCTAAAAAGCTGATAGCATCACAATGGTTTCAACCGGAGAAAATGTGCCGGAAGGTCTGGATTCTTACATATCTCGATGTGATTTATCAAGAAATATCTACAGCAAGAATTTTGGGTCTCAATGAATCCAAAATGACAATGTGGTTAGAAGTGGTGGAGAGAATAAAAGCTAACATATAATGGTAGTGTATGGTTAGGAACAAGTTATAATGGTTGGATTATCCAATGAGGGGTCCGGGAGGGGGGGGTACGAGCTAGAGCATATGTGTATAGGTTTTTAGATAACAGGTATTAGGGGTATATCCTGTATAAGACAATTAACTAAATGGTGATTTCATTGGATGTGCACTGTCAACTAATGCTTGTATATCTTATCGTGTGTTGTCATGTTTGTTTATGCGTTTGTTTAAAAAATAATACAAAAATAAAATACAAAAATACATGTACTGCGTGACTTTGAGTGATATTTTGATTAGTTTTGTAGGATTAAATTACATGCTAGCAGCTGAGCCTAAAATGTGCAACCTCCTAGTTACTCGTCATGCCCGGAAGTCGAGTATATACAGTTAATTTACTTCTGACCATTATAGTCAAAGTATTTTCCTATGAACTGAAACTCATAAGACCACATAAGGCTAGCATCATTCAGTTACAGCTATATTGGCCAACATTAGCCAGCTATCTAGCCAGCTACTGCACCACGAACTGCCAGCCAGCCAGCTGGCCACCCCCAATCCAGCCAACCGTACAAATTACGGTCCCAGTACAGTTAGTTAGCTAGCCATTCCATTGCGAATTAAAAGGTAGGCAGCCAGCCAGTATTAGCTAGATAGTAGCTAGGTAGCTAACGTTAGCCAACTGAGAAAGATAGCTAGCTAGCCAACAGCTGCAAGCCTGCAACGAACGCCACGAAAGCCAACGCCTCATGTATTAAACTAAAGTCAATGGTTAAATGGGTCATTTTGTTTAATGATTCAGGGATGTTGAAAGAAGAGCTGTCGAGGCTCTGCACTTGGAGCGAGTGAGAGCCGAGTTGTGTTGACAAGACACTCTGTGAGGGGAGGGGGGAGGGGCAATGCCCCAGCAGCGTGTGTGCGTGTGTCAACAACTTGCTATAGGAGAGAAGACTGCGAGAACGCCAGCTGGTATCGATATTGCAGAAAGTATCGATATTGCGGGAAATGAGTATTGAAACTGTTTTAAATATTCAGAATCGATATTTATCGAAAAATCGATATTTTGGCAACACTAATAGGTATTATGTTTCATCATGAATGCATGAAGGGGGGGGGGGGGTCGTTTCTGATGCTTTGATTGTCAGTAACGGCATTCGTTTTGAACACTAAAAATACTGATCAGCTGGATCGGATTGAAAACATTGTACGATCAAGCTGAAATTGACGTCAGATAGTCCTTACCTCTGATCGGGGGTATTCCAAAAAGAATATTCCAATTGTTTGATCGTCATCTGGTCCATCTGATGTCCATCAGGTCCACGACATAACCCACCACAACACATGCATCGGGGGCATTTGACGCGCTTCAATACGATCGGGTGAACCGCTCGACTCGCCTGACCCAGAAAACTGAGCCCGGAGGGATTTGAACGTAACACAGGGTAAGATATAAGGTTTCAAAGGGTGCTCGATACTGCCGTCTAGCAGGATGCGGCCGGTATTGCACTTTGGCAATCTCAGACTAATTTCCTATGGTAACACCGAGGTCCCTGGATGAAAAATCCTAAATAAAATGGGGTCGTGGTATAAAAAAAGTTTGAGAATCCCTGGTTTATACGGTGAATGTGATTACAATTTCAAGTGAATGTATGTTATGAAATGTATGTTAGGGACCTTATTGAAGATGAAGGTCTATATGGTAGAACGTGTACAATTTCATGAAGTATGTTAATGTGTCCCTTATGGACAGGTGAGACATATCTCTAGAATTTTAGGAAGCTTAGTAATGAATGTTTTGATAAGACATGTCATCAAAGGTTTTCTCCAAAAGGGTCAAAGCGGGATCCAGGTAGGGAGGTGAGAGGTCGTTTATCTTGGGGCCACAAACAAAAGGGAGGGTAAATAAAAATAAAATACCAGGGTTCCCATGTGACGCCAGTGAAGAACATCAATCTGTTTGACTTACTCAAGCTCTCAGGCGTGCGTGGCAGCTGCTTCTTAGTGGAGAAGGGGTCAGTGCCCATTGTACTGAGAAGGGTCTCCAATTCCAAACCTCTAACCCTGCCGCCCATGGGGGTCGTTGTAGTTACAGCCTCTGCAAACTTCACACACACACACACCACACACACACACACACACACATCAAAGTCAGGATATTTAAAGCTAGTACTTTGGAGAATACATTTTTACATCAATTACGGTAATATCATTTCAGAGTTTATTGTGGATGTACAAAAGGCTGGGACAATAATTTAGGTGCCTATCCCTTCTTCGCCAGGCTTATGTACATCATTATACCATCCTCTGCCAGCTCTATTTGTCTATGGAGATGTTCCCCTTCTTTGCAGGGCTATAACTTTTTAAATTGTATTGCTAAATTGACATTACTATGGCCCATTCAACATCAAGTATCTATTGTTCAGGGTGTAGCAACGTTCATTCACATATTCATACTAAAATACGGTCTAAAGTATAAATATGTTTTTATCGTTTTCTGCAGAACGTGATTTATAGCCCTAAATGCATTATATTGATGATTGTATACAGTTTGATAGCGATCGGCGCGAGATAAAATTTCAAATGGACGTGCTTCTAGAAGTTACTACTTATCATCTGATGTTGACCGGATGGGGGGGGGGGGGTCGTTTATAATTCCGTGGCCAACGTTGGATGATTCATCTAGTGTGGGTGATATGATCATTAGAGCAGTTTGTATCGAACACGTTAAAAAAAAACGCTGAAACTCACCGCAGCTTCCTCGTAGCGTTGGGTGATGAGCGTGGAGCAAAAAGATTCCTATTATGGGATGTTGAAATATGCGATCCATCTCCAGGTTGTATAATAGTATATACGTCCAAATCATGTTGTTTATCGAGTTATTGGTAACGGATTGCTATCCATTGTGTCTAGCTCGAGTCCCGGGACTATTAGCGAGTGATCGGACCGAATTGGAATGAGCACCAGTTTCAGTTTCCGGTTTGGGCGATCCGCCAATCGGCCACCAGATGGCGCTCTTGAACCGTTGGAGAGTTGAGAGGGGATCAACAGTAGATCTCAAGTCTCCGGGGGAGAAATATGATTGAGATCACAGATTTTTGAAATATTGATCTCAATGACATGTTACGGCGTCATTGGCAGAATGAGCATGGCGGGGAATGACGAGTTTAGGTGTCCTTGGCAGAGAAAGTGTTAATATGCACGTTTTCTGGTTATAAGAGATGAGGTATGCAAGTTAGGTAAGTAAGTGAGTAAGGTATGTAAGCTTCGGCTCAGCTTCTTCCCCCAGGCCATCAGAGTCTTGAACACTGAACTCTCCACACACAACACACATACTGTATACGCTCACACACTAACATTCACTCTAGCACGAACACACACACATGCTGCACACGCTCACACTCAACGGTCACTTTACACAATGAAAAGGTCACTTAAAAAAGAAAAAAAAACGGGACTGGTTCTTGTATAGTAATAGATGGATATAGCAAGATAGCATAAGGATATGTAGTATAACTGTATAGTATAGTATTGTATTGTATAGTAGTGTACATAAGACCCAGTGCCTCATCCGTAGCTTAAAGGAAAACTCAATATACCCTGGAGTTGGACAAGAAGATGCATAGCTTTTTCTTCTCTGTGCATGCAGTAGGAGTAGGAAGACGTTGGGAACTAGGCTAATGGGGGAACCTCCAGTGACTGACGCTAAGCTAGGCTAACGGTGCGTGTCTTCCTACTCCTACTGCATGCACAGAGAAGAAAAAAGGTATGTATCTTCTTGTCTAACTCCAGGGTAGATGCCAAATAAGCTAATTTCCCAAAATGTTGGAGTTTTCCTTTAACACTGTATTGCACTATCGCAGGACCTTAGCATGTCTTTTACCATGCTTTTTGTAAACTTTATGTACATTATACCTTTTATGTCTTATTCTTATTACTTGTATTATTGCACAATCCACAGCATTTCACTGTATGCCCTGTATGCCGTGACAAATACAACTATTGACTCTCGACTTGACTTACCTCACAAGTGTTGCGGTCTCGTGTGAGAATCAATCAATAAAGTTGAAGTTCAGCGTGCTCCACATTAGTTTGATAACTTACAAATTAAGATCCTTATTTCTTTCATGTGTGATCTAGTCTGCGATATTCCGAGTGTCGAGTCAATGACGGTAAGTAAGTGCCTGAAGTTTTGTCGTTTATGTTTACATCTCGCAAATCTAACCGCGTTCAGTGTGATGATACATTTCCAAAATCATTATGAGGCGCATGTCGTAATTGACTGGAAGATGTGTTGGGTTGGCTATTGTGATGCTTCCTATGTTTAAGTTAACGTGGCACCGCTGTTATCCTTCCTATGATTAAGTATAGTATAGTTAGTATAGCTAGTATAGTATAACTGTATATTGTATAGTATATTGTATAGTAGTGTATATAAGACTCATTACCTTTAATTCGTAAGCTTAGCATTGTATCTTAGTACTTTTTATCATGTCTATTTTATTCTATTATTTGGGTATTTGGCCACCTTCATTTCACTACATGTCTTGTGTATGTATGTGACAAATAAATCTCTTGAATCTTGAAGCTAAAGTAGTTGTTATCCTTCCTATGATTAAGCTAAAGTAGCTGTTAACACTATGATCGCCGGGGACGAGTTAAGACGTCATTCCTAGCCATGCTCATTCTGCCGAAGACGCCGTAACTCGTCTTTGATGTCAATATTTCAAAAATCTGTGAGCGAAATCATATTTCCCCTCCGGAGCCCTGAGACACACTGCAAAGCTCCACTCAACTATCTAGCGGTTCAAGAGCGCCATCTGGTGGCCGATCGGCAGATCGCCAACCGGAAATGAGCCTTTGAACCGGTAGTGCTCATCCATATGTGGTCCGGCCACTCGCTATCGTTAGAGAGACTCCGTCTTGATACAGTGAACATCGATCGGTGCAAATAACTCGAAAAAACAACATGATTTGGACGTATATACTATTATACAACCTGGAAATGGATCGGGCATTTCTCCATCCCATAATAGAAAAAATTCTGTTCCACGCTCATCTGCCAGCGGCGCGAGGAAGCCACGGTAAGATTCAGCGTTATATTCTAACGTGTTCCATATAAACTGCTATGATGAACATATGACCCACTCTGGATGAATCATCTAACGCTGCCCACGGAATTATAAACGATCCCCCGCTATGTAGAAACTTCTAGAACCACGTCCAGTTGACATTTTTTATCTCGCACAGATTCCTACCAAACTGTATTTGATCATCAATATAATGCATTTGGGGCTATAAATCACGTTCTGAAGAAAGCTGCAGAAAACGATAAAAACATACTTATACTTTAGACCATATTTTAGTATGAATATGTGAATGAAAAAGTGTAACGTTGCTACACCCTGAACAATACATATAGGACATTGAATGGGCCATAATAATGGCAATTTAGCAATATAATTTAAAAAGTTATAGCCCTGCAAAGAAGGGGAACTTCTCCATAGACAAATAGAGATGGCGAGGGATGGTAAATTATGAATTTAACCCATGGCGATCAAAGTGTTAACATGTAATCTCTTTGCGTCTATACTACTGGCCATACGGTGGTCTAGGTCGCCCTCTGGAGGCTGTGAAACGCATGTGCAGTTAGTCTGTGTCGACCAGGTGCACGAGGTCCACCTTTTGTTAATGGCTCTGTATTGGTGTTATGCAAGTTGATTGAATAAACCAAGTTAACAGAAGATAAACGTCGTGTTTATTGATAGTAGACTAACTGTAGCACCGTTGTTATCCTTCCTATGATTAAGCTAAAGTAGCACCGTTGTTATCCTTTGTATGTTTAAAGGGGAGATGAAGCGTTAAACAATATGAGCCTAGTTTGTTTGTTGTGTACCTTGGGTAAGACATGGTCCTATAATCAAATGTGAAGTCCTGCTTATTTGTCTGAAAACTCAAATGTAATTTCCCCATTTTTGCCATTTTAGATGTAGCTGGATCGTGACGTCACAGTGATGGTTTGGGCTGGGTCCCGGTTTACACTGCTGGTTAGATAGCTACGTAAATATGTAACGTTACCTACAGAAAAAATATACATTATATAATTATACTTGTAGTTGTATTATCTGCGAGACATCGCCACCAACAAGGCAAAATGCTCCGCTATCTGCAAACAGCTCCACTGTCTGTGTGTGTATACTGTGCTTTGGTCAAATCACATTCAGCATTAGGTATCAGTTTCCTTTTTTTCCTCCCTCAATAATATTATGTTATTTATGTACGTTAACATTATGTAAACAAATGCACATATGGATTGTTTGCTGCAACGTTTCTGAATGAATTGAAGCATTAATAAATAAGCAGATAATTAAATTAGATGTCCATAACATTTGTGTTTTTAATTAGCATAGCCTAAATAAATATGAATTCAAGAAGTTAAATACTGAATTAACGACACATTTATTAACAGGCTGAAAAAAACAATTAGCCTATTTAATAGGCTAAACACTGTGCGTAAAATATAGGCCAAGCGGTGGTAAAAGGCAACTTAGGCTAGCCTTCTAAAACAGGCTAAACTTCGTTTTGGCTTCTTGAGTTCACATTTATTTGGTTTGCAGTGGTGCATCTGCGTGCCAATGTTCCGAGACATATTACATTTTATTTGTTAGGCTATTTGAATACTCCAGCCCTAAATGGTGGATTCAAATAGCCTAACAATCATACAAATAAATAAATATGTCTCGGAACATTGGCTGTTGCAAACTGGGGAGGTGTGAATTAAAGAAGTTAATACTAATAACAGGCTGAAAAAACAATTAGCCTATTTAATAGGCTAAACACAGCGCGTAAAATATAGGCTAAACAGTGCGTAAAAGTGCGATGTCTTTTATGCTGCGCTGCGACAGCACTCCATCGTGACAGCCATCTGAAGCGCGTGGGCCATACATCCCAAACTTTGTAATCCTGCGTCTTTCATGCATTTGACCACGTTTCTCGGAGTATGACATGAATATTTTCTTTCGGAATATGCCACGTCTGGAACATATTCTCGAATGCTGTTGCCAGCGCTGCAGCCTGCAGCAGTATGGGAGCCGGAGAACTCTTGGGAATGCAGGAGCGCTTTACGGAGTTGGAAGTCTGCGTCAATCCACTGAGCTGTCAAACTCAGCATTGACATGGGGCTGACATCAGAGCTCCAAATATCACTGGTAAAGCTAATTGAAGAAACGTCTTCTTTCAGAAGGCTATCAATGTGCGAATACACTGCCTGGTAGAGCTCGGGTACAGCAGGGCAATGTCTGAAAAATATGTGCAACCTGGGAGAGTGTAACGCGGTCGTCCAGCCCTATGAATCCATTACTTTTCATGTGATCACCTTAGCCTTCTGACTACGACCGTTATACGCACATGTGCCCTCTAACGTGGTTTGCATTAGTGGCCGCTTTGTTTCCTCTGACTTTTTTTGCGCCAATAACAACGAGTTGAGTTCACCATGTAGGCACTAGGCTGCACTTCATCTCGATATTCAGCCGAACGCATGAATGCTGAGTCTGGCATCAGTTTGCTTACATCAAACACAATGAATGGTTGTTACACACACATTATTATTCTGCAGTGTTCTGGAGGTCCAGGTTAATGGTTGGAGTTGGTTCAACGGAGGGGTATGGATTTGGCCATCACCTAAAGTCCACATTTATTATTTTCTATATATATATGTTTTATTTGTAAGATATATATTTACTGTTGACCTGATAGTGTTTTATTGTTTTATTGTTCGCCCGTATATGCTCCTTGTATCGCCGCGGCTTACAGCGCGCATTGGAACGGAGACAAAGTTATACCGTTAGTTTTGTATACAGTGCGAGCCACTCAACACATATTGAACGGAGAAAAAGATAACCGTTAGTTGGAGAATAAAAGTGAGGAGAGGGGGGTGTTTTGCTACAGCGCTGTGGTGGTAACGTTAGTGCCGTTATTAGTTGGAAACGGTGTTGTGGTGTTGCCAAGGGAGAGGAGGAATACCATACTCCCGCATCGATCTGCCGACGGCGAGGGGCAGAGGATAACGGAGACAGAATAGACCTTTAGACTGAGTTCTGTTGAGGCTGAACTCGTATAGCAACCAACAGACTTTAGGTGATAGCCTAATCTATACCTTTAGGGGTGGACAGTATGGTCTAAAATTTATATCACAGTATAATTTGAAGCATAGATGGTAACGGTATATATCACGGTATCAGTGTTTCCGTTAGAATATATTTTTTTGCCTGATAGGCAGGCTATATAAAGAATGACATCCTCAAGGCATGTAGATTTATAATATTTTTACTTAAAACTAGGCTACTTTTGCGTATACAGTCATTATATTCCAAATAAAATAAGTCCCGAGTCGAGACTCCGTGCTGCTCCCAACAGTATGCAACTGCAGAGCCGCAGAGCCAGGGGCGCTTTCAGGTCCGGTCACAGGCCCGCTCAACAGCGCCCCCCACCCAACGGCTGAATTGCAATACACAGTGCAATACTCCAATTCAGCCATTGGCAATTCAGCCGTTGGGTGGGGGGCGCTGTTGAGCGGGCCTGTGACCGGACCTGAAAGCGCCCCTGGCTCTGCGGCTCTGCAGCTGCATGCTTCTCGCAAAATCCAGCTTCCGCTGCCCAGCCGTCGTTATCAGAACACTACACACATATCATAATGTTCACAGCAACCTGTAGTTGATCACCAGGTATGTTTTATTAACGTAGAATAATTCATATAAGAAAAACGATAGGGAAATCTCTTCCCTTTCTCCACTGGTTAAAAATGCCAGGATCTGAAATTGAAACTTGCTGTGCGCCGCAGTGATATGTGTTTATTATGAAATGACAATTGCGTGTTGACACGCCCACTGCGCGAAGCCTCCTAAATAACTTTTTCCAGTTTGCACATATCTATTATCTATGACTAATTCTATCTATTTTTAGGGGCAAATGCAGTGAAATAGTCACGCTGTGGTTACATGACGTCATTGCTATTTTAGAGCTGCTCTACCGGTTACAAGGTATAGTCAAAATCCATACCGTAGAGCAAATTCATACCGTTTATACCGTATACCGTTTATACCGTCCACCCCTACTTTCTGTTGAACTAATTCTAATTATTAATCTGGACCTTCAGAACATGCAGTATTATTAATTTGCTCAAATGTCGTGGCCTCACAGTGCCACCTGCAGGTCTCGCCATCTCAAAGATGACAAGAGCATGCAGCATCCCCCCTGTTGGGGTTGCTCAATGCTGTAAAATATTACATAAATGTGTTTTTATGAATAACGATATTTGAGGAGCCTAATAAGATTGCTACAGCGTGCTGCAGGTAGTAGTAGTAGCTAGGTACGTGGGAGGCTGCGGGCGAAACCATCTCTGTGACGTCAGCATTTAGCGTGAACGAAATGGCGGCGCACATGTTGATAAATGCTACATAACAAATAGTTTTTTCTTAGAAACGGCTTATTTTTATAACGTGATTTTTTTCTGTGGTTTATCTAAATAGTTGACTGTTTATATCGCTATGCTTCATCTCCCCTTTAAGCTAAAGTAGCACCGTTGTGATATGTGTCATTTCATTGTTCAGCTCATGATGCAGACACCCAGCAGTCTCTGAGAGGAGAGCGGTCACTGTACCTCAGTCTCTGAGTGGAGAGCGGTCACTGTACCTCAGTCTCTGAGTGGAGAGCGGTCACTGTACCTCAGTCTCTGAGTGGAGAGCGGTCACTGTACCTCAGTCTCTGAGTGGAGAGCGGTCACTGTACCTCAGTCTCTGAGTGGAGAGCGGTCACTGTACCTCAGTCTCTGAGTGGAGAGCGGTCACTGTACCTCAGTCTCTGAGTGGAGAGCGGTCACTGTACCTCAGTCTCTGAGTGGAGAGCGGTCACTGTACCTCAGTCTCTGAGTGGAGAGCGGTCACTGTACCTCAGTCTCTGAGTGGAGAGCGGTCACTGTACCTCAGTCTCAGAGTGGAGAGCGGTCACTGTACCTCAGTCTCTGAGTGGAGAGCGGTCACTGTACCTGAGTTGCCAGGTTGTCGTATTCCCAGTGCAGTATCTCAGCCTTGTCCCTCTTGGCCGACGCCCTCACACGCGTCTTCCTCACACTGGCCTAGGAGTGGCAACAGGTTACATATGGATTACGCAGTGAGTTTGTAAAATAAATTCTTAAAAATAGAAAAAGTATTTAAAAATAAATATTATATACTTTAAAATGTTTCATCTATAATAGGTCTTGTAATGTAAAGCAATGTTCTTGAACATTTTCATATAAATAAATAAAAAAGTTGTTGTACTATTGCCGACTGATAACACCGTAACACAATAGTGATTCCACCTGTATCCAGTTACTCAACACTTTTATTTGCCATTCTAAACACCGGCGTCCGGTACGACATTCCCGGGGGGAAACAGTCAGGCGCACAGGAAGTACCGTAATTTTCGGACTATAAGCCGCGCCTTTTTCCCCATTTTTCGACCATGCGGCTTATATAACGGTGCGGCTAATCTATGGATTTTTACAGCTACACAGCACAGTACATGTTCTGTAGCTACTATTGCACTAAATGGTAACACTTGAATACGTTATGCGAATATGCAACTTGTTTGTTGAAATGTTAATAAATGGGAGCTTCCTCAAACAGCCATCTCTTTCCCAACAATTCCCTCTGTGCACGAACCCTTACATATGGTAATTAAACATTAAAACACCTGCGGCTTATAGTCCAGTGCGGCTTATATATGTACACATCATTCAATTTAGCTGCTGCGGCTTATATTCAGGTGTGGCTTATAGTCCGAAAATTACGGTAATACACTTTATATCACAAACAGAAGTGGTTTAAACGGAATTAATGAATACTAGTAACTCCGTTGTTAGCGTGACTTTTCAAGATGGGAAGCGCAGTGCAAAAACGCAACAGCAATGACCAGAGTGGCCATAAAGTTGACCCGAGTACGGACCTTTTGAGGAGGTGGCGTTGCAAGCGCAACTGGTGGCGTCAGAGGCTTGTGGTGTGGGGTGCTGGGCTGCGGGGTGCTGGGCTGAGGGGTGCTGGGCTGCGGGGTGCTGGGCTGCGGGGTGCTGGGCGGTGGGGTGCTGGGCTGTGGGGTGCTGGGCTGCGGGGTGCTGGGCTGCGGGGTGCTGCTCGGCTGGGCACATGCTTCAGTGGCTCCAGTCTCAGCCCCCTGGGGTGGTGGAGGGCTAAAGCTGCTCCGAATAAAGGGAGAGAGGATGGGAATGTTTAATAAAGAATGCTTGTTATTCGCTGGCATTATGAGCCATCTAGGGAATCGTTTTAGAAAACAGCTAGAAACCAGTCAACCATTTCCAACACCAGGTTCTAGCTGGTTTAAAGTAGAACAGTTTTGAGACACCCGGAAGTGTGGACGTTAGTTAAAAAAAAACACACAAATCAACACACCGGGTAAACTTTGGACATGCTTTTATGAAATGGGAGGCAAAATTATTTCCCGGCGATGCAGAAATGGCCACATTGTGCCAGTAGTCAAGCTAGGAAAGCTAGCTAGCTAATGCTCACAACTCTGTCGTCTTTGCTTTGCCCCCTCTGCCTTCAGTGAGGGAGCGACATAGATGGCCATGTTGTCATTTCAACATTTGTGTTGAGGAAATAACGTGGTAATTTTAGGTACTACAACAGTGGAGAGGCCGTTTGGAGGCATTGGGAGTGCCATTGACCCCCATGTGGCTTGTCTGCTCCGTATCTGTCCGTTGCGATTTCTCTAAATTCGCCCTGGTCATCGGAGAGCAGGGATGCTGTTTGGAGGACTAGTGATGGACGGAGCACTGCTCAGCCCCACCCAGGTGTCTGCCTCCCTGACGGAGCACTGCTCAGCCCCACCCAGGTGTCTGCCTCCCTGACGGAGCACTGCTCAGCCCCACCCAGGTGTCTGCCTCCCTGACGGAGCACTGCTCAGCCCCACCCAGGTGTCTGCCTCCCGGACGGAGCACTGCTCAGCCCCACCCAGGTGTCTGCCTCCCTGACGGAGCACTGCTCAGCCCCACCCAGGTGTCTGCCTCCCTGACGGAGCACTGCTCAGCCCCACCCAGGTGTCTGCCTCCCTGACGGAGCACTGCTCAGCCCCACCCAGGTGTCTGCCTCCCTGACGGAGCACTGCCTCCCTGACGGAGCACTGCTCAGCCCCACCCAGGTGTCTGCCTCCCTGACGGAGCACTGCTCAGCCCCACCCAGGTGTCTGCCTCCCAGACGGAGCACTGCTCAGCCCCACCCAGGTGTCTGCCTCCCTGACGGAGCACTGCTCAGCCCCACCCAGGTGTCTGCCTCCCTGACGGAGCACTGCTCAGCCCCACCCAGGTGTCTGCCTCCCGG
This sequence comes from Notolepis coatsorum, assembly GCF_963971535.1. Classification (NCBI taxonomy): domain Eukaryota; kingdom Metazoa; phylum Chordata; class Actinopteri; order Aulopiformes; family Paralepididae; genus Notolepis; species Notolepis coatsorum. Next base: position 111,058,447 of record NC_140168.1, read on the forward strand.
ACGGAGCACTGCTCAGCCCCACCCAGGTGTCTGCCTCCCTGACGGAGCACTGCTCAGCCCCACCCAGGTGTCTGCCTCCCTGACGGAGCACTGCTCAGCCCCACCCAGGTCTCTTCTGCCTCCCTGACGGAGCACTGCTCAGCCCCACCCAGGTGTCTGCCTCCCGGGCACAAGCTGTTCATCGGTAATGATTAGGGAAGTCCGATATTATCGGCCGATATTGGCATAAAAATGTGACATCGGAAAATATCTGTATCGGTTTTCACAAAAAAAAATAAAAATAAAAATACATTTATTTAACCTTTATTTACCCAGGCAAGCAAGTAAGAACAAATAATTATTTTATTTATTGTCAAAGTATGCATAATGTTGTGTTAATTACACGACAAGAGATATGTAATGTTAATTACCTGAAATTATTCCGTTTTTGGGGAGGGGGGGGAACCATGCATATATCGGTATCGGTTGATATCGGTATCGGAAATTAAGAGTTGGACAATATGGGTATAGGTAAAAAAGCCAATATCGAGCATCCCTAGGACAGGGGTTGTGCAGGTTGCCTCATCGGTCGTATTCCAAAGCAGAATTTCCATTACCGTTGATTAAGTGAACAGATGGAGGTAACTTCTTTGTGTGGTTTAGTCTCTGCAGGCTCCTCCTCTGAAAATTCTAAAAAGGAGAATGATTGCCAATGTTATAAACAAGTGATTGAAAAAAATATCTACACGTTTAATAATCATAATTGAAATCCAAAAAAATCGTGTTTATGATTTTTTATTTATTTTTGTGCCATAACGGAGCAGCCCCAGTGTCTACCCACCAGGAAGCTGGGCGGGGTACCGCGAGAAGATGCAGGACCTGGAGCTGGCTTCAGTCGCCGGCTCGAAGGAGAGTGGAGCCATGGGCGACAGGAGCCGCAGGGCCTGAGGAGGGGAGACACGTCTTCAGATCACCTGACCCTTTCACTGCCACATCATCATCATCATCAAACCTTTATTTGAATAGGCAGGTTAATTAAGAACAAGTTCTTATTTTCAATAACGGGTTCGCCCTTTCACTGACACACTACCAACGGGTTCACCCTTTCACTGACACACTACCAACGGGTTCACCCTTTCACTGACACACTACCAACGGGTTCGCCCTTTCACTGCCACACTACCAACGGGTTCGCCCTTTCACTGACACACTACCAACAGGTTCACCCTTTCACTGCCACACTACCAACGGGTTCACCCTTTCACTGCCACACTACCAACGGGTTCACCCTTTCACTGCCACACTACCAATGGGTTCACCCTTTCACTGCCACACAACAAATGGTTAACCCTTTCACTGACACGCTACCAACGGGTTAACCCTTTCACTGCCACACAACAAATGGTTAACCCTTTCACTGCCACAAAACAAATGGTTAACCCTTTCACTGCCACACAACAAGACAATTGGTAGTGAAAGGTTAACCTTCTGTATAGTGTGGTAGTGAAAGGGTTAAACCTTTGGTTAATGGTTTCAAACGTTCCCTCAGAACAAAATCGTGTTGGTTTTTAAAGCCCGTTATTGGTTTTCTGATTTGAGATTCTAAATCAGAAACGAAAAGATCGAATGATACACGGATATGATATATATATATATATTAGTGCCGTCAATAGATTAAAATATGTAATCTGATTAATCGCATGATTGTCCATAGTTAACTCGCGATTAACTGCAAATTAATCGCATTTTTTTTAATTTATTTTTTTTATCTACCTTAAACGGATCTTTTTCAAGTTCCAAGTTTTAATACCGGCGTATTATATCAACATGAGTCAACAAATGCTTGCTTTATGCCGCCATTTAACATAAAAGGATGACCCTCATGCATTGCAAATTTGCATCAAATTCAAAACAGAGTGACGAACAAAATAACTTAAGAGAAAATAATCATTTAAAACAATGAATAAAGTGTGCATGAAATAATAGGGGGAAGAAAACGTTAGGAACTTGTTAGGGGGCTTTCACACGAGCCATTCGGGGTCCAATCAGAGCGCGATCGCACCAAAATAGGGTGTGATGAGAACGCTCCCCCCCCCCCCCCCCCCATCCCCGGGGACGCTTCGCTCCAAACCTGGACCGCTGGAATAGGTGGTCTCGGGTGCGAACCAGCGTCCCCGACGACGGAGCGGGGCGTGGTGTGCAAGCTTACTGTAATGCTTTCATGCTTGCTTGAATTTTGGGCAGATAAAAACATACAGCAACAACTGGACAATACCCACAAAAACGATATTTATGGGCAATTTTGCGAGTTCAGACCTCAACCAAACAAGCATGTTGAGCCTCACGGCTCAGTGGATGAAAACTTCGAGATGAAGCCACGTTACAAGCCCAAGACTTCCCTGGCTCGCATTAGGCCTGGCAATTTATATGTCTATACATTGGTTTCTTGTTCGAATGGATTTATTTCTATAGACCAGTGGTGCCCAACCAGTCGGCCGCGATCGCCCGGTAGATTGCAGGCTGATTTTCAAGTAGACCGCGAGATTAGGCAACATTCAAAAATGGTTCAGAGAAGGGAAGGAGAATATAACTTAAGAGGGAGAGGGAATCTTAAACAACCAATGGTACACACCACGCTGAAAAGCATGTGCATATCGGTGTGTGGAGTGAAGTTGTGGAATAATTTACCCGAATACATCAAACTGAGTAAACATGTGGCACAATTTAAAAAGCAGCTAAAAAAATACACATTAGAAAAATACAGAAATGAGTAATGAGGATAAACAAAGTTATGTTATATTGTGTTATGTAGTGCTGTACTATATTCACTGCTGTCAAGTGAATAAAGTTTTTTCTTGTAATCTTTTAATATAAGTAAAAGTATATTCTATATTGTAATATACTAAATTATGTTATATCTAGTAAAATTAATGGAAGAACAAATATAAATGTAAGGGGGTAGGGACCAATAAGCTTAGCTTCCCTCTACTCCTTTTTTGGACATGTCTGCTAACCAAACACATTGCTCTTGACCTTTGTTTATAATTCCTTTTTTTCTTTTTTTTTATGTTTTTCTTTTTTAATTATTTGTCGTTAGGATTGTTTGGTTTGACGGAACAAGATACCGTGAGTTGTTTGGAGAAATATGGAGAATAACATGTCCAAAAAGAAACTTTTCATTCATTCATTCATAATTTTTATATAACATTGAGTATGTTGTCACGTCGCGGCTGAGATGAGACTTGCTTTAGCGCAGAGCTTTCCTCTCATTTCATTATAGACACAGACCAGCACGGACCTTCAATGACATGCAATATAATTGACGCGAGCAGTGGGCTAACGTTAGCTGCTAAGGTATCCAATAACTAGGCTAAGCTGACTAGCGTTAGCCGCTAACCCTGGAAAACACTCAAAGCGGACTCCACGACACCAGTTCCATTCGTGAGAAAGGGGGGTGGGTGGGTGGGGCGGCTAGGTGGTGCAGTGGGCAATGCGCTCACCACCAATGCAGGAGACGCTGGGTTCGAGCCCAGCTCTCCGCATTGCTATCAGCTTGGCTGGTCGTTCATACTAATACAATTGGCAGTGTTAGGGGGTGGGAAGCTGATGGGTGGGGGATCGGACGTTGTGGACAGCGACTCCTACAGGTCGGTTGGTGCGCCTGCGCAGCAGAATCAGGAAGCGACGGGGGCGGCGTGCCCTCCAAAAACGCAGACCCCCGACGCTGAGAGATCGCGCTGTGCAGGTGAAAAGATGTGACTGCTGCTTCCTCGAGTACCGGAGGGGACACGTGATGTAAGGCTTAGTCCACATTGCAGCCGGCCTGTGAGAGGCGTGGCCTAACAACGTTCGAGATAGGGGAGGGTAGAATTGGACGATACGAAATTGGGATGGGAGAAAAATTGAAAATGGGAGAAAAAAGTAGATCAAAAAAAGAAAAGAAAAGGGGGTGAGTTATATTGACAAGGCTTGACAACAGAGGTTTCAAAGATAACTTCATATTTATTGGTTATTCGTTTCTTTATATCGGGCATCCAGTTTCCATCACCGACACCGTGTGTTCAACTGTTCCATGACGTTCGAGTGTGACATCACCACCACACGGGCTGAGTGATCACCCCCCCCCCTCTCTCTCACCCCCCCCTCTCTCTCTCACACACACTCTCTCTGCCTCTCACACACACACTCTCCCAACTCTCTTTCTCTCTTGCCCCTTCCTCATCTCTCACCCCCCCCCCCTCTCTCTCTCACACTCTCCCAGCTCTCTTTCTCTCTTGCCCCTTCCTCATCTCTCTCACCCCCCCCCCCCTCTCTCACACACACTCTCCCAGCGCGTTAATACCGCATTAACTTTGACAGCCTTAAGTTAATATATATATATGGATACATTATGTAGCAGAGAACGGTAATGTTAGATAAAACAACCCCCCCCCCCCCCACACTCACAGGATCCTCGTTCAGGAAGGAGGTCAGAGGCGTGACTCTCAGGATCTCCATCCACTTCCTGTCCCACTTCACCTCCAACGTCTTGATGGCGCGCCCGACCTTTGGGATCTCCTCCCTGGTGACCCTCTGCCTGGAAACGGAGCAAACAAGAGCTAATTACTGCACACTGGAGAAAACACTTCCATTGTATTCAAACATGAGCATTAGCATCACACAAAAATGACATGTGAAATGAAGTGTGAAAACAAACATATTTAACCACACCCCCCCTGAGTATTTAACCACACCCCTCCTGAGTATTTAACCACACCCCTCCTGAGTATTTAACCACACCCCCTCTGAGTATTTAACCACACCCCTCCTGAGTATTTAACCACACACCCCTGAACATTTAACCACACACCCCCTGAACATTTAACCACACCCCCCCTGAACATTTAACCACACCCCCCCCTGAACATTTAACCACACCCCCCCCCTGAACATTTAACCACACCCCCCCCCTGAGTATTTAACCACACCCCTCCTGAGTATTTAACCACACCCCTCCTGAGTATTTAACCACACCCCCCTGATCATTTAACCACACCCCTCCTGAGTATTTAACCACACCCCTCCTGAGTATTTAACCACACCCCTCCTGAGTATTTAACCACACCCCTGCTGAGTATTTAACCACACCCCCCTGAGCATTTAACCACACCCCTCTGAGGAAAATATAGTTCTTTCCAATGCGTCGGAATACATACCGTCGAACAATCTAACAATAATTAACACATTTACAAGTCGTATTAAATTGAGCAAATAAGGAAACAGATGGGACATTTCAAAGCACTAGAAATCGCCAATATCACATTTTTTTCACCTCATTTCTGAATGGCGCAACGTTCACGGCGATTCTGAAGAATCTCCCCTCGCCTGCCTAGACCGTGCCGGGTCGCATGTATACACAAACATACAGAACACTTTTTGGGGCAATATTATTGTCTGCCGACGCGGATCAGCACTTGGGGCCACGTGGCGCGGTGTGGTACCTCATCAGACAGAGGTCCTCCAGCGCGCGGGCCATCTGCAGACTCTTCTCCTGCAGGTGGTGCAGCTGGAGCCGGGAGAGCACCGTGTGGCCGTCCACCCGGAGCCACTCCTCCCTCAGGAGCCGCAGAGCGTGGGTCATCAGCTCCAGCACGGCCAGCAGGTTCAGCTGGCCTCCCTCGTACAGCTTACCCACACTGGACTGGAAGAACAGGCACACAGACTCAGCCTCTCATCCCCTCCAGACTCACCACTAACCAGTCCTTTGTGCCGGTGACCAGCAGGCTCCACGACCGGTGGCACGGACTGCTGCCAGCAGCTGGAGAACTAACGGCAGCAGAACGGGTAGAAAACGTCCGACTACTAGGGCTGTCCCCGATTAAGGATTTGGATGGTCGACTATGATTGGCCAAAATTTATAATTTTTTTTTTATTTAAAAACGTATAATATTATTATTATTATTTTTTTTTTATCACTCCATTTGGGCTGTGGGGGGTGCTTAATGTCTGAAGGAGTTGACTGAAGGCTTCTTGTCCTCTGCAAAAGCATGCAATTGGTCCACTGATGGATACATCTTGATATTTGTCTAGTCTAGTGTGTTCATTAGATGGTGAAATCCTCTTTCAGTGCCTCTGTGCCTGTTTTCTTAGGCAGTTAGCCTCTGTAAAAAGAATCAAGCACTTTAAGCACTTCAAGGACCTTGTACGAACCCCGTGCTATGACACCTGAATTTCCACAAAGAGATCAATAAAAGGAATATCTCATCTCATCATTAGAAAAAGTAGGCAGCAACAACCTGGAATACAGACACACATCAATGACACAGCGACACGTTAACCCCTTCCTTCCCCGTTCCTCACGTGTTGCGGGAGGCGCTCCAGCCTCTCCAGGAGAAGCTGTGGTACCTGGAGGGTGAAGCGGGCGCCGTCCAGGGTGTACTGGTCCACGGTCCCGCTGAGGACGCACTCCACCACCTCACTGGGCTCCCTGATGCTGGACAACATGCCGGTCACAGTGGACCACAGGGAGCGCACCTGAGGACGAGCGGGCCGCGTCACAACCACAACAGTGATGCTGCCGACTAAACAGAACAAGTGATCATCGCTGGTTGAACGATATGCAGTGAACTTGACTAATTACATACCTTGTGGATCCTCTGTGCCGGAGACGTTTCCTCCTGGGAGGAATCACCTTTATGACGCCTGAGAAGGTACAGGAAGACATAGGGATGATGCCCCGATCACGTTTTTTGCCACCGATACTGATCACTGATCGTCTATGAGCCATATCGGGTGATACACTGGCGATACCGATCTTTTTGGTTTTCTTATAGCAGCTGGCAGTATTATACTGTAGGTCAAACACAGGCATTCTCAAAGTCCGGACTAAATGATCTAACGGAACCTAGGCCAAATGCGTCCACATTTTTATAGGATTCTATCACATTTTCATAACAATAGCACCCTGCACCGTTTTCATTGAGTTTTCTTACAAATTAACGATGCTCTATGTTGTCCTTTATATGCCGATTATCATTAGAATCTTAAATTGTACCATATGTCCCCCTTTAGACAACATATGTAACGCTACCAGCGCACTTTTGTTAAGATAATTAGTTGGCCATTCACGGTCGCTATACCGAGGTCGCAGTATTAGTTTAACGCTGTTCAGATCACGTCGGAGAATATAGACACATCCCAGTGACCTGCGACCTGTGCCAACGCTCTTGGGAAATGCAGTGTTGTAGTTCTCAACATTTTCAGCCTTTAATTGTAAACCAATGCTGCCATCTACTGACAACAAAAAAGTGTTGTCTAATCGTCACCTTGAGAGCCACTTCCGTATACAGCGCCGCCCCAAACCCATTCTAGAGATTCCCACTTTTTGCTGGGAGTGGGGCGTGGCCGTATTTGGTCCCAGACAATAAGAGTGGCTGCAATTGGTCACTGTGACGTTAATCTTAGAAATTAAGTAAAGTGAATAGTACTGGGTGTTAAGCATAACAGCATCTAAGTTAATTTACTTCCGACCATTACAGTCAAAAGTATTTTCCTATGAACTGAAACTCATAAGATCACATAAGGCAGCATCATTGGCGTTCAGTTACAGCTATGAAGAACGATAGCTAGTTAGCCACCAGCTGCAAAAACTATCAGACGTTGATATCAGTAAGACAGGTGTCAGTAAGACAGGTGTCAGCTCACTGCAGTAAGACAGGTGTCAGTAAGACAGGTGTCAGCTCACTGCAGTAAGACAGGTGTCAGCTCACTGCAGTAAGACAGGTGTCAGTAAGACAGGTGTCAGCTCACTGCAGTAAGACAGGTGTCAGCTCACTGCAGTAAGACAGGTGTCAGCAGTAAGACAGGTGTCAGCTCACTGCAGTAAGACAGGTGTCAGCAGTAAGACAGGTGTCAGCTCACTGCAGTAAGACAGGTGTCAGCTCACTGCAGTAAGACAGGTGTCAGTAAGACAGGTGTCAGCTCACTGCAGTAAGACAGGTGTCAGCTCACTGCAGTAAGACAGGTGTCAGCTCACAGCAGTAAGACAGGTGTCAGTAAGACAGGTGTCAGCTCACTGCAGTAAGACAGGTGTCAGCTCACTGCAGTAAGACAGGTGTCAGTAAGACAGGTGTCAGCTCACTGCAGTAAGACAGGTGTCAGCTCACTGCAGTAAGACAGGTGTCAGCTCACTGCAGTAAGACAGGTGTCAGCTCACTGCAGTAAGACAGGTGTCAGCTCACTGCAGTAAGACAGGTGTCAGCTCACTGCAGTAAGACAGGTGTCAGTAAGACAGGTGTCAGCTCACTGCAGTAAGACAGGTGTCAGCTCACTGCAGTAAGACAGGTGTCAGCTCACTGCAGTAAGACAGGTGTCAGTAAGACAGGTGTCAGCTCACTGCAGTAAGACAGGTGTCAGCTCACTGCAGTAAGACAGGTGTCAGTAAGACAGGTGTCAGCTCACTGCAGTAAGACAGGTGTCAGTAAGACAGGTGTCAGCTCACTGCAGTAAGACAGGTGTCAGTAAGACAGGTGTCAGCTCACTGCAGTAAGACAGGTGTCAACTCACTGCAGTAAGACAGGTGTCAGCAGTAAGACAGGTGTCAGCTCACTGCAGTAAGACAGGTGTCAGCTCACTGCAGTAAGACAGGTGTCAGCTCACTGCAGTAAGACAGGTGTCAGCTCACTGCAGTAAGACAGGTGTCAGCTCACTGCAGTAAGACAGGTGTCAGCAGTAAGACAGGTGTCAGCTCACTGCAGTAAGACAGGTGTCGGTAAGACAGGTGTCAGCTCACTGCAGTAAGACAGGTGTCAGCAGTAAGACAGGTGTCAGCTCACTGCAGTAAGACAGGTGTCAGCTCACTGCAGTAAGACAGGTGTCAGCTCACTGCAGTAAGACAGGTGTCAGCTCACTGCAGTAAGACAGGTGTCAGTAAGACAGGTGTCAGCTCACTGCAGTAAGACAGGTGTCAGCTCACTGCAGTAAGACAGGTGTCAGCTCACTGCAGTAAGACAGGTGTCAGCTCACTGCAGTAAGACAGGTGTCAGTAAGACAGGTGTCAGCTCACTGCAGTAAGACAGGTGTCAGCTCACTGCAGTAAGACAGGTGTCAGCAGTAAGACAGGTGTCAGCTCACTGCAGTAAGACAGGTGTCAGCAGTAAGACAGGTGTCAGTAAGACAGGTGTCAGCTCACTGCAGTAAGACAGGTGTCAGCAGTAAGACAGGTGTCAGCTCACTGCAGTAAGACAGGTGTCAGCAGTAAGACAGGTGTCAGCTCACGGCAGTAAGACAGGTGTCAGTAAGACAGGTGTCAGCTCACTGCAGTAAGACAGGTGTCAGTAAGACAGGTGTCAGCTCACTGCAGTAAGACAGGTGTCAGCTCACTGCAGTAAGACAGGTGTCAGCTCACTGCAGTAAGACAGGTGTCAGCTCACTGCAGTAAGACAGGTGTCAGTAAGACAGGTGTCAGCTCACTGCAGTAAGACAGGTGTCAGCAGTAAGACAGGTGTCAGCTCACTGCAGTAAGACAGGTGTCAGCTCACTGCAGTAAGACAGGCGTCAGTAAGACAGGTGTCAGCTCACTGCAGTAAGACAGGTGTCAGCAGTAAGACAGGTGTCAGCTCACTGCAGTAAGACAGGTGTCAGCTCACTGCAGTAAGACAGGTGTCAGCAGTAAGACAGGTGTCAGCTCACTGCAGTAAGACAGGTGTCAGCAGTAAGACAGGTGTCAGCTCACTGCAGTAAGACAGGTGTCAGCTCACTGCAGTAAGACAGGTGTCAGCTCACTGCAGTAAGACAGGTGTCAGCTCACTGCAGTAAGACAGGCTGGCTTTCGTTGTGATTATAAACAGGATAATTAAGTATGTAAACACCTTTAACTATGGCCTTTAAAGTGGCGATTGGTTTTGAAGTTCAGCTGGGGCCTGTTTGGGGAGACAGATCAGGCATGGGGGCCTTCTCCTAGACGGGGGTTGAAGTCGCTAAGCAACCAGGGATGAAGTATCTCCTGTGCAAGGTCAGAGCTGCACCTTTAGGAAACAGATCTAACAGTAGTTTCAGCTAACTGCAAGGTCAGAGCTGCACCTTTAGGTGGGAGGTGAGGAAACAGAGATCTAACAGTAGTTTCAGCTAACTGCAGGGTCAGAGCTGCACCTTTAGGTGGGAGGTGAGGAAACAGAGATCTAACAGTAGTTTCAGCTAACTGCAAGGTCAGAGCTGCACCTTTAGGTGGGAGGTGAGGAAACAGAGATCTAACAGTAGTTTCAGCTAACTGCAGGGTCAGAGCTGCACCTTTAGGAAACAGATCTAACAGTAGTTTCAGCTAACTGCAGGGTCAGAGCTGCACCTTTAGGAAACAGAGATCTAACAGTAGTTTCAGCTAACTGCAGGGTCAGAGCTGCACCTTTAGGAAACAGAGATCTAACAGTAGTTTCAGCTAACTGCAGGGTCAGAGCTGCACCTTTAGGTGGGAGGTGAGGAAACAGAGATCTAACAGTAGTTTCAGCTAACTGCAGGGTCAGAGCTGCACCTTTAGGAAACAGATCTAACAGTAGTTTCAGCTAACTGCAGGGTCAGAGCTGCACCTTTAGGAAACAGAGATCTAACAGTAGTTTCAGCTAACTGCAAGGTCAGAGCTGCACATTTAGGAAACAGATCTAACAGTAGTTTCAGCTAACTGCAAGGTCAGAGCTGCACCTTTAGGTGGGAGGTGAGGAAACAGAGATCTAACAGTAGTTTCAGCTAACTGCAGGGTCAGAGCTGCACCTTTAGGTGGGAGGTGAGGAAACAGAGATCTAACAGTAGTTTCAGCTAACTGCAGGGTCAGAGCTGCACCTTTAGGTGGGAGGTGAGGAAACAGAGATCTAACAGTAGTTTCAGCTAACTGCAGGGTCAGAGCTGCACCTTTAGGAAACAGAGATCTAACAGTAGTTTCAGCTAACTGCAGGGTCAGAGCTGCACCTTTAGGTGGGAGGTGAGGAAACAGAGATCTAACAGTAGTTTCAGCTAACTGCAGTAAGACACATGGGCCGAGCTTAACCCTTTCACTGCCGCACTACCAAACGGTTAACCCTTTCACTGCGACACTACAGAAGGTTAACCCTTTACTATCACAATACCGACGGTAAAAAACGGCAAGACTAGTTATTAGAAAAATAAAGTCATACATACTTGAGTAGATCATCATACTTGGCACCGTTTGCCCGCTCGTCTCTCAAAGACTTCACCCGGGACCTTCACGCAGCAACAGGGGCAAATTAGACTTGGAAGTTAATTGAACACCAAATAAGCACAACATGTACATGATATGGGGAAATATAACATTATCCTTGCTGCCTAAGATTTACCAGCACTTAAACAAAAACATTTGGTCTCTTGATGAGCTTGAACACATGCGGTGTATCTAAGGCTGAGACAATATGCCATTTGGAAGAATCGATAAATCTGGACAAAATTATCGCTAGATATTTTTATTATAAAAGAAATTATGTTTATTTTGCAGCAATTCTTTGTCGTTGCCGCCATCTTTAGTGTTACAGATTTTCCCGTTCAAAACTACCACAGTGATCCTTCTCATGTTACAGTCTGGTCTCTGGGTGTGATGGAGGAGTGATGCATGTTGAATGTTACAGTCTGGTCTCTGGGTGTGATGGAGGAGTGATGCATGTTGAATGTTACAGTCTGGTCTCTGGGTGTGATGGAGGAGTGATGCATGTTGAATGTTACAGTCTGGTCTCTGGGTGTGATGGAGGAGTGATGCATGTTGAATGTTACAGTCTGGTCTCTGGGTGTGATGGAGGAGTGATGCATGTTGAATGTTACAGTCTGGTCTCTGGGTGTGATGGAGGAGTGATGCATGTTGAATGTTACAGTCTGGTCTCTGGGTGTGATGGAGGAGTGCGCTGCATGTTGAATGTTACAGTCTGGTCTCTGGGTGTGATGGAGGAGTGATGCATGTTGAATGTTACAGTCTGGTCTCTGGGTGTGATGGAGGAGTGCGCTGCATGTTGAATGTTACAGTCTGGTCTCTGGGTGTGATGGAGGAGTGCGCTGCATGTTGAATGTTACAGTCTGGTCTCTGGGTGTGATGGAGGAGTGCGCTGCATGTTGAATGTTACAGTCTGGTCTCTGGATGTGATGGAGGAGTGATGCATGTTGAATGTTACAGTCTGGTCTCTGGATGTGATGGAGGAGTGCGCTGCATGTTGAATGTTACAGTCTGGTCTCTGGGTGTGATGGAGGAGTGATGCATGTTGAATGTTACAGTCTGGTCTCTGGGTGTGATGGAGGAGTGATGCATGTTGAATGTTACAGTCTGGTCTCTGGATGTGATGGAGGAGTGATGCATGTTGAATGTTACAGTCTGGTCTCTGGATGTGATGGAGGAGTGATGCATGTTGAATGTTACAGTCTGGTCTCTGGGTGTGATGGAGGAGTGATGCATGTTGAATGTTACAGTCTGGTCTCTGGGTGTGATGGAGGAGTGATGCATGTTGAATGTTACAGTCTGGTCTCTGGGTGTGATGGAGGAGTGATGCATGTTGAATGTTACAGTCTGGTCTCTGGGTGTGATGGAGGAGTGATGCATGTTGAATGTTACAGTCTGGTCTCTGGGTGTGATGGAGGAGTGCGCTGCATGTTGAATGTTACAGTCTGGTCTCTGGGTGTGATGGAGGAGTGATGCATGTTGAATGTTACAGTCTGGTCTCTGGGTGTGATGGAGGAGTGCGCTGCATGTTGAATGTTACAGTCTGGTCTCTGGGTGTGATGGAGGAGTGATGCATGTTGAATGTTACAGTCTGGTATCTGGGTGTGATGGAGGAGTGATGCATGTTGAATGTTACAGTCTGGTCTCTGGGTGTGATGGAGGAGTGATGCATGTTGAATGTTACAGTCTGGTCTCTGGGTGTGATGGAGGAGTGATGCATGTTGAATGTTACAGTCTGGTCTCTGGGTGTGATGGAGGAGTGATGCATGTTGAATGTTACAGTCTGGTCTCTGGGTGTGATGGAGGAGTGCGCTGCATGTTGAATGTTACAGTCTGGTCTCTGGATGTGATGGAGGAGTGATGCATGTTGAATGTTACAGTCTGGTCTCTGGGTGTGATGGAGGAGTGATGCATGTTGAATCTTACAGTCTGGTCTCTGGGTGTGATGGAGGAGTGATGCATGTTGAATGTTACAGTCTGGTCTCTGGGTGTGATGGAGGAGTGCGCTGCATGTTGAATGTTACAGTCTGGTCTCTGGGTGTGATGGAGGAGTGATGCATGTTGAATGTTACAGTCTGGTCTCTGGGTGTGATGGAGGAGTGATGCATGTTGAATGTTACAGTCTGGTCTCTGGGTGTGATGGAGGAGTGCGCTGCATGTTGAATGTTACAGTCTGGTCTCTGGGTGTGATGGAGGAGTGCGCTGCATGTTGAATGTTACAGTCTGGTCTCTGGATGTGATGGAGGAGTGCGCTGCATGTTGAATGTTACAGTCTGGTCTCTGGGTGTGATGGAGGAGTGATGCATGTTGAATGTTACAGTCTGGTCTCTGGATGTGATGGAGGAGTGATGCATGTTGAATGTTACAGTCTGGTCTCTGGGTGTGATGGAGGAGTGATGCATGTTGAATGTTACAGTCTGGTCTCTGGGTGTGATGGAGGAGTGATGCATGTTGAATGTTACAGTCTGGTCTCTGGGTGTGATGGAGGAGTGCGCTGCATGTTGAATGTTACAGTCTGGTCTCTGGGTGTGATGGAGGAGTGCGCTGCATGTTGAATGTTACAGTCTGGTCTCTGGGTGTGATGGAGGAGTGATGCATGTTGAATGTTACAGTCTGGTCTCTGGATGTGATGGAGGAGTGATGCATGTTGAATGTTACAGTCTGGTCTCTGGATGTGATGGAGGAGTGATGCATGTTGAATGTTACAGTCTGGTCTCTGGATGTGATGGAGGAGTGATGCATGTTGAATGTTACAGTCTGGTCTCTGGATGTGATGGAGGAGTGCGCTGCATGTTGAATGTTACAGTCTGGTCTCTGGGTGTGATGGAGGAGTGATGCATGTTGAATGTTACAGTCTGGTCTCTGGGTGTGATGGAGGAGTGATGCATGTTGAATGTTACAGTCTGGTCTCTGGGTGTGATGGAGGAGTGATGCATGTTGAATGTTACAGTCTGGTCTCTGGGTGTGATGGAGGAGTGATGCATGTTGAATGTTACAGTCTGGTCTCTGGGTGTGATGGAGGAGTGATGCATGTTGAATGTTACAGTCTGGTCTCTGGATGTGATGGAGGAGTGATGCATGTTGAATGTTACAGTCTGGTCTCTGGATGTGATGGAGGAGTGATGCATGTTGAATGTTACAGTCTGGTCTCTGGGTGTGATGGAGGAGTGATGCATGTTGAATGTTACAGTCTGGTCTCTGGATGTGATGGAGGAGTGCGCTGCATGTTGAATGTTACAGTCTGGTCTCTGGGTGTGATGGAGGAGTGATGCATGTTGAATGTTACAGTCTGGTCTCTGGGTGTGATGGAGGAGTGCGCTGCATGTTGAATGTTACAGTCTGGTCTCTGGGTGTGATGGAGGAGTGCGCTGCATGTTGAATGTTACAGTCTGGTCTCTGGGTGTGATGGAGGAGTGCGCTGCATGTTGAATGTTACAGTCTGGTCTCTGGGTGTGATGGAGGAGTGCGCTGCATGTTGAATGTTACAGTCTGGTCTCTGGGTGTGATGGAGGAGTGATGCATGTTGAATGTTACAGTCTGGTCTCTGGATGTGATGGAGGAGTGCGCTGCATGTTGAATGTTACAGTCTGGTCTCTGGGTGTGATGGAGGAGTGATGCATGTTGAATGTTACAGTCTGGTCTCTGGGTGTGATGGAGGAGTGCGCTGCATGTTGAATGTTACAGACTGGTCTCTGGGTGTGATGGAGGAGTGCGCTGCATGTTGAATGTTACAGTCTGGTCTCTGGGTGTGATGGAGGAGTGATGCATGTTGAATGTTACAGTCTGGTCTCTGGATGTGATGGAGGAGTGCGCTGCATGTTGAATGTTACAGTCTGGTCTCTGGGTGTGATGGAGGAGTGATGCATGTTGAATGTTACAGTCTGGTCTCTGGGTGTGATGGAGGAGTGATGCATGTTGAATGTTACAGTCTGGTCTCTGGGTGTGATGGAGGAGTGTGCTGCATGTTGAATGTTACAGTCTGGTCTCTGGGTGTGATGGAGGAGTGATGCATGTTGAATGTTACAGTCTGGTCTCTGGGTGTGATGGAGGAGTGCGCTGCATGTTGAATGTTACAGTCTGGTCTCTGGGTGTGATGGAGGAGTGATGCATGTTGAATGTTACAGTCTGGTCTCTGGATGTGATGGAGGAGTGCGCTGCATGTTGAATGTTACAGTCTGGTCTCTGGGTGTGATGGAGGAGTGATGCATGTTGAATGTTACAGTCTGGTCTCTGGGTGTGATGGAGGAGTGCGCTGCATGTTGAATGTTACAGTCTGGTCTCTGGGTGTGATGGAGGAGTGATGCATGTTGAATGTTACAGTCTGGTCTCTGGGTGTGATGGAGGAGTGCGCTGCATGTTGAATGTTACAGTCTGGTCTCTGGGTGTGATGGAGGAGTGATGCATGTTGAATGTTACAGTCTGGTCTCTGGATGTGATGGAAGAGTGATGCATGTTGAATGTTACAGTCTGGTCTCTGGATGTGATGGAGGAGTGCGCTGCATGTTGAATGTTACAGTCTGGTCTCTGGGTGTGATGGAGGAGTGCGCTGCATGTTGAATGTTACAGTCTGGTCTCTGGGTGTGATGGAGGAGTGATGCATGTTGAATGTTACAGTCTGGTCTCTGGATGTGATGGAGGAGTGATGCATGTTGAATGTTACAGTCTGGTCTCTGGATGTGATGGAGGAGTGCGCTGCATGTTGAATGTTACAGTCTGGTCTCTGGGTGTGATGGAGGAGTGCGCTGCATGTTGAATGTTACAGTCTGGTCTCTGGGTGTGATGGAGGAGTGCGCTGCATGTTGAATGTTACAGTCTGGTCTCTGGGTGTGATGGAGGAGTGATGCATGTTGAATGTTACAGTCTGGTCTCTGGGTGTGATGGAGGAGTGCGCTGCATGTTGAATGTTACAGTCTGGTCTCTGGGTGTGATGGAGGAGTGCGCTGCATGTTGAATGTTACAGTCTGGTCTCTGGGTGTGATGGAGGAGTGATGCATGTTGAATGTTACAGTCTGGTCTCTGGGTGTGATGGAGGAGTGCGCTGCATGTTGAATGTTACAGTCTGGTCTCTGGGTGTGATGGAGGAGTGATGCATGTTGAATGTTACAGTCTGGTATCTGGGTGTGATGGAGGAGTGATGCATGTTGAATGTTACAGTCTGGTCTCTGGGTGTGATGGAGGAGTGATGCATGTTGAATGTTACAGTCTGGTCTCTGGGTGTGATGGAGGAGTGATGCATGTTGAATGTTACAGTCTGGTCTCTGGGTGTGATGGAGGAGTGATGCATGTTGAATGTTACAGTCTGGTCTCTGGGTGTGATGGAGGAGTGCGCTGCATGTTGAATGTTACAGTCTGGTCTCTGGATGTGATGGAGGAGTGATGCATGTTGAATGTTACAGTCTGGTCTCTGGGTGTGATGGAGGAGTGATGCATGTTGAATCTTACAGTCTGGTCTCTGGGTGTGATGGAGGAGTGATGCATGTTGAATGTTACAGTCTGGTCTCTGGGTGTGATGGAGGAGTGCGCTGCATGTTGAATGTTACAGTCTGGTCTCTGGGTGTGATGGAGGAGTGATGCATGTTGAATGTTACAGTCTGGTCTCTGGGTGTGATGGAGGAGTGATGCATGTTGAATGTTACAGTCTGGTCTCTGGGTGTGATGGAGGAGTGCGCTGCATGTTGAATGTTACAGTCTGGTCTCTGGGTGTGATGGAGGAGTGCGCTGCATGTTGAATGTTACAGTCTGGTCTCTGGATGTGATGGAGGAGTGCGCTGCATGTTGAATGTTACAGTCTGGTCTCTGGGTGTGATGGAGGAGTGATGCATGTTGAATGTTACAGTCTGGTCTCTGGATGTGATGGAGGAGTGATGCATGTTGAATGTTACAGTCTGGTCTCTGGGTGTGATGGAGGAGTGATGCATGTTGAATGTTACAGTCTGGTCTCTGGGTGTGATGGAGGAGTGATGCATGTTGAATGTTACAGTCTGGTCTCTGGGTGTGATGGAGGAGTGCGCTGCATGTTGAATGTTACAGTCTGGTCTCTGGGTGTGATGGAGGAGTGCGCTGCATGTTGAATGTTACAGTCTGGTCTCTGGGTGTGATGGAGGAGTGATGCATGTTGAATGTTACAGTCTGGTCTCTGGATGTGATGGAGGAGTGATGCATGTTGAATGTTACAGTCTGGTCTCTGGATGTGATGGAGGAGTGATGCATGTTGAATGTTACAGTCTGGTCTCTGGATGTGATGGAGGAGTGATGCATGTTGAATGTTACAGTCTGGTCTCTGGATGTGATGGAGGAGTGCGCTGCATGTTGAATGTTACAGTCTGGTCTCTGGGTGTGATGGAGGAGTGATGCATGTTGAATGTTACAGTCTGGTCTCTGGGTGTGATGGAGGAGTGATGCATGTTGAATGTTACAGTCTGGTCTCTGGGTGTGATGGAGGAGTGATGCATGTTGAATGTTACAGTCTGGTCTCTGGGTGTGATGGAGGAGTGATGCATGTTGAATGTTACAGTCTGGTCTCTGGGTGTGATGGAGGAGTGATGCATGTTGAATGTTACAGTCTGGTCTCTGGATGTGATGGAGGAGTGATGCATGTTGAATGTTACAGTCTGGTCTCTGGATGTGATGGAGGAGTGATGCATGTTGAATGTTACAGTCTGGTCTCTGGGTGTGATGGAGGAGTGATGCATGTTGAATGTTACAGTCTGGTCTCTGGATGTGATGGAGGAGTGCGCTGCATGTTGAATGTTACAGTCTGGTCTCTGGGTGTGATGGAGGAGTGATGCATGTTGAATGTTACAGTCTGGTCTCTGGGTGTGATGGAGGAGTGCGCTGCATGTTGAATGTTACAGTCTGGTCTCTGGGTGTGATGGAGGAGTGTGCTGCATGTTGAATGTTACAGTCTGGTCTCTGGGTGTGATGGAGGAGTGCGCTGCATGTTGAATGTTACAGTCTGGTCTCTGGGTGTGATGGAGGAGTGCGCTGCATGTTGAATGTTACAGTCTGGTCTCTGGGTGTGATGGAGGAGTGATGCATGTTGAATGTTACAGTCTGGTCTCTGGATGTGATGGAGGAGTGCGCTGCATGTTGAATGTTACAGTCTGGTCTCTGGGTGTGATGGAGGAGTGATGCATGTTGAATGTTACAGTCTGGTCTCTGGGTGTGATGGAGGAGTGCGCTGCATGTTGAATGTTACAGACTGGTCTCTGGGTGTGATGGAGGAGTGCGCTGCATGTTGAATGTTACAGTCTGGTCTCTGGGTGTGATGGAGGAGTGATGCATGTTGAATGTTACAGTCTGGTCTCTGGATGTGATGGAGGAGTGCGCTGCATGTTGAATGTTACAGTCTGGTCTCTGGGTGTGATGGAGGAGTGATGCATGTTGAATGTTACAGTCTGGTCTCTGGGTGTGATGGAGGAGTGCGCTGCATGTTGAATGTTACAGTCTGGTCTCTGGGTGTGATGGAGGAGTGCGCTGCATGTTGAATGTTACAGTCTGGTCTCTGGGTGTGATGGAGGAGTGATGCATGTTGAATGTTACAGTCTGGTCTCTGGATGTGATGGAGGAGTGATGCATGTTGAATGTTACAGTCTGGTCTCTGGATGTGATGGAGGAGTGCGCTGCATGTTGAATGTTACAGTCTGGTCTCTGGGTGTGATGGAGGAGTGCGCTGCATGTTGAATGTTACAGTCTGGTCTCTGGGTGTGATGGAGGAGTGCGCTGCATGTTGAATGTTACAGTCTGGTCTCTGGGTGTGATGGAGGAGTGATGCATGTTGAATGTTACAGTCTGGTCTCTGGGTGTGATGGAGGAGTGCGCTGCATGTTGAATGTTACAGTCTGGTCTCTGGGTGTGATGGAGGAGTGATGCATGTTGAATGTTACAGTCTGGTCTCTGGGTGTGATGGAGGAGTGATGCATGTTGAATGTTACAGTCTGGTCTCTGGGTGTGATGGAGGAGTGCGCTGCATGTTGAATGTTACAGTCTGGTCTCTGGGTGTGATGGAGGAGTGCGCTGCATGTTGAATGTTACAGTCTGGTCTCTGGGTGTGATGGAGGAGTGATGCATGTTGAATGTTACAGTCTGGTCTCTGGGTGTGATGGAGGAGTGATGCATGTTGAATGTTACAGTCTGGTCTCTGGGTGTGATGGAGGAGTGATGCATGTTGAATGTTACAGTCTGGTCTCTGGATGTGATGGAGGAGTGCGCTGCATGTTGAATGTTACAGTCTGGTCTCTGGGTGTGATGGAGGAGTGCGCTGCATGTTGAATGTTACAGTCTGGTCTCTGGGTGTGATGGAGGAGTGATGCATGTTGAATGTTACAGTCTGGTCTCTGGGTGTGATGGAGGAGTGATGCATGTTGAATGTTACAGTCTGGTCTCTGGATGTGATGGAGGAGTGCGCTGCATGTTGAATGTTACAGTCTGGTCTCTGGGTGTGATGGAGGAGTGATGCATGTTGAATGTTACAGTCTGGTCTCTGGGTGTGATGGAGGAGTGCGCTGCATGTTGAATGTTACAGTCTGGTCTCTGGGTGTGATGGAGGAGTGCGCTGCATGTTGAATGTTACAGTCTGGTCTCTGGGTGTGATGGAGGAGTGAGCTGCATGTTGAATGTTACAGTCTGGTCTCTGGGTGTGATGGAGGAGTGATGCATGTTGAATGTTACAGTCTGGTCTCTGGGTGTGATGGAGGAGTGATGCATGTTGAATGTTACAGTCTGGTCTCTGGGTGTGATGGAGGAGTGATGCATGTTGAATGTTACAGTCTGGTCTCTGGATGTGATGGAGGAGTGATGCATGTTGAATGTTACAGTCTGGTCTCTGGGTGTGATGGAGGAGTGATGCATGTTGAATGTTACAGTCTGGTCTCTGGATGTGATGGAGGAGTGATGCATGTTGAATGTTACAGTCTGGTCTCTGGGTGTGATGGAGGAGTGATGCATGTTGAATGTTACAGTCTGGTCTCTGGGTGTGATGGAGGAGTGATGCATGTTGAATGTTACAGTCTGGTCTCTGGATGTGATGGAGGAGTGATGCATGTTGAATGTTACAGTCTGGTCTCTGGATGTGATGGAGTGATGCATGTTGAATGTTACAGTCTGGTCTCTGGGTGTGATGGAGGAGTGATGCATGTTGAATGTTACAGTCTGGTCTCTGGATGTGATGGAGGAGTGCGCTGCATGTTGAATGTTACAGTCTGGTCTCTGGGTGTGATGGAGGAGTGATGCATGTTGAATGTTACAGTCTGGTCTCTGGGTGTGATGGAGGAGTGATGCATGTTGAATGTTACAGTCTGGTCTCTGGGTGTGATGGAGGAGTGATGCATGTTGAATGTTACAGTCTGGTCTCTGGGTGTGATGGAGGAGTGATGCATGTTGAATGTTACAGTCTGGTCTCTGGGTGTGATGGAGGAGTGCGCTGCATGTTGAATGTTACAGTCTGGTCTCTGGGTGTGATGGAGGAGTGATGCATGTTGAATGTTACAGTCTGGTCTCTGGGTGTGATGGAGGAGTGATGCATGTTGAATGTTACAGTCTGGTCTCTGGGTGTGATGGAGGAGTGCGCTGCATGTTGAATGTTACAGTCTGGTCTCTGGATGTGATGGAGGAGTGTGCTGCATGTTGAACGCACAGTGCAGAGTTGCAATTCAACTGAATTTACATGAAATGGGGATGTTTTAACTAAATCATGCCACAAGACATAGTATTTTAGTATAGTATAAAGTATTTAGTACATTTTTACTAGGGATGCTCGATATTGGCTTTTTTACCGATACCGATATTCCGATATTGTCTAACTCTTAATTTCCGATACCGATATCAACCGATACCGATATATGCAGGGTTTCCCCCCCCCCCCAAAAACTGAATAATTTCAGGTAACTAATGATTTCACTGGATATATATATAACAAATATTGTTATTGTTTTTCTTTTTTTTTAAACCGATACCGATATTTTCCGATATCACATTTTACTGCCGATATCGGCAGATAAAATCGGTCGGCCGATAATATCGGACATCCCTAATTTTTACACATGCAAAAAAAATCCATAAGTGATGCCACTTATCGATTTCACGCAGTTATGGATACCGATAAGTGGTCTCAGCCTTAAAACATTTGGTCTCTTGATGAGCTTGAACACATGCAGTGTATCCCTAGGTAGGTGGTCCTAGAATTACACTCATGTACAAGAAAAAACACCAAGAATCTAAATAAATCATGAGCTCCCCAAAGATTATCCCTAAAGATGTGAGAATGTGCCCTGGGGTCCTTACTGGGCGCGTCTCTGGTACTCCTGAAGGGCGTGGTCCTGGTCCACTGCGGTCTTCACCAACCTGCTCTTGTTCAGGTGGAACCTGTGCGTGGCCATCAACACGGAGGAGGCAGGGCTCCCTGCAGCCTCAGGCACCCAGCTGCCATCTTAGACCCAGACAATACAACTCAGGATTAGGGTCGGGCATCGTTTGGATTTGAACGATTCCGGTTCAGATTCTCCATTTCGATTCCTGTTCTAAAAACGATTCTCGATTCTGATTCTTTGAGGTGCAGGTCAAAACAGGTCACACAGCTTTTTTTTTTTTTTTTTGAAAAATCTTTAATTTTTTTCATACTATTCACATTGTCAGTTCACTTGATACAGTTTAATTTGGTTGCTGTACTGTAACTAGGGTATTAATTAACAAAGTAAATATATATATATTTTTTTTTAAAGAATCGAAATTAAGAATCGAAATGCAAATATGTTACTTCCGGTTCCAGAACCGGAAGTTAGGAACCGGTTCCTATTAGAACCGGTTCTCGGTTCTACTCTTGATTCTAGACCGGTCTTCACAACTACTCAAACATTCATTTTACCTTAAGGCTCTTAAAAAGGTACACCAACATTATGGCAAATGTGCTTAAGCCTTACAGTCTTCTCCAGAGTCAGACAAGAAGATAGACCGTTTCCTCTCTCTCTCTGTGCATTCAGTAGAAAGCTATCTGGCTGTATGCTTAGCCTAGCTTCAAGCACAGATGAATGGTAGCGGATGCGTAGCCGCTAAGCATCCGCTTCCATTCATTGTGCTAAGCTAGGCTAAGCATGCAGCCAGATAGCTTTCTACTGAAGGCACAGAGAGGAAAAGTAGTATAGATCTTCTTACAGTTGGGACGGGCACAATTCTGACGGCTCATGACTATAGGGAGGTGTAGTGGTTACTTCCTGGTCTATAGGGAGGTGTAGTGGTTACTTCCTGGTCTATAGGGAAGTGTAGTGGTTACTTCCTGGTCTATAGGGAGGTGTAGTGGTTACTTCCTGGTCTATAGGGAGGTGTAGTGGTTACTTCCTGGTCTATAGGGAGGTGTAGTGGTTACTTCCTGGTTTATAGGGAGGTGTAGTGGTTACTTCCTGGTCTATAGGGAGGTGTTGTGGTTACTTCCTGGTCTATATGGAGGTGTAGTGGTTACTTCCTGGTTTATAGGGAGGTGTAGTGGTTACATCCTGGTTTATAGGGAGGTGTAGTGGTTACTTCCTGGTCTATAGGGAGGTGTAGTGGTTACTTCCTGGTTTATAGGGAGGTGTAGTGGTTACTTCCTGGTCTATAGGGAGGTGTAGTGGTTACTTCCTGGTCTATAGGGAGGTGTGGTGGTTACTTCCTGGTCTATAGGGAGGTGTAGAGGTTACTTCCTGGTCTATAGGGAGGTGTAGTGGTTACTTCCTGGTCTATAGGGAGGTGTGGTGGTTACTTCCTGGTCTATAGGGAGGTGTAGTGGTTACTTCCTGGTCTATAGGGAGGTGTGGTGGTTACTTCCTGGTCTATAGGGAGGTGTAGTGGTTACTTCCTGGTCTATAGGGAGGTGTAGTGGTTATGTAATTACTGTTTCCGGCCGGTCCACCCCACTTGAAATTGCAACGTATTTCCCCCATTGCCCATTTCTAAATGGTCTTGTTTAAAACAAATAAAGCATGAACATTTGCATGGTGTACCATTCTGTTGCGTATTCATCCACAATCTATAGCTCAACATGAAAATATTCGCAATTAATCGTAAGATAATTACGTCGAATTTTATTTCAACCAAAAATAATGTTAGTGATAGAAGGGAACTCATTTTGTGCAAAAAGGGAAAGCTTTCCAATGTTCATGAGGCAGAATTGTTACAATAGCCGATAATCCATTTTCCCAATGATGAATCCCTCTACGGGTGGACCTCGCGGGCGGTCCAAAGTGACGTCAGACTACACCTCCCTATTGGTCAGCTGTGGGGGACGGAAAACAAAGAGCAGGTGTTGTGAAAAGCAGGTCGTACCAACAGAGAACCTCTTCATGTCCTGCAGCATCACATGTTGGGCCAGATGAAGCATCAGAGAGGTGAACCTGGCGCCCCCTGGTGATTGGAACAAGGACGCCACCACGTTGGGAGCAGAACTGCCCTTTTCATCCTTAAAAGGTCACATGGCAAAAACAAAACGACAAGATAGTTGATGTTCAGGAAGAGGAAGATGTGCCACAAAACACAAAGACGTGCAGACAAACTGTAGTCGGGCCTAAAAACCAAGAGATTTGGCAAAGAAATCAAGGCGCACACACTGCTCTTTTAAAGCTACAGTGCGGAACCTTTGTCTCCACCTACTGCAGGGTTCCCACATACATTGCAAAATGTAACTCAAGGACTTAAGTACTTTTCCAAGCAATATTTTTCATTTTAATAAAAGGATACAATTCACTTTTAAATGCCATTTAAAAGTGTCAGGAGAGGGGCGGTGGTGTCAGGAGAACAGCCTCTCCCTGAATGTCAGCAAAACGAAAGAGATGATTGTGGATTTTAGGAGGTCGGGGGTCAGGGACTACAGCCCCCTCAGGATCGACAGGGCACCGGTCGAGAGAGTGAACAGTTTTAAGTACCTCGGAGTCCACATATCTGAGGACTTGACATGGACCACACACATTGACAGTGTTATCAAGAAGGCACGACAACGCCTCTACTTCCTTAGGTGCCCAAGGAAGTTCAAAGTGAGTCAGAAGATCCTCAAGAACTTCTACTCATGCACAATAGAGAGCATCCTGACTGGTAACATCACCTCCTGGTTTGGGAATAGCACCGCACAAGACCGTAGCAGACTACAGAGAGTGGCCCGTTCAGCCGAACGCACAATCGGAGGTGGGCTTCCCACTCTCCAAGACATTTATAACAAGCGTTGCAGGGCCAAGGCTAAGGGGGCTTTCACACTAGCCATTCGGGGTCGAATCAGAGCGCGATCGCACCAAAATAGGGTGTGATGAGAACACTCCCCCCCCCCCCCCCCCCCCCGGGGACGCTTCGCTCCAAACCTGGACCGCTGGAATAGGTGGTCTCGGGTGCGAACCAGCATCCCCGACGACGGAGCGGGGCGTGGTGTGCAAGCTTACTGTAATGCTTTCATGCTTGCTTGAATTTTGGGCAGATAAAAACATACAGCAACAACTGGACAATAACCACAAAAACGATATTTATGGGCACTTTGGCGAGTTCAGACCTCAACCAAACAAGCATGTTGAGCCTCACGGCTCAGTGGATGAAAACTTCTAGATGAAGCCACGTTACAAGCCCAAGACTTCCCTGGCTCGCATTAGGCCTGGCAATTTATATGTCTATACATTGGTTTCTTGTTCGAATGCATTTATTTCTATAGACCAGTGGTGCCCAACCAGTCGGCCGCGATCGACCAGTAGATTGCAGGCTGATTTTCAAGTAGACCGCGAGATTATTTTTATATAACATTGAGTATGTTGTCATGTCGCGGCTGAGATGAGACTTGCTTTAGTGCAGAGCTTTCCTCTCATTTCATTATAGACACAGACCAGCGCGGACCTTCAATGACATGCAATATAATTGACGCGAGCAATGGGCTAACGTCAGCTGCTAACTATCCAATAACTAGGCTAAGCTAACTAGCGTTAGCCGCTAACCCTGGAAAACGCTCAAAGCGGACTCCACGACACCAGTTCCATTCGTGAGAAAAGGGGGTGGGTTATATTGACAAGGCTTGACAACAGAGGTTTCAAAGATAACTTCATATTTATTGGTTATTCGTTTCTTTATATCGGGCATCCAGTTTCCATCACTGTGTGTTCAACTGTGTTGAATTGTGTTGACGTTCGAGTGTGACATCCTCGCCTACGGCAGCTTACACGCTCAAAGCGCAAACCGTAAACAATTACCCGGAGCGAACCCAAGACTGCAGTGTGTACACAAACCAGAGGGGGGAGTTCGCACTCAAAGACTGAGCGAGGACGGAGCGGAGCACCCGTTCCTAATGAGAAAGCCCCCTAAGGGCCCGCGTCTATTTCTGACCGCACGCATCTGTTTTCAATGTATTCCAATGGGGAGGGAGCGCATGCGGCCGCCTCTAGGAAGTGCGCTGCCGTCGGCTTCTTTTCTCAGCTTTTTTGTGCGGCCGAAAGTTGAAACTTTCTCAACTTTCAGAGCGATGCGCTGGGCTCATTTTCAGACAACCAATCACAGCCATTCATCTACCACTCTGTTTGTAACCTGACACCGGAGCTGCCTGCCTGTCTGGCTGTCTCCCACAGACCATCGAGATTCGCGACAAAACTAATAATAATAACTACACGAATACACTACTAAAAAGCTAATAAAAAGCAAAGGGCGAACTGTGGTGTCAGGCAATAACTATATATATAATTAATATACAATAAAGTTATTCAAATATGCTATAATATGTGCAAAACCGCGGCATGGCTGTAGATTTCTCTCTGTCATCTACAAGATGCGCTGCATGCCAGCGCTGCTGGCGCACTCCCAGCATGTTTCACGGAGAAATATGCGCTAGGTGGACGCGGGCCCCAAGAGAATAATCAAAGACTCTAGTCACCCAAACAACTGCCTCTTTGAAATGCTGCGGTCAGGCAAGCGCTACCGGAGTCTCATGGCCGGTACAGAGAGACTCAGAAGGAGCTTCTATCCCCAGGCCATCAGGATGCTCAATGACAATGACACTATGTAACAACCCATCGAATACACTCACAGCACACACATCCACACTCACTTTAAACAAACACTCACTCACTTTAGACACTTTATATGTATCTATTATTAAAGAGATTTGCACTACATTCATACCTCATTTGCACCCTACCCTAAGTTTTGTAGCTCATCTCATTTCTGCATTGTACCTCACTTGTTACTCATTTTACTCTGTATTGTATATTGACTGAACATTCCTTTACTTTTCTTTACTGTATGTAGCACACTCTCAGGGGCTCATACAGAAACAAGCATTTCATCATAAAGTATTCTGTATTTTGTTGTGACAAATAAACAAACTTGAAAACTATGGTATGGTATGGTTGGGTTTGTCTCCATTAGCCATGTTCTGCATGGCTGGGGCTACAGTAGCTATGGTCTAGTATGGTTGGGTTTGGGTCTCCATTTACCATGTTCAGCATGGCTGGGGCTAGCTATGGTCTAGTATGGTTGGGTTTGTGTCTCCATTAGCCATGTTCTGCATGGCTGGGGCTAGCTATGGTCTAGTATGGTTGGGTTTGTGACTCCATTAGCCATGTTCTGCATGGCTGGGGCTAGCTATGGTCTAGTATGGTTGGGTTTGTGTCTCCATTAGCCATGTTCAGCATGGCTGGGGCTAGCTATGGTCTAGTATGGTTGGGTTTGTGTCTCCATTAGCCATGTTCTGCATGGCTGGGGCTAGCTATGGTCTAGTATGGTTGGGTTTGTGTCTCCATTAGCCATGTTCTGCATGGCTGGGGCTAGCTATGGTCTAGTATGGTTGGGTTTGTGTCTCCATTAGCCATGTTCTGCATGGCTGGGGCTAGCTATGGTCTAGTATGGTTGGGTTTGTGTCTCCATTTACCATGTTCAGCATGGCTGGGGCTAGCTATGGTCTAGTATGGTTGGGTTTGTGTCTCCATTAGCCATGTTCTGCATGGCTGGGGCTAGCTATGGTCTAGTATGGTTGGGTTTGTGACTCCATTAGCCATGTTCTGCATGGCTGGGGCTAGCTATGGTCTAGTATGGTTGGGTTTGTGTCTCCATTAGCCATGTTCTGCATGGCTGGGGCTAGCTATGGTCTAGTATGGTTGGGTTTGTGTCTCCATTAGCCATGTTCAGCATGGCTGGGGCTAGCTATGGTCTAGTATGGTTGGGTTTGTGTCTCCATTAGCCATGTTCTGCATGGCTGGGGCTAGCTATGGTCTAGTATGGTTGGGTTTGTGTCTCCATTAGCCATGTTCTGCATGGCTGGGGCTAGCTATGGTCTAGTATGGTTGGGTTTGTGTCTCCATTAGCCATGTTCTGCATGGCTGGGGCTAGCTATGGTCTAGTATGGTTGGGTTTGTGTCTCCATTAGCCATGTTCTGCATGGCTGGGGCTAGCTATGGTCTAGTATGGTTGGGTTTGTGTCTCCATTAGCCATGTTCTGCATGGCTGGGGCTAGCTATGGTCTAGTATGGTTGAGTTTGTGTCTCCATTAGCCATGTTCAGCATGGCTGGGGCTAGCTATGGTCTAGTATGGAATGGTAATAATGGTTGGGTTTGTGACTTTGTGTCTCCATTGTGTTTCTTGTAAACTCTCTGGTTGCCAGGCAAACCCCGACTAGTGGAGACATGGCAATGATCTCCCAAGTGATATTCTTACCATTATTTCCCGCAACCATGCACAGGTGACTTTCCGGAACTCTGCGTTCATTTTGTAATCCAAAACAGGCCAGCAATGTCTAAACATGAGCACAGACATTTTATTTAGGCAATGATATCCAAATCATGTGGGAAAATAAGTTGGCAACAACCGAGCGCCGGTACTACTGATCTTACCTGTATGCATCACAGAAGCGTGTATGGTTCAGTTTCTCCAACAAGAAATGTGTTACAATGTGGAACGCATCCTTGTTTGGTATGTCAAACATGTTCCTGTTGGGCAGAAAAGAACAGGCAGGCTTATTATGAGATAAAAGATAAAAGTCAGGTTTGTCAGATCCAGGAGGGGAGTGAGACTGCAGATGAAACAGCTTGACCTAGCATGTGAATGAATGAATGAAAACTTTATTTAAAACAGATTGCAGAATGGGTACAAATACAATACAATACGGCTCAATACATCAGGGTCCCCCCATTTTCAATCCAAGTTGTTGTGTGACAGAAGAACTGTCAACTACTTTAGAGACTAACAAAACAAAGTCAGCTGCCTGACACCAGTTGTTTCGTTTCAGACTTTAAAAAACAAACGGTATATAAAGAAGACACTCACGTTCCCAGAGTGAGGTGCTTCACGTTGGTCTTCAAGGTGTCAGACTGGAAGCCCAGAGCCAGCAGAGACCTCCACAGGAGCGATCCATTCACCTTCTGCAGCAACACTGGGTTTGCCATCATGCTTTGATGGATTGATTGAATGAATGAAAACTTTATTT
Source organism: Notolepis coatsorum (assembly GCF_963971535.1). Lineage (NCBI taxonomy): Eukaryota > Metazoa > Chordata > Actinopteri > Aulopiformes > Paralepididae > Notolepis > Notolepis coatsorum. The sequence continues at coordinate 111,087,016 of NC_140168.1, forward strand.
AACAGATTGCAGAATGGGTACAATACAGTACGGCTCAATACACACAATTGTTAAGGGGATGCAGACCAGAGAAAGACGTTTGTCTTGTTTACATCAGGGTCCCCCATTTTCAATTCATATTGACATTTATGACATACACAACATATATGACATTACAACATATATGACATTTATGGCATAGGGACATACATGACATACAGGTATTTAGTTTGAGTCGACACCTCACACAGTGACATATACGATATGCAAATATACAGTACTGTTACCCATAGATCCTGACAGAGTATATATGATGGGGAGGGGACTGTACATTAGGAGGGGTGGGAGAGCTTTGATGGATTGATTAGCTAATCTTACTCGAAAAAGAAAATAAAAGTTATCCAGTTAGCTTTCCCGATCGCACACCTACCTCCTCGACGGGTTTGGTTGAGAGAAGCAGGTTAATAACGTGACAACAACAGGCAGCAGCACCTTTAGCTTTCGAACTAGTTTGGAGTTTGTCGTCAACAACACCACCGCTGGAATAATAAACCGAAGACTTGCTTTTATTAAAGAAACAGCGAGCTTCCGTTTAAAGTGAGCGTTAGCCGAATAACTAGATACATGATGTAACTTAAGTACGGACGTTAATTGTAATAAACACCGAGGTTTGGGAGACTTGCAGTGTTTCTCTCGAACCGCCAATTTCTTTCAACGGAGACCGAGGGAAACTATAAAAGAAGGAAGGGGCTGTTACGTCAGATTACCGTCAGAATGTCTCGAAGACACCCTGACGTCACGAGACCGCCGCCATCTTGGTACTGGGGGAAACAAACGGATGATTGATTGATTGATTGATTGAAAACTTTATTAACAGATTGCAGAATGGGTACAATACAGTACAGCTCAATACACACAATTGTTAAGGGGATGCAGACCAGAGAAAGACTTTCGTCTTGTTTCCACCAGGGTCCCCCATTTTCAATTCATCAGGACATATATGACATACATGACATACAGATAGTCAGTACTGCTACATCTATACATTTATGACATACCAGATTTGCAAATACAGTACTGTTTGTGATACAGAAGGAGTCAAGAAAAGGGAGTATATACATTTGACGTAGAAACTGTACATTGGAGGAGGTTGGGTGGGGGGGGTTGGGTACACTGGGATATTGACAACCATACTGGGTAATTTACATTGGAGGTGGTTGGGGGGGGGGGGGGGGGGCACACTGTATAAGCAAGCAAAACTGTACATTGAGGGGGGGGAGACTCTGTACAAACAAACAAAATTGTACATTGGACTATTGACAACCATACTAGGTAAATGACTGTACATTGGAGGGGGTTGGGTTAGGATATTTACAGGGGCCAGTGTTGAATTGCAGTCTCCCGTAGGTGTCTCTTGAGAGAGGTTTTGAAAGTGGGTAGTGATCCACATTCCTTTACAGCTTTGGGTAGGGCGTTCCACATTGATGTGGCATAATTGCGAAACGTGTTTAGTCCCTTATTTGAGCCGAATCTGGGTTTAACATGATTTGTGGAGCTCCCTCTGGTGTTGTGATCGTGGTATTCACTGACCTTTGGGAAGTATTTTGCCATGTACATGGGTACCTTGGTCGTGTAGTGTATCTTGTAGACCAGGCCCATTGCAAGTTGCTGTACTCTGTCATCTACTCTAAGCCATCCTAGGTTGTCAAAGTGGGCAGGGGTGAGGTGGGTTCTAGGAGTAAGGTCAAGCAGTAGTCTGACCAGTTTGTTTTGAGATGTTTGTAATTTTGTTTTTAGCGCCTTTGAGGTGCTTTGGTACCATGAGGTGCAAGCATAGTCGTAGTACCCCTGAATGAGTGCTCCTGCCAGAGTCTTCAGGGTATTCTTGTTTACCAGAGAGGAGATCCGGTACAAGAATCGAGTTCGTTGGTTGACTTTTTTTATTACATTGGATGCCATTTTGTCACAGGAGAGATTAGCCTCTAGGATGGAACCCAGGTAGGTAATTTCATCTTTCCTTGTGACAATATTGTCACCCACTGTAACTGAGAAGCCGTCGGTCTTGCTGAGTTTGTTATTTGAACCGAAGAGAATGGACTCTGTTTTGCCCATGTGTAATGATAGTTTGTTATCAGCGAGCCATATGCAGATTCTGCCTAGTTCCGAGCTGAGGGTTTTTTCAACCTGTAACTTGTTCTTGTCAGAGACCAGCAGGGCTGAGTCGTCCGCAAACAGGAACAAGTTGCAGTCACAAGCTGACGACATGTCATTTGCATAAATTAGGAACAGTAGCGGTCCTAGTATGCTTCCTTGTGGAACACCACAGCTCACTGTGAGGGGGGGGGATAGGGTACCGTTTACCTCCACCATCTGTTCCCTCCCCTCAAGGTAGGATTGCATCCAGCTCACTGATAGACTATCAAAACCAATTGCTTTTAGCTTGTCAATCAGAATGGAGTGATTGACCGTGTCAAAGGCCTTTTGTAGGTCCAGCATGACCATGCCGCAGTATTTGCCTGCGTCCACCTCTTGTTTGATGTGGTCATTCAAATAGAGAAGGCATGTGTCAGTGGAGTGGGATGTTCTGAAGCCAGATTGGAATTCGTAGATTAGATTTTTTTCCGCTAGGTACTTTTCGACCTGTTCGTAGACTATTTTTTCCATGACTTTCGAGATGGAGGTGAGAATAGAAACAGGGCGGTAGTTGCCTGGGTCTAATTTGCTGCCCTTTTTGTGCAGAGGGGTCACCCTCGCAATTTTGAAGTCCTTGGGGACGTGTCCCTGTTTTATGGAGAGGTTTATTATGTGTGTGATGATTGGGGTGATGGCGGCTGCTGAGTCTCTGAGGAATTTGGAGGGGATGTTGTCATGGCCAGTGGCCTTGTTAGGTTGGAGGGCGCTCAGTTTATTGAGTACCTCATCTGTTGTTACCATTTCCAGCTTGAAGTCGTCCTTGCGGACCCCTAGGTTTTTGTAGTAAGCTACTATGTGTTCTACCCCATAAAGCCCTGAGTGGGAGGGTAGTTTGTTTACCAGTGTTGTGGCTATGTTTGTGAAGAAAATGTTTAAGTAATTGGCTACATCCACGATTGATTGATTGAATTGATTGAAAAGTTTATTAACAGATTGCAGAATGGGTACAGTACAGTACAGCTCAATACATACAATTGTTAAGGGGATGCAGACCAGAGAAAGACTTTCGTCTTGTTTACATCAGGGTCCCCCATTTTCAATTCATCATAACATATATGACATACATGACATACAGATAGACAGTACTGCTATATCTATACATTTATGACATATCAGATTTGCAAATACAGTACTGTTTGTGATACAAAAGTGTCCAGAAAAGGAGTGTATATACATTTGGCGTAGAAACTGTACATTGGAGGAGGTTGGTTGGGTGGGGTGGGGTTGGGTGGGTTGGGTGAGGGCTGTACATTGGAGGTGGGGGGGGGGGGTTGGGTAGGGGACACACACACACATTTTACACTGTACATTGGAATATTGACAAAGCCTTACTTGGTAATTTACTGTACAACTAGGTTAGGACATTTGTAGGGGCCAGTTTCGAATTGCAGTCTCACGTAGGTGTTTTTTGAGAGTGTTTTTGAAGGTGGGTAGTGATTCACATTCCTTTACAGCTTTAGGCAGGGCGTTCCACATTGATGTGGCATAATTGCGAAACGTGTTTAGTCCCTTGTTTGAGCCGAATCTGGGTTTTACATGATTTGTGGAGCTCCCTCTGGTGTTGTGATCGTGGTATTCACTGACCTTTGGGAAGTATTTTGACATGTACATGGGTACCTTGGTCGCGTAGTGTATCTTGTAGACCAGGCCCATTGCAAGTTGCTGTACTCTGTCGTCTACTCTAAGCCATCCTAGGTTGTCAAAGTGGGCAGGGGTGAGGTGGGTTCTAGGAGTTAGGTCAAGCAGTAGTCTGACTAGCTTGTTTTGAGATGTTTGTAATTTGTTTTTTAGTGCCTTTGAGGTGCTTTGGTACCATGAGGTGCAAGCATAGTCGTAGTACCCTTGAATGAGTGCTCCTGCCAGAGTCTTCAGGGTATTCTTGTTTACCAGAGAGGAGATCCGGTACAAGAATCGCGTTCGTTGGTTGACTTTTTTTATTACATTGGATGCCATTTTGTCACAGGAAAGATTAGCCTCTAGGATGGAACCCAGGTAGGTAATTTCATCTTTCCTTGTTGTTAGATATTTAGTATCCCTTCATTTAAGAACGACTCAGTATTTAAACAATAGTCTTTTATTGTATCTTCTGTTCTCGTGCTTCAGCACGCCGCTTGCTCTCAGTCTGCAAACTCTGGAGTGCACGCACAGCGTCAGCTCCAATGACGTCACCACGTAACAGCGTGGTACGTCCATACACAACATCCCCTCCTTACTAGGACATAAACTCTAAGGTCCCATACAGAAATGTGTGTGAATTCAATTACTTTCTTTTTTCACTTACAGGATACCCTTCAATTCTGTTACCTGTTATCAAAAATAAACAAAGGTTCACCATGAACAAAACTCCACCTTTCAATTAGTGAATGCATGTAAGTATCATTGAGCATGAATAATAATACATAATACATAACAATATCTGGCACCCACTCTTTTTTTTTTTTTTTTTTTTGTGCCAGACAGGCTCATTTCACTTAATGACAAAATCCATCAATCTCTGAGGCATTTTGGTCTGTCTGTGGGGTCTCTCATACCTAGCCATAGGCGGTGTGGCTTTGGGTGTGGACACCCTAGTGTGAGTCTCTGCTTCGGACTCTGTGTCAGGTGTGTTTTCCTTCTCCTCACCCTCAGTCCATGTTAATCGAGTCTTGCTGGACGATTGTGGAGCAGGATCCTCTGTGTAGTACCTCTTGACGAACGTAGTGTTCCTGGAATAGGTCGCTCCACTTGGTGATTGGACAACCACATTGTTCCCATCTCTACTGATGACCTTGTGTGGTGTCTTGTCAAAGGCTGTTGTAAACTTGTCTGTTTTGTCTTGTTTGAGTAAGACTTGGTCTCCCACTGATACATCAGAGTATTTTGCTCTGTTCTTGTTGTCAGTGTACAGTTTTGACTTTCCTTTTCTCTCGGCGTCAGTGTCTCTGACCTCCAGGTCTCTTTGTGGTGTCATGATGTCCGGGAGCTTTCCTCTGATCTTTCTCTTGAACAGGAGCTCTGCAGGACTTTTCCCTGTTGTGGAGTGATCAATAGACCGGTAGATGGTCACATACTTGCGTAGCTCCTTCTTCCAGTCCAGCCCCTCAGACTGTGCGATGCGAATCCTCTTCATCAGTGAAGCGTTTTGTCTCTCCACCTCCCCATTGGCTTGTGCCCACTTGGGTGTGGTTTTCACATGCTCAATTCCATTCTCCTGGCAGAATGCTTGAAACTGGGCAGACATATACTGTGGTCCACAGTCTGACCGTATGGAAATCGGTAGTCCATGTCTGCTGAAGATATTCTCCAGGCTGTTAATGACCTTTTCAGCAGTGGTCGACTGCAGGATATCATACTCGTAGTACCGGCTGTAGTAGTCTATTACAACTAATATCGAGTGTCCTGTCGGTAATGGACCAAGTAGGTCAGTGGCTAAGTCCTGCCACGGCCCATCTGGAAGTGTTGTAGGTCTCAAGGGTTCAGGCACATCAGGCCTCGACACTATTTGGCATCCGTGACATGACCTCACATACTTCTCAGCTGCCTTATCTATACCTGGCCACCACACTTTACTCCTGAGGTGCTGCTTCGTACCAACAATCCCCAAGTGTCCCTCATGAGCCAACTCCAGGGCTCTGTCTCTGAGTGTGTGTGGCAGTACAATGCGTGTCCCTCTCAACACCAACTGTCCAATTATACACTGTAACTGAGGGGTACAATTCCCTGACTGTATTAATCAAGTATTGATATCATTAAATCACTACCGTCTTGTACATTACTGGCCAATACCGTACAAAGGTATATTAGATGACAACACTTCCACAATAACAGGTTTCCACTCAAATACTCATTTAGAATATTTATTACATCAAAATAGTATTACATTATATACTTTGTTCACTTTAGATGCGCTTATAAGGCAAAGAATGTGCAGGCAAATCAATAATGGATATTAAGTAATTAGATCTAGGGATATTCTGGGAAGGGGGGGTGTACTACCGGTTGTAAGCCAGCAGGGGGGGGCAATGCTCTATGAAAGTCAATGGTCCACGGAGGCGATATCACCCTTGTGTCAGCGGGGAATGCAGCCTGGTCCCAGGGTGCGTGCCGCGTAGGTGAAAGCCGTGGAGTCTCTGGTACGACAGAGACGGGCTTGAGTGATGGTCTCACGGGCAGGTGTGGATCCCACAGTAGCGGGGTAGACGGTTCTCTGTTCCAGCAGCTTGGTCAAAGCAATGAAGAATAATAATCCTTGCCGGAAAGTGGCACTGCTGGCGGGGTGTAAATCCTCCGTGGTGCGCGGTAGTGCACGGTTGAACTTGACGTTACTACTATCCTATTAGCACGCGGAATAAGTGCTCTATGTAGACGCACAATTACTCACTTCACGTGGTCTTTGACTCGTAATGAAGGTTTACTAATAAATAGCGAACGATACATTGAACAAATGTATTAGGATAACACGAGACTCTATCTTGGGGCAATGCGAGCCCTGCTCTGCCCACGTTGCGTAGTGGGTGAGACGTTGCTTGGATAACTGGAACTGAACGAGACTGAACGGGACAAAGGACTAAGAGGGTTCTACATTTCTTGCGCCCTATTTATATGCGCTGTGAACAAATAGTACCATTCGTATTTCGCCAGCCGTATTCATGGGCAGAAGCTGGGCATGTACAGACATATCTCGTCGGTACCTTTGAAGTCAGCTCTAGGGGGTAAGGCACTGGCGCCAGGGGATCGCTTCCAATAGGAGAACGAATATTATGGTCTGTCCTGTAGACTAAAGGGATATTCCGTATATATGTACAAAGAATATACAAGGGATATCAAACGATATACAAATATTATACATGGGATCTCGGGCAATAAATATATATATTCGGTTTAATCGGACCCTTTGTAACAGCCGCCCCCTAATTAGTCCCACCTAATTAGCTAAGCAGAGACAGATTAACCGCACTGTCCACTACTCAATGTCTGTGAGGGGTCGGGCAGTTCACAAAGTCAGGGGTCATGGTCGTCATTAGGCGAGTCGGGGAGCCTTGGCGACTCTATCAGCCTCGCCACGGGTCGGTTGTAGATCCGCCCTTGGCCGAGCACTTCTGCCACTCTGACCTTTCCGTCGGCACCAGTGGTCACTTTGCTTACGCGGCCGGCCGGCCACGCAGCTCGGGGTGGTGACTGATCTATGGTCATGACGACTGGACGGGATGAAGGGGGGCTTAGGAGGAAGCGGGCCTGAGACTGCTTTGATCTGTGCTTGGCTGTGCTTTCTCCTCCTCCGTCCGTTTCTCTTGTTCGCTCTGTACCCCGTGTGAGGAGGGGCCGGTCCCGGGGTGCTGGGTTCGAGGTCAGCTACGTCTGAAGCGCAGCTGAGGGGGTGGAGTTCCGAACTCCCTCTGGTACCCACGGTTCTCTCACGGGCCTCTCGCTTAATGCTGTACGGGGGAGAGGCCGGTGTCTTCTTCTGTCGCTCTGGAGTGGAGGCAGCTAGTGGCTGCTGTTCGGTTGAGAGATTTAGCGAGGGGGCCTTGTAGTGTCCACCCTAGGCGGGTCTCGACTGCTGCAGGACAGCCTCGGGTTCCGGTATGGACCCGGTCTATCGGGACGATGAGGTCTGCATGGTCGGAGCCTATCAGCAGGGTCGGGGTGGCGCCGTCTATGAGCGGGATAGGTAGTTGACGCAGGTGCACGTATTTATCCATCAGCTGTGGGATGGGGTAGGTGTACTGTGATAGTCCTATTTCTTGGCTGGTGAAAGCATTTGTAATCCTATACCGTCGCTCTGGCTGCCCGCTTGCTGCGATAGTGAAGGAGACATTCTCGCCCTTTATCGTCTTTAAATCTCTTCTTATTGTCCGAATCGTCATTTGGTTCTCGCTCCCCCGCAGTCCCAGCTGGGCCGCAGCGGACGCGAGCAGAAGGGTCTTCTCTGACCCGTCATCAAGGACGGCGTAAGTGTCCATGACTTTGTCCTCGTGGCTCAGGAGCACCCCGACCACTTTGAGGAGCACACGGGGGGTCCCGCTATGCTGGGGGTCTATGTGGAGCACTCCTGTCTCGGGTGGTGACGTAGACTCTATATGGTGCGAGTCGCACCGGGACTCCCAGTGTCTGCCGCGGCAGTCGGGACACCAGGGAGCGGTCTGGTGGAACTTTGGTTCTGGTGCCACCGCCTCGGCATGGTACAGTACCGCGACGGGCCCACTCGGTTGTCCTGGCTGACGCTTGTTGATGTCATGCAGGACCTCCAGGTGGGTGCCACCGCACCTGCTGCACTTCTTTTTCAAGCGGCACTCAGCTGCTAGGTGGCTGCGCGCGCAGCGGAAGCAGCGGCGGTGGTCCTTGACCCACTGGCTCACATCATCCGTGGTCAGCTTCTTGAAATCTTCGCACTGATAGAGCCGATGTTCTCCCTCACAGTACTGGCACTCAATCTTCCACTGGTCCTCTTTCGTCGAGGGGGTGTTGTGGTTCTGGTGCTGCGGTACTGATTCGGCTTGGTGCATAACAGTCACCGATCTTCTTCCATCGTTTATTCTCCTGGGTCCCTCTCTGGAGCTTGGCGTGCTCCGCCCGAACGTATCCAGTCGTAAGCTGCTGACCTCTCTCGCCAGGAAGTCGGCTAGATCAAGGAGGGATGGTTCGGGGCCGTTAGGATCCCGGTGGTCTTTCTGCCGCCTAAAACGCTCTTGTCTTGCGGGTGGCAGCTTCTCTAAAATCCTCTCGACGTTAGAGTTGGCGTATAGCTCATGCATGCCCTTTTCCCGTTGCGCTCCCAGCATCCCTACCAGGGACTGTACTTTTATAGACAGGTCGTCTAGTGAGCGATTGTCTGTTGCTGGGGGTAAGCGGTCAATATGCCTTATCTCTTCTATTACGTAATCCCATATACGTCCATATCTCTGGTCCAGCGCTGCTAGAGCCGCGGTGTATGGGGTCGTAGAGGTGGCATAGGCTAGCGCTATATTGTGCGCTCGGGGGACTTTCAGGTGCTGCAGTAATATGGCATACTTGTGGCGTTCATCAGCGACATCCACCATCATTGTCTCTAAGCACATCCGGAGCTCCGTATACTGTGCTCGATTCTCATGGGTGAAGTCTTGAAACGTCGGTGTGCCAATGTATGATGTCATGGATGACTGGCACATCGGTGAGCGTTGGGGGAGAGGCCTCCTAGGCGAGTCTCCTCTTGCGTGTCGTCTTGGGCTGGTACTTGGTGGGTACCGAAGGTCGGGTACCCAGGTGCTGTTCCTCGGGGCTGGCGGTGCGTCAAACTCACCCGTGAGTTGAGTTGGGGGTTTGTAGCGCAGGGCCTCGGGGCTGACTTCTGGGCTGTACTGGACCTCCTGGTCCTGAGTACGTTGCTGCTGGTCGGGGCTGTACTGGGCCTCCTGGGCCAGAGCACGTTGCTGCTGGTCGGCTTGACACTCCTCCTCCTCCTCCTCCTCTCCCTCTGCTAGGACCTGGAGTCTTCTGTTCAGTCTCTCGGCGTGGTCCGGTTCTTCCCGGTTGCTGGGTCTCGTATGGACCGGCCGGGGAGGGGGTTCGGAGACGTGGACAGGATCCTCCTGTAGGCGGGGTCCCGGGTCGCTTCGTCGGGTAGGGGAATGTGTCCTAGACCCATGTCTTGACGATCTCTGGGAGCTCCGTGCGGAGTGAGGGGGTGTCGCCATGGCAACCAGTTTGTCCATCAGCTCCGCCTGCAGCCGGTCACGCTCTGCCTCGCGCCGGGCATGGGCTGCGTCGCGCGCGTCTTCGCGCTGGGCATTGGCGATGTCGCGCTGCGCATTGGCGCTGGCCTGGGCAGCGTTGCGCTGTGCGTTGGCGACGTCGCGCTGGGCATTGGCGCTGGCATGGGCAGCGTGGAGCTGTGCATTTGCGACGCGGCGCGGCTTCTCTCAATGTTCTCTTTTGTCTGGAGGCGTCTGGTCTCCAGCCTTATTCTGTCGTCTTCACTCCTTTGTTGCGCCTGGAAGCGCTCTCGCTCGCCTGTGAAATGTTCGCGCTCGCACGTCTGTTGCGCTTGAAGTCGATCGCGTTCGGTGGAGGCTGCCAGGGTGGCGATGAGTGCCTGCGCCAGCATCTTGTCCGCCTCGCTGGGGGAAGACGCCATTCGGGGCGATCGGCTCCCGGCAGTACTTGTTGGAGACCCGTTCTCCTGTTGCGTACCGAGGAGATCCATCCCCTGGGTGCGCGTCTCTTTAGGGTTGTCTTCCTCCCGGACCTGATCGGGGACTATTTCTTCGGTATTGTCTGGGGGTAAAGTTGTGTCAGTTCCCTCCTGGTCCCCACCGTGAGCTTGGTCAGTTACATTAGCACCCACTAGGGCCTCTGTGGTCGGGGTAACCTGGTTGTTAAGGTCAGACATAATTTTACTTTCTACTTTTTCCGCGTTTAACTTCCCTTTAAAGCTAGGTATTGGACTGACAGAGTATGCCTCTAGATAGGGAGGTGGCTGCCGTCTGCGCTGCGGGCGATCTAGCTTAGGAGAACCGTTTGTGGAGTGTTCGTCATCGGCCATGTCAATATTAATATTATATTAATATTACGCTAATTATTCTCCGGCTATCGAAGGACCAATTGTAACTGAGGGGTACAATTCCCTGACTGTATTAATCAAGTATTGATATCATTAAATCACTACCGTCTTGTACATTACTGGCCAATACCGTACAAAGGTATATTAGATGACAACACTTCCACAATAACAGGTTTCCACTCAAATACTCATTTAGAATATTTATTACATCAAAATAGTATTACATTATATACTTTGTTCACTTTAGATGCGCTTATAAGGCAAAGAATGTGCAGGCAAATCAATAATGGATATTAAGTAATTAGATCTAGGGATATTCTGGGAAGGGGGGGTGTACTACCGGTTGTAAGCCAGCAGGGGGGGGGCAATGCTCTATGAAAGTCAATGGTCCACGGAGGCGATATCACCCTTGTGTCAGCGGGGAATGCAGCCTGGTCCCAGGGTGCGTGCCGCGTAGGTGAAAGCCGTGGAGTCTCTGGTACGACAGAGACGGGCTTGAGTGATGGTCTCACGGGCAGGTGTAGATCCCACAGTAGCGGGGTAGACGGTTCTCTGTTCCAGCAGCTTGGTCAAAGCAATGAAGAATAATAATCCTTGCCGGAAAGTGGCACTGCTGGCGGGGTGTAAATCCTCCGTGGTGCGCGGTAGTGCACGGTTGAACTTGACGTTACTACTATCCTATTAGCACGCGGAATAAGTGCTCTATGTAGACGCACAATTACTCACTTCACGTGGTCTTTGACTCGTAATGAAGGTTTACTAATAAATAGCGAACGATACATTGAACAAATGTATTAGGATAACACGAGACTCTATCTTGGGGCAATGCGAGCCCTGCTCTGCCCACGTTGCGTAGTGGGTGAGACGTTGCTTGGATAACTGGAACTGAACGAGACTGAACGGGACAAAGGACTAAGAGGGTTCTACATTTCTTGCGCCCTATTTATATGCGCTGTGAACAAATAGTACCATTCGTATTTCGCCAGCCGTATTCATGGGCAGAAGCTGGGCATGTACAGACATATCTCGTCGGTACCTTTGAAGTCAGCTCTAGGGGGTAAGGCACTGGCGCCAGGGGATCGCTTCCAATAGGAGAACGAATATTATGGTCTGTCCTGTAGACTAAAGGGATATTCCGTATATATGTACAAAGAATATACAAGGGATATCAAACGATATACAAATATTATACATGGGATCTCGGGCAATAAATATATATATTCGGTTTAATCTGACCCTTTGTAACATACACAATTCATATGCAATGCGTGCATACACTTGGCATTTGTCAAAACATCCACTTTGTATTGCACTTCTCAGGTCACTGAGTTCCTCATCGGTTGCAGAGGCTTCCTCTACCTCCCTGGTAGTCAGTGCTCGTGGCGTAGCGTGTGTGGCTACGAACCAAACGTATTCCTCCGCTCCGTGCTTGTGGTTCCCGTCTGTCGTGCTTTCTCCCAGTAGTCGCGACAGTGGATCTGCAATGTTGTCCTTTCCAGGTATGTGGATTACCCTGAACTCATATGGTTGGAGCCGCAGCACCCACCTCTCAATACGGGCACATGGCTTAGAGGTCGGACTGTATATGGCCTCCAGCGCCTTGTGGTCTGTTACTAGGTCAAACTTTTTACCATATATGTATGGGTGCAGCCTCTCGTACGCCCAAACTAAGGCGAGAGCTTCTTTTTCAGTTTGTGAATATCTTGTTTCACAATCAGTCAGGCTCCTACTCACATAACATATTGGCACCATTTCCTGTTGCTGTTGCTGTACTAAGACTGCTCCTATTCCTACTGGTCCTGCGTCTGCTATGACTTTAGTAGGCGCATCTTTGTCAAAATATGCTAGAGTGCCGGCCTCAGCTAGCTTTTCTTTCAGCGTTCTAAATGCCTGTTTTTGCTCTGGCCCAAATATGAAAGCTGTGTCTTTCTTGGTAAGCCTCCGCAGTGGCTCTGATATGCTAGCAAACTGTGGTATAAAACGGCTACTATACCCTGCTAGGCCCAGAAAACTACGGGTCTCAGAGGCGTTCTCAGGCTCTCGTGCCTCTGCTATTGCTCTCACCCTTTCTGTGGTGGGGCCTATGCCCTTCTGTGAGAGTAACATGCCCATGAAAATCAACTTGTCCATGTTAAACTGACACTTTTCTTTGTTTAGAGTCAGCCCACAGTCCTCTAGTCTCTTCAGAACTGCATGGAGTCGTTTTTCATGAGTCTCCTGATCTGGGGCATGAACAATTATGTCATCGGATATATTTCCTACCCCCTCAATGCCCGCTGTAGCAGTGGCTATCTCATGTTGATACTGTTCACTAGCTGATGACACTCCAAATATGAGTCTCTTGTACCTGTAGGTACCTGTGTGTACTGCAAACGTAGTGATACCCCTGGACTCTGGTGTGAGCTCTAATTGGTGGTATCCCCATTTCAAATCCAGTTTACTGAAAATGACAGACCCGTTCATTCCCTGTAATAGCTCATCCACTGTGGGTATTGGATATCTCCCTCTGATGATAGCTGCATTAGCTCTTCTCATGTCTAGACACATCCTGATGTTGTCCTCATTAGCTTTTGGTGCAATTACAACAGGGTTAACCCACGGTGTAGGTCCCTCAACCTTCTCAATAATGTCCATGTCTAGCAGCTGATTTACTTTCTTCTCTACTGCTTCCCTCAGGTGAAATGGCACCCTCCTCAGGGGTTGTACCACTGGTGTTACACTCTCATCAATATGCAAACTGATTTGCTTTGTGTTCAGTTTACCAACACCTTTAAACAGTTTGGGGTATTGCCTCTGTATTTCAGACTTAGCTTCTGTCACTGCTGCTATGTTTGTGCCCACCCTCAGTACACCTAACTCAATAGCAGTCTTCCTGCCTAGCAGCGGCTCCCCCCGTCCCTGTATTACAGTGAACTCTGCTTCAGTGTCACACTTTCCCACCTTAACATGACATTTGAATATACCCAATACTGGAAGAGGCACCTTGGAAGAGTATGTGTACAGCGGTTTGTTAGCTGCCTTGGTAGAAACACACTTAATATTTTTACTCTTAAGCATTTTCCATGTGTTCTCATCTACAATGTTACTTGATGCACCTGAATCAATTAACATAAGTAAATCTACTCCCCCAACGTCAAATGTGACCCTTTCAGTATTTGAATCATCTTCAACCACAAATGCATAGTCTCTGTTCCCAGTGTTCTGATCCTCAGTTTCAACACATCTCACAGTCTGTCTTTCTTTACCATTGGATTTACAGACTTTGGCATAATGTCCTTTTCCATTACACTTTCTGCATGTCTGTCCTCTTGCAGGGCATGCAGAATCATTGGCCAGATGATCCCAGTGTCCACATCTGTAGCACACTTTATCCGATTTGGATTTCTCTTTTCCTTCTCCACGCTCTCCACGATCTCCACGATCTCCACGAGGCGATGGTCTCCACTTTTGGACTTGGCCCTCTTTCTTGAAGACACGGTTCACCGTCTCTCTCCCCTCAGCGCCGTCACTCATCTTCATCGCCGCCATTTGCAGCTCCACTCTTTCACACTGCGACGCTATTTCCAACGCACGTGGCAGCAAAAGTTGTGGTTCCTCCAGTAACTTTCTCCGTACATAGTCCGACGTGCCCCTGCTCAGCACCGCATCCCTTATTTGGTTGCTAATGTCCGCAGCAAATGCACAGTCTCTAGCAGCCTGACGAAGCCTCGTCACAAACTGCTGTACAGTTTCACCTGGTTTCTGTGATACTTGGTAGAAAGCCTGGCGCGCAAACGCAGTATTTACCTGCGGCACAAAGTAGTCATTTAGCGCCTTAACAGCCTTAGCATAGTCCGTCGGTCCTCCCCCGTCGGGCAATGTAGCGAATATATCTTGTACGTCTGTACCTGCATGATGTAAGAGCATGGCCCTTCTTCTCTGTCTCACTGTGGCGTCCACACCGACAGATAGAATCATCCCTTTTCCGTCAGCGTACAGCTCAAACGCCATTAGCCACCTGGTCCACCTCGGTCCCAGTGTAGCAGGCTCGTTGTAGCATTCAAACTTCGGCACGTTGTCCATGTTCTCTTCTCAACGCCGTGATAACTCTACTCTTCGGAGTTTATCCTCGTCGCCATTGTTAGATATTTAGTATCCCTTCATTTAAGAACGACTCAGTATTTAAACAATAGTCTTTTATTGTATCTTCTGTTCTCGTGCTTCAGCACGCCGCTTGCTCTCAGTCTGCAAACTCTGGAGTGCACGCACAGCGTCAGCTCCAATGACGTCACCACGTAACAGCGTGGTACGTCCATACACAACACTTGTGATAATATTGTCACCCACTGCAACCGAGAAGCCGTCGGTCTTGCTGAGTTTGTTATTTGAACCGAAGAGAATGGACTCTGTTTTGCCCATGTGTAATGATAGTTTGTTGTCGGCGAGCCATATGCAGATTTTGCCTAGTTCCGAGCTGAGGGCTTTTTCAACCTGTAACTTGTTCTTGTCAGAGACCAGCAGGGCTGAGTCGTCCGCAAACAGGAACAAGTTGCAGTCACAAGCTGACGACATGTCATTTGCATAAATTAGGAATAGTAGCGGTCCTAGTATGCTTCCTTGTGGAACACCACAGCTCACTGTGAGGGGGGGGGATAGGGTACCGTTTACTTCCACCATCTGTTCCCTCCCCTCCAGGTAGGATTGTATCCAGCTCACTGATAAACGATCAAAACCAATTGCTTTTAGCTTGTCAATCAGAATGGTGTGATTGACAGTGTCGAAGGCCTTTTGTAGGTCCAGCATGACCATGCCGCAGTATTTGCCCGCGTCCACCTCTTGTTTGATGTGGTCGTTCAAGTAGAGAAGGCATGTGTCCGTGGAGTGGGATGTTCTGAAGCCAGATTGGAATTCGTAGATTAGATTTTTTTCCGCGAGGTACTTTTCGATCTGTTCGTATACTATTTTTTCCATGACTTTCGAGATGGATGTAAGGATAGAAACAGGGCGGTAGTTACCCGGGTCTAATTTGCTGCCCTTTTTGTGCAGGGGTGTTACTCTCGCAATTTTGAAGTCCTTGGGGACGTGTCCCTGTTTTATGGAGAGGTTTATTATGTGTGTGATGACTGGGGTGATGGCTGCTGCTGAGTCTCTGAGGAATTTGGAGGGGATGTTGTCATGGCCAGTGGCCTTGTTTGGTTGGAGGGCGCTCAGTTTTTTGAGTACCTCATCTGTAGTTACCATTTCCAGTTTGAAGTCGTCTTTGTGGACGCCTAGGTTCTTGTAGTATGCTACTATGTGTTCTACCCCATACTGCCCTGAGTGGGAGGGTAGTTTGTTTACCAGTGTTGTGGCTATGTTTGTGAAGAAAGTGTTTAAGTAATTGGCTACATCCAGCTTGTCTGTGATGAGCGTGTTGTCCGTCTTTATGTTTATGTTTGAGAACCTGGTTTTAAGTTTTTTACTGCAGCCTAGTTGATTGTTGAGTAATTTCCAAAGTTCACGTGGTTTATTTTTGTTTTCCTCGGTTTTGTCATTGATGAATTTCTTTTTAGCAGTTTTGATCATGGAGTTTACGTCATTTCTTAGTCTGTTTCTTTCTAGTTTGAGTTCAGTCACGTGGTCTTGGAGTTCACTGCTCGTGCTTTTGGTAAGCTTTGACTGGCTTTTTTATGAAACTCAGAGCATTTTTTGTCTCTGGCTTTCATAGCGGTCAGTATTTCAGTGTGCATCCATGGCTCAGCGCGATTTTTTACCCTGGTGGTTCTTAGGGGGGCCATGTTGTTTAGTATTGATGAAAATTTGGTTTTGAAGCCAAGCCAAGTTTCTTCAACCAGTTGAGTTCATCTGACCAGTCCAGACTCTCTAGTTCAAGGTTAAAGGCCTCGCTAGAGTAGGTCGTCAGCTTGTGACTGCAACTTGTTCCTGTTTGCGGACGACTCAGCCCTGCTGGTCTCTGACAAGAACAAGTTACAGGTTGAAAAAGCCCTCAGCTCGGAACTAGGCAAAATCTGCATATGGCTCGCCGACAACAAACTATCATTACACATGGGCAAAACAGAGTCCATTCTCTTCGGTTCAAATAACAAACTCAGCAAGACCGACGGCTTCTCGGTTACAGTGGGTGACAATATTATCACAAGGAAAGATGAAATTACCTACCTGGGTTCCATCCTAGAGGCTAATCTTTCCTGTGACAAAATGGCATCCAATGTAATAAAAAAAGTCAACCAACGAACGCGATTCTTGTACCGGATCTCCTCTAATGTCTCTAAATGATACATAAATATAAATGACTGGTCTCTAAATGATATATAAATATAAATGACTGGTCTCTAAATTATATATATAAATATAAATGACTGGTCTCTAAATGATATATAAATATAAATGACTGGTCTCTAAATGATATATAAATATAAATGACTGGTCTCTAAATGACATAAATATAAATGACTGGTCTCTAAATGATATATATATATATAAATGACTGGTCTCTAAATGATATATACATATAAATGACTGGTCTCTAAATGATATATATATATATAAATGACTGGTCTCTAAATGATATATATATATAAATGACTGGTCTCTAAATGATATATAAATCTAAATGACTGGTCTCTAAATGATATATATATAAATGACTTGTCTCTAAATGATATATAAATATAAATGACTTCTCTAAATGATATATAAATATAAATGACTGGTCTCTAAATGATATATAAATATAAATGACTGGTCTCTAAATGATATATAAATGACTGGTCTCTAAATGATATAAAAATATAAATGACTGGTCTCTAAATGATATATAAATATAAATGACTGGTCTCTAAATGATATATATATATATATATATATATAAATGACTGGTCTCTAAATGATATATAAATATAAATGACTGGTCTCTAAATGACATAAATATAAATGACTGGTCTCTAAATGATATATAAATATAAATGACTGGTCTCTAAATGATATATAAATCTAAATGACTGGTCTCTAAATGATATATAAATATAAATGACTGGTCTCTAAATGATATAAATATAAATGACTGGTCTCTAAATGATATATAAATATAAATGACTGGTCTCTAAATGATATATAAATATAAATGACTCGTCTCTAAATGATATATATATAAATGACTGGTCTCTAAATGATATATAAATTAGTGCTGTCAGGCGATTAAAAAAATTAATCTAATTAATTACAGGATTTGTAATTAATTAATCTAATTAATCGCATTTTAATCGCATAACCATTTTATGCCTGATATTCTATATTCTATAATCATATTTCAAATTGCATGTGTCCGGATGGCAGAATTCAGTACTGTATCTACAAAACCTTCTGTTTAATCATCTTCCATCTATTAATTTGCTTAGATTTTTCAGGTCTGGTCAATTTGAGCATGGTGTTATTCACAGTCAAAGATAACAAAAAAAATATTGATATTCTCATTTGGTTCATTACAATTTACTCAAAATAAAATTTGCATTCAATCAATCACAGCGCAGATTGAGTGATTGAATGAAAATGTTATTAACAGATTGCAGAATGGAGTACGGCTCAATACACACAATTGTTAAGGGGATGCAGATCAGAGAAAGACTTTCGTCTTGTTTACATCAGGGTCCCCCATTTTCAATTCATAATGAATTGTAAGTAAGGGTGCAACTTGCACTGTGCAATCCATTCTTTGTGGATCTAGACCACAGTATTTCTGACACTGGGAATACATTCCCTGAGATTCATAGATGTCCCTAGAATCAGATACCAAGAACATGCAAATGGACCATATTAAAAAAAAATCTGTAAATGTGTATTCTACATTCTTATGGAATGAATGAGATACAAACAAAATATTATTAAAAAAAAAAAAAAACTTTTTTTGTAATTAATTTTGAGTTAATTTTCATAACGCGATAATTTGCTGTGTAATTAATTAATCGAATTAACGCGATAAACTGACAGCCCTAATATAAATATAAATGACTGGTCTCTAAATGATCATATAAATGACTGGTCTCTAAATGATACATAAATCTAAATGACTGGTCTCTAAATGACATAAATATAAATGACTGGTCTCTAAATGATAATATATATATAAATGACTGGTCTCTAAATGATATATAAATATAAATGACTGGTTTCTAAATGATATATAAATATAAATGACTGGTCTCTAAATGGTATATAAATATAAATGACTGGTCTCTAAATGATATATAAATATAAATGACTGGTCTCTAAATGATAATATATATATAAATGACTGGTCTCTAAATGATATATAAATATAAATGACTGGTCTCTAAATGATATATAAATATAAATGACTGGTCTCTAAATGATATATAAATATAAATGACTGGTCTCTAAATGATATAAATATAAATGACTGGTCTCTAAATGACAATATATATATAAATGACTGGTCTCTAAATGATATATAAATATAAGGGCGGCTAGGTGGTGTAGTGGGCAAGGCACTCGCCACCAATGTGGAGACGCTGGGTTCGCGTGTTCGAATCCAGCTCTCCACATTGTTTTCAGTTTGGCTGGTCGTTCATACTAATACAAATTGGCCGTATTAGAGGGTGGGAAACTGATGGGTGGGGATCGGGCGTTGTGGACAGCGACTCCTACAGGTCGGTTGGTGCGCCTGCGCAGTAGAATCAGGAAGTGTCGGGGGCAGCGTGAGCCTCCCACGCGTTACTCCTCGCCACTGAGAGATCGAGCTGCGCAGGTGAAAAGATGCGACTGCTGTTACCTCAAGTACCGGAGGGGACTTGTGCTATGTATGACTTAGTCCACATTGCAGCCGGCTTGTGGGAGGCAAGAAACAGCGTTCGTGACAGGGGAGGGTTGAATTGGATGATACGAAATTGGGATGGGAGAAAATGTATAATCAAAATATCATAATTCTATAATATCAAATAGATAATGCCTTGCCTTCTCTATTTGAACGACCACATCAAACACGAGGTGGACGCGGGCAAATACTGCGGCATGGTCATGCTGGACCTACAAAAAGGCCTTCGACACTGTCAATCACTCCATTCTGATTGATAAACTTAAAGCAATTGGTTTTGATGGTTCATCAGTGAGCTGGATGCAATCCTACCTGGAGGGGAGAGAACAGATGGTGGAGGTGAACGGTACTGCGGTGAGCTGTGGTGTTCCACAAGGAAGCCTACTAGGACCTTTACTGTTCCTAATTTATGCAAATGACATGTCATCAGCTTGTTGTGACTGCAACTTGTTCTTGTTCTCGGACGACTCAGCCCTGCTGGTCTCTGACAAGAACAAGTTACAGGTTGAAAAAACCCTCAGCTCAGAACTCGGCAGAATCTGCACCTGGCTCGCTGATAACAAACTATCATTACACATGGGCAAAACAGAGTCCATTCTCTTCGGATCAAATAGCAAACTCAGCAAGGCCAACGGCTTCTCAGTTACAGTGGGTGACAATAATTGTCACAAGGAAAGATGAAATTACCTACCTGGTTTTCATCCTAGAGGCAAATCTTTCCTGTGACAAAATGGCAACCAATGTAATAAAAAAAAAAAAATCAACCAACGAACAAGATCTTTGTACAGGATCTCCTCTCTGGTAAATAAGAATACCTTGAAGACTCTAACAGGAGCACTCATTCAAGGGTACTACGACTATGCTTGCACCTCATGGTACCAAAGCACCTCAAAGGTGCTAAAAACAAAATTACAAACATATCAAAACAAACTGGTCAGACTACTGCTTGACCTTACTCCTAGAACCCACCTCACCCCTGCCCACTTTGACAACCTAGGATGGCTTAGAGTAGACGACAGAGTACAGCAACTTGCAATGGGCCTGGTCTACAAGATACACTATACCACTAAGATACCCATGTACCCATGTACCTGTCAAAATACTTCCTAAAAAGGTCAGTGAATACCACGACCATAACACCAGAGGGAGCTCAACAAATCATGTCCAACTCAGATTCGGCTCAAACAAGGGACTAAAAACACGTTTCGCAATTATGCCACAATAATGTGGAACGCCCTACCCACAACCGTGAAGGAATGTGAATCCCTACCCTCGTTCAAAACCGCTCAGGCTCTCAAAGAGCACCTACGGGAGGCTGCAATTAGGAACTGGCCACGGTAAATGTCAAAATCCCACCCACCGCCAATGTAGTTTCTTCCCCTTCGGATGTATATATTTTTTTATGATCTCTTTTTCTTACACAGTACCGTATATTTGTAGGTCTTGTATGTCATAAATGTCTTGATGAATTGAAAATGGAGGACCCTTATGTAAACAAGACGAAAGTATTTTTCTGGTCTCAGCAGTTGTTAGTATTGAGCTGTACTGTACCCATTCTGCAATCTGTTAATAAAGTGTTCAATCAATCAATCAATCGCGTTATCCATGGAGCAGTGTGCAAAGAGGAGTGAGTGATTGTTTTTCCAGTAACAAGAATAAAAACACAGGCTATACAGTATGTAATGAAAGGTTTAATCTGTACATCTTTTTTTATTGCAGGACATGCAACCAGTCAAGTTTCCACCATAGTTGATTGAGCAGAACCGAGTAGTAGTAGTAATAATAATAATAATAATAATAATAATAATAATAATAATAGGCAGCAGGTATAATGTTGGCGTTAGTCATTCACACATCACTGCAGTTCTTTTAAAACCAGCTGACAGCACTCCCCCACCTTGGCTGGGTCCGAGGCCGAGGAGTACTTGTGGATCTGGGAGTGAATCCCCAGGGAGCGCGCCAGATCCCGGGCCGTCTGGTCCGACGCCAGCGTGGTGCCCAGAGCCACCAGCAGCCTGAACACCGCCTCCTTGTCCCGCACCGACTCCAGAGCGGTGCTGGCCACGGACAGACACTGGGCCTTGGCCTCCAGGTCGGTGCGGCCGTGCAGGGAGCCGGCGTAGTTGAGCACCAGGGTGGCCAGGGCGATGTGGATGTTCTTGTTGCAGACGGGCGCCAGGTCGGCGGCGCGCGTCAGCACTGCCTCCCGCTGGGTCATGAGGAGCGCGCGCCCGTGCCGCCCGCCGAAGCAGTTGCACAGAGTCCTCAGCGCCAGCATCTGGTTGGCCGGCAGGCCGTCCGGTCGCATCAGGCTCAGCAGGTGGTTGCAGAGCTGCACGCCCTCCGCCTCGCCGCACAGACTGTCGTTCACCTGCTGGTTGCGCACCGCCAGCCTCAGGATGTCCAGGACGGGATACACGATGTCTGGAGGGGGGGGGGGGGGGGGGGGGCAAACGGGAAGATTAGCGGAGTTATATACAGAGGAACCCCTGAATTCCCCTGAAGTGTAATGCATTATCGCCGACTACTCGTACATGGTCAAATCCCTACGTCTCTGCAATAGATGTAGGAAACACTTACATTTAATTTCTACTTTGAAATGCTGCACGGCCTCGTAAATTATTTAAGAACTTCAGAGGTGCTTGTGGTTGCTGTAAAAGAGCACGCCGACATTATGGGAAATGCGTTCAGTAGAAAGCTATCCGGCTGCAAGCTAGCCTAGCTTAGCACAAATAAATGAAAGCGGATACGGACCACTAGCCTAGCTTAAAACTCCGGGAGAAGTGTTTTTTGGCCAACAGCTAGGCTAGCTGGTCCGTATCGGCTTCCATTAATTTGTGCTAAGCTAGGCTAGCTAGCAGCCGGATAGCTTTCTACTGAACGTGCAGAGAGGAAATTGGTATCTTGTCTTCTTTGTCTGACTCTGGAGACGACGGTAAGAACATCCCATAATGTTGGCGTGTTCCTTTAAGTGTGGTTAACCCTTTCACCGCCACACTACCAAACGGTTAACCCTTTCACTGCAACAATACAGACGGTTAACCCTTTCACTACCAGACTACAGAAGGTTAACCCTTTCACTACCACACTACAGAAGGTTAACCCTTTCACTGCAACAATACAGATGGTTAACCCTTTCACTACCACACTAAAGAAGGTTAACCCTTCACTACCACACTACAGAAGGTTAACCTTTCACTACCACACTACAGAAGGTTAACCCTTTCAATACCACACTACAGAAGGTTAACCCTTTCACTACCACACTACAGAAGGTTAACCCTTTCACTACCACACTACAGAAGGTTAACGCTTTCACTACCACACTACAGACGGTTAACCTTTCACTACCACACTACAGAAGCGGTTAACCCTTTGGTAGTAATGGGTTAACCGGCTGTCGTGTGGCAGTGAAAGGGTTAAATAAATTAAGGGGGGGGGGTAACCCTACCACACGGTTAACCCTTTCACTACCACACTACAGAAGGTTAACCTTTCACTACCACACTACAGACTGTTAACCCTTTCACTACCACACTACAGACGGTTAACCCTTTCACTACCACACTACAGACGGTTAACCCTTTCACTACCACACTACAGACGGTTAACCCTTTCACTACCACACTACAGACGGTTAACCCTTTCACTACCACACTACAGACGGTTAACCTCCTGTAGTGTGACAGTAAAGGGTTAACGAGGACCGGGAAGCTGTAGTACCCTCGGGCCAGTGCGCGGCCTTCCAGAGCAGGTTGATCTGCTGGATGGTGGGGGGGGTGGGGGCCTGCTGGGCGGGGCCACACACGCTCTGCAGCAGCCCCTGCAGACTCTCCAGAACGTCCTCGGACAGCTTGTGCTCCTGGGGGGCGCTGTGGTTCAGCTCCCTCAGCTTGGCTGGACGGTGGAGACACAGTTACTGGATCAGGTGGGGAAACCTTTCGCCAAGTCTACCCCAACAACACCTTTCAATAACCCCCCCCCCCTTCATTTATTTAACCCTTTCACTGCCACACGACAGCCGGTGTTAATAGTGAAGGGCTAACCTTCTGTCGTGTGGCAGTGAAAGGGTTAAAGATCCACCTCCACTCAAAAACATAATTTTTTTTTGTTTAATTGTTAACTTCCCTTGGAGGCAGGACTTTGACTGTACAGATTGTAATATGTGCAGAACTATTTGCATATGCATAGATCCTTGCACTTTTTAATGAGGGTAAAGGTTTCGAGATGCTGCCAAGACATTTCCGGTGGTTTATTGAACAATTTGGTGGACATTTTCATATTTATACAAATTGTGATTCCACATATAGAACATTCCATACACACAAGAAGAGATGCTCACCCAGGATCTGTGTGGCGTTGGCCTGGTCAAACATCACGGCCTCCGTCTTGGGGAAGTAGATGTTTGTGGAGGTCTGTCTGTGGGCTGCTGAGGTGTAGGCACCGGCCCCTGAGAGAGAGAGGGGGGGGGGGGGGGGGGGGAGGGGGGGAGAGAGAGGGGGGGAGGGGGAGAGAGAGGGGGGGAGGGGGAGAGAGGGGGGGGAGGAGAGAGAGAGAGGGTGGGGGAGAGAGAGGGGGGAGGAGAGAGAGGGGGGGGAGGAGAGAGAGAGGGTGGGGGAGAGAGGGGGGGGAGAGAGAGAGAGGGGGAGGGGAGAGAGAGAGGGGGAGGGGAGAGAGAGAGGGTGGGGAAAGAGAGCGGGGGGGAGAGAGAGAGAGGAGAGAGCGGGGGGGGAGAGAGGGGGGGGAGAGAGAGAGAGAGGGGGAGGGGAGAGAGAGGGGGGGGAGGGAGAGAGAGGGGGAGGGGAGAGAGGGGGGGGAGAGAGAGAGAGGGGGAGGGGAGAGAGAGGGGGAGGGGAGAGAGAGAGGGGGAGGGAGAGAGAGGGAGGGAGAGAGGGGGAGGGAGAGAGAGGGGGGGGGAGAGAGGGGGAGGGAGAGAGAGGGGGGGGAGAGAGAGGGGGGGAGAGAGGGGGGGAGGGGGAGAGAGAGAGAGGGGGAGAGAGAGGGGGAGGGGAGAGAGGGGGGGAGAGAGAGAGAGGGTGGGGGAGAGAGGGGGGGAGAAGATAGAAAGAGAAAAATAAATAAAGAGAAGAGAAAGACAGAAAAAGACAAGAGGGAAAGAAGAGAAAGATAGAGTAGAGAGAAAGAAGCGGTGACAGTCCAGGTGTTATACAACACTGATGATCTTCTGAAGAGAATCCTACCACACATTTCTCATCTTATAATAATTGCAGCAGTCTATTCAAGATGCAAGAAAACCTTATTGTCCATCTTTGCGACGAGACATGGATTTATCTTCCTTTGCTACATGCCAGGCTCGTCAATAAATAACAACAATCAAACCAAGTAACTCTAAAATAGTTGTAGATGGGGAAAAGGTTAAAAACATCATAGGAAAAGATACATGGTGATGGAAAATCCCGGCTATGTGAGTTTGAACACACACACATTTCATCATCATAGGATCATCATCATCAAAATTGTTTGCGTGTGCCAAGTCTTTTGGAGGGAGCCCGGTCACAAACAAGGGCCTCCGAATATCAGGGCTCTACGCTAACCTTTTTCACTAGGGGCACAGGTGCTCCTAAATGAAAAAAGTTAGGAGCACACAAAGAAATTTAGGAGCACCCAAAAATATTTAGGAGCACAGTGAAAATATTTCAAGTAAAAGAGTTTTTATTTTTTTCAAAAATAAATGTATATTTGTACTGTGCGTGCATGTGTGTAAATTAGCTCTTGCTACAACCCTGCATGTTTACATTTTGTATTTTGTACTTGATGTTCATTAACATGTGCTGTCCCTATCAAATAAACTATCAAATCAAACTACTGCTACAAAAGTAACAGTCACTTAACTTTAGCCCCTTTTATGCATACAATGCCTATGTTTTGGCTGTGTTGCTCTTCTAGAGAAATAATCCTTCCAGGGTTGCCTATTGAAATACTGTATACCTCCAGTACAGAAACATTGTTTATGAGTTTGCGTGTCAGGTAGACCATTGATTGACAGTCGAGTCTGCCAATTACGTCACACCGCTTGCACTCCGGCCGTCCGGCGCTGCAGCTGGACCCTATTGCCCAACTCTGCTGTTGATAACGCTAGCCAAGTTAGCTGTACACACATACACAGTGGGCCAGTTACTTTGGTGTAGGGGTGTAACAATGCATCGATCCTAAGGGGAAAATTCAACTGCATCGATTTGAAAATGTTAGAATCGATTATCGCAATTTGAATGTGTACACAGTGTTATGTTGTTATCATGTCCGTTACAGTCAACACAACGGCATACGCTACTGCATCAACGTTATGATTAACAAAGCAAGGCATTCGTTTTGTTGCATTAACGTTATATTACTATTGCTATCGCTAAATCTAGGTGTTCTAAAATATATTGCTATTGGTAAGACTAGAAGTTGCATGTCTCAGGAAACTCTCGCATATCGCAATGGTGGCGTTTCAGGAAGTAAACAAGCCAAATGAGAGCTTCCGATTGGTCATTTGCTTTCTTTCTCATGAAACCAGTCACGTCACTCTACTGTGATTGGACCGTTGGCTTGAGTGCAATGTGGGACTTGTAGTTTTTTAACGATTCTCACGGCGGATGAAAAAAAAAGATGAGAGAGAAAAAAAAAAGACGAGAGAGATACTGTAATCTGTATTCGCACAGCGTGCGCATAATTGATTTTTACGGTTCGCACACACATATTTTTAGGGGCATATGCGAGCAATTTGGTCGCACTGTAGAGCCCTGTGTGTGTGTGTATCAGGGTATCTGCAGGTTTAGCCCAGTCAGATTTAAGGCTTTTTAAGACTTTTTAATGCCCCTCAGAATAAAATGTAATGCCAATTTCACAATAACAAAATGGCAAAAATCATGGGTACTCTCAGTACACTCATTCAAGGGTACTACGACTATGCTTGGACCTCATGGTACCAAAGCACCTCAAAGGCACTAAAAACAAGATTACAAACATCACAAAACAAACTGGTCAGACTACTGCTTAACCTCACTCCTAAAACCCACTTTACCCCTGCCCACATTCAAAACCGCTCTTATTAAAGAGCACCTACGGGAGGCTGCAATTATAAACTGGCCACCGTAAATGTCCAACCCCCCCCCCTCCTCCTAATGTACAGTATCATCCCCATCATATGTATATAATATTTTCTGTTAGGATCTCTGGGTAACAGTACTGTATATTATTTGCATATCGTATACAGTATGTCACGAATGTAACAGTACTATATACCTGTATGTCCCTATGCCATAAATGTCATGATGTCATGTATGTTGTGTATGTCATAAATGTCACTATGAATTGAAAATGGGGGATCCTGATGTAAACAAGACAAACATCTTTCTCTGGTCTGCATCCCCTTAACAATTGTGTGTATTGAGCCGTACTGTATTGTACCCATTCTGCAATCTGTTAAATAAAGTTTTCATTCATTCATTCAGTTGTTTTGTTTTTGTGGTTTAGTTGAATGAATGAATGAAAACTTTATTTAACAGATTGCAGAATGGGTACAATACAGTACGGCTCAATACACACAATTGTTAAGGGGATGCAGACCAGAGAAAGATGTTTGTCTTGTTTACATCAGGGTCCCCCATTTTCAATTCATAGTGACATTTATGACATACACAACATACATGACATCATGACATTTATGGCATAGGGACATACAGGTATATAGTACTGTTAAATTTGTGACATATATGATATGCAAATATACAGTACTGTTACCCAGAGATCCTAACATATATATATATACATATGATGGGGAGGAGACTGTACATTAGGAGGGGGTGGGTGGGTGGGAGACAAAAAAATACATACGGTGGGGTGAAGCGCTCATCGAACATCAACACAAACGTGTCCTTGTTTACATCCGTGAATAGATTATTTTGGATGTAAGGGGCCAATCCAAACCTGTAGGACGTTTTGTCTTTGCCACATGTGAATGTTTTAGCGATTTCCGAGTCAGGGAACATCGCATGGAATACCTCTCCTAGTCCCTCATTTCCATTGTAGGACTGATGCTTTGCGACCGTTTCCCACAGTACCTCAGCTTCAAGGGTTGGCGTGGAGCCGAACGTTACCCGGACAGGTGCAGATGTAATTGGTGGTAGACTACCTGTCCCTGAGCAGTTGATGTGGACGGCGTCGGCGTCGAAAATAAATTTGATATTGAAGTTGTCTGCAGGCGGGTTTTTGCAGAGGTAACATGCTTAGCGCTGTGCATGTGTGACTCAGAGGTAACATGCTTAGCGCTGTGCATGTGTGACTCAGAGGTAACATGCTTAGCGCTGTGCATGTGTGACTCCACTGCTTTTATTCCCATCGTCCCCAGTTTAAAATCCTTTTTGCAGAGTTTGCAGCGGGCCTCGTACATGTCTTTCACTGGGACCAACCACGGTGCAAACAGAGGGCCTCGTACATGTCTTTCACTGGGACCAACCACGGTGCAAACAGAGGGCCTCGTACATGTCTTTCACTGGGACCAACCACGGTGCAAACAGAGGGTTGTCGAGCCAGTTCTCATTAAATTTGCACTTTCCCATGTTAAATTAACGAGTGCAAATAAATACAAATCAATTAAACTAAACTAAACGTCAGCGTTATCGCTACGGCTTGAATAACGTGTTACCTATGCTCCGGTGTTCTGAAATAGCTCCCGACGGCGACACACATTAAGGACCATGTTATTAGTTCCGCCCCACTGCGTACCGTTTGCGTGAAAGAAAAAAAAAGCCTGATTTATCTCCCGTTAATAGTTTCCCCCCAGATTTCACAATGAAACATAAGATGACATGGCATGTTTTTAAGACCTCCGAAAGTCGGATTTAAGACATTTTAAGACAAATTAACACCCTGGTGTATGCTGTGGCTTTGGTTTGCATTGAGTTGCGTTCTTCGTTCCGTACGGTCGGTCGGTCTCACCTGTGAAAGGGTCCGCCAGGCCTGCAGAGGGCCGGGTGGGGAACTCTGACCCTGGGATGTACCGGCCAGAGCCTGGGGGGGGGGGGGGGGGGACACACAAGAGAATCCATGTCATAAATGGTGAATGGCTGCATTTATCCAAAGCGCTTTACAATTTGTTCCTCACATTCACACACGGAGGCGACCATGCACGGTGCCAACCTGCTCATTGGGAGCCATTAGAGGTCAAGTGTCTTGCTCAGTCAAGGATACTTCGACACGCTGCCCGGGAGGAGCAGGGAATCGAGAACCTCCGGATTACCAGACGACTGCACTGCACTTTCGCACTGAGCAATGTCATAACATTGTTCTTGTCATGAACACAAATGATAAAATGTGGGTTCCAGCTCATCTTTATTAATTTTGACAAAGACATGACGGTGTTAAAACTCCCTAGACTTGTCCTAGTAGATTTTTAAATGACATTTTCAAAAATCCAACTTAATCCACACAGGCCCCTTTCTTTGTGGGCCTACCGAAATGTAAGCAAACCCTAATTTGAGGTGTCACCTCAACAACATACACATTCTAAATTAACCCACGTTTAGCAATGTTTGCTGATAATAGTAGCCGACAAG
This sequence comes from Notolepis coatsorum, assembly GCF_963971535.1. Taxonomy (NCBI): domain Eukaryota; kingdom Metazoa; phylum Chordata; class Actinopteri; order Aulopiformes; family Paralepididae; genus Notolepis; species Notolepis coatsorum. The sequence goes on from NC_140168.1 coordinate 111,116,075, forward strand.
GGAAAAAAATAATAATATATTATATATATAATATAATAATATATAATTATTATAATTCCAAAGCTATGATGATGATGCGTCTTCAGTTCACTTGAATCCAAACGTACCGGTGAAGGGGTCGGCGCCGAAGCCCGTCCTGCCGTCACCAGAGCCAGGGATGTACCGGCCGGACCCTGTCCGTGAAGAAATGGTACAAAACACCCAGGTAAGAATCTAAACAAATGTGAAGCATACAAGCCATGACTGCACTTTACTACAATAATGTCACTATAAGAAGTCTGCCAGAGGGGTGCGGCTGGGCAGTGTAGCGAGCTATGCATGTGGTAGTCTGCACCCTCCCCAGACCAGACAGTAGGGCAGCATGTGGTAGTCTGCACCCTCCCCAGACCAGACAGTAGGGCAGCATGTGGTAGTCTACACCCTCCCCAGACAGACAGTAGGGCAGCATGTGGTAGTCTACACCCTCCCCAGACAGACAGTAGGGCAGCATGTGGTAGTCTACACCCTCCCCAGACCAGACAGTAGGGCAGCATGTGGTAGTCTACACCCTCCCCAGACCAGACAGTAGGGCAGCATGTGGTAGTCTACACCCTCCCCAGACTGACAGTAGGGCAGCATGTGGTAGTATACACCCTCCCCAGACCGACAGTAGGGCAGCATATGGTAGTCTACACCCTCCCCAGACAGTAGGGCAGCATGTGGTAGTCTACACCCTCCCCAGACCGACAGTAGGGCAGCAGCATGTGGTAGTCTACACCCTCCCAGACTGACAGTAGGGCAGCATGTGGTAGTCTTCTACACCCTCCCCAGACCGACAGTAGGGCAGCATGTGGTAGTCTACACCCTCCCCAGACAGACAGTAGGGCAGCATGTGGTAGTCTACACCCTCCCCAGACCCACAGTAGGGCAGCATGTGGTAGTCTACACCCTCCCCAGACCGACAGTAGGGCAGCAGCATGTGGTAGTCTACACCAGGGGTTCCCAAACTTTTCAGGCCGGGGCCCAGAAAATAAGGTGTCAGAGAGCCGCGGCCCAATGCACATCGTCTGGCTTTTTTTTTTTTTTTTTTTTTTGCCAGACGATTGATTTTTTAAGCCAAATATCACTTCAATCCTATTAAGTTAGTTCAAGTTAGTTATTCATTTATATGTGCTATTTATGAGAGGGCTAACTTGTTGCAAAATAATAATGATAATAATAATAGCCTCATTAAAATACTATTGTTGCTTCGGTTGTTTTCAGCGTTTTATGTGCATAATCTGTTATTTAGTTTGAAATGTTCGTTGAAATAAGTAGATTTTTCGTTTTTGTTTATTTATTAAGTTAATATAAAACCATATAGTCACATTTTAGAATACAATAGAATAGAATTTTAAAATACAACTAGAAACACTGTCCTGGCCTGCTTCTAAGTTCAGTGGCCTGACAATTTTTTTTTAAATATTTTTATTTTTATTTTATTTTTAAATCATCTCGCGGCCCACCCGTGGCTGCTCGCGGCCCACCTTTGGGTCGCGACCCCGACTTTGGGAACCACTGGTCTACACCCTCCCCAGACTGACAGTAGGGCAGCATGTGGTAGTCTACACCCTCCCCAGACCGGCCAGTAGGGCAGCATGTGGTCGTCTACACCCTCCCCAGACTGACAGTAGGGCAGCATGTGGTAGTCTACACCCTCCCCAGACTGACAGTAGGGCAGCATGTGGTAGTCTACACCCTCCCCAGACCGACAGTAGGGCAGCATGTGGTAGTCTACACCCTCCCCAGACCAGACAGTAGGGCAGCATGTGGTAGTCTACACCCTCCCCAGACCAGACAGTAGGGCAGCATGTGGTAGTCTACACCCTCCCCAGACCAGACAGTAGGGCAGCATGTGGTAGTCTACACCCTCCCCAGACTGACAGTAGGGCAGCATGTGGTAGTCTACACCCTCCCCAGACAGTAGGGCAGCATGTGGTAGTCTACACCCTCCCCAGACTGACAGTAGGGCAGCATGTGGTAGTCTACACCGTCCCCAGACTGACAGTAAGGCAGCATGTGGTAGTCTACACCCTCCCCAGACCGACAGTAGGGCAGCATGTGGTAGTCTACACCCTCCCCAGACCGACAGTAGGGCAGCATGTGGTAGTCTACACCCTCCCCAGACCGACAGTAGGGCAGCATGTGGTAGTCTACACCCTCCCCAGACTGACAGTAGGGCAGCATGTGGTAGTTCTACACCCTCCCCAGACCGACAGTAGGGCAGCATGTGGTCGTCTACACCCTCCCCAGACCGACAGTAGGGCAGCATGTGGTAGTCTACACCCTCCCCAGACTGACAGTAGGGCAGCATGTGGTCGTCTACACCCTCCCCAGACCCACAGTAGGGCAGCATGTGGTAGTCTACACCCTCCCCAGACAGACAGTAGGGCAGCATGTGGTAGTCTACACCCTCCCCAGACCAGACAGTAGGGCAGCGTGTGGTAGTCTACACCCTCCCCAGACCGACAGTAGGGCAGCATGTGGTAGTCTACACCCTCCCCAGACAGTAGGGCAGCATGTGGTAGTCTACACCCTCCCCAAACCGACAGTAGAGCAGCATGTGGTAGTCTACACCCTCCCCAGACTGACAGTAGGGCAGCATGTGGTAGTCTACACCCTCCCCAGACCAACAGTAGGGCAGCATGTGGTCGTCTACACCCTCCCCAGACCGACAGTTGGGCAGCATGTGGTCGTCTACACCCTCCCCAGACAGACAGTAGGGCAGCATGTGGTAGTCTACACCCTCCCCAGACAGACAGTAGGGCAGCATGTGGTAGTCTACACCCTCCCCAGACCGACAGTAGGGCAGCATGTGGTAGTCTACACCCTCCCCAGACTGACAGTAGGGCAGCATGTGGTAGTCTACACCCTCCCCAGACCAACAGTAGGACAGCATGTGGTCATCTACACCCTCCCCAGACTGACAGTAGGGCAGCATGTGGTAGTCTACACCCTCCCCAGACAGTAGGGCAGCATGTGGTAGTCTACACCCTCCCCAGACAGACAGTAGGGCAGCATGTGGTAGTCTACACCCTCCCCAGACAGTAGGGCAGCATGTGGTAGTCTACACCCTCCCCAGACAGTAGGGCAGCATGTGGTAGTCTACACCCTCCCCAGACCGACAGTAGGGCAGCATGTGGTAGTCTACACCCTCCCCAGACTGACAGTAGGGCAGCATGTGGTAGTCTACACCCTCCCCAGACTGACAGTAGGGCAGCATGTGGTAGTCTACACCCTCCCCAGACTGACAGTAGGGCAGCATGTGGTAGTCTACACCCTCCCCAGACAGTAGGGCAGCATGTGGTAGTCTACACCCTCCCCAGACCAACAGTAGGACAGCATGTGGTAGTCTACACCCTCCCCAGACCGACAGTAGGGCAGCATGTGGTAGTCTACACACTCCCCAGACTGACAGTAGGGCAGCATGTGGTAGTCTACACCCTCCCCAGACAGTAGGGCAGCATGTGGTAGTCTACACCCTCCTCAGACCAACAGTAGGACAGCATGTGGTCATCTACACCCTCCCCAGACTGACAGTAGGGCAGCATGTGGTAGTTCTACACCCTCCCCAGACAGTAGGGCAGCATGTGGTAGTCTACACCCTCCCCAGACAGACAGTAGGGCAGCATGTGGTAGTCTACACCCTCCCCAGACAGTAGGGCAGCATGTGGTAGTCTACACCCTCCCCAGACCAGACAGTAGGGCAGCATGTGGTAGTCTACACCCTCCCCAGACAGTAGGGCAGCATGTGGTAGTCTACACCCTCCCCAGACAGTAGGGCAGCATGTGGTAGTCTACACCCTCCCCAGACAGTAGGGCAGCATGTGGTAGTCTACACCCTCCCCAGACAGTAGGGCAGCATGTGGTAGTCTACACCCTCCCCAGACAGTAGGGCAGCATGTGGTAGTCTACACCCTCTCCAGACCAGACAGTAGGGCAGCATGTGGTAGTCTACACCCTCCCCAGACAGTAGGGCAGCATGTGGTAGTCTACACCCTCTCCAGACCAGACAGTAGGGCAGCATGTGGTCGTCATAAATGAGTCTCTAAAATAAGAACTAGAATCTTAATGCCCAACATAACCAATACTTATTGTAATTAATAATGCGGGGGGAAAGCACTTTCACAGATTGGACTGATCAATTGGTCGACAACATCCTCCTGACAAATTATGTTTCTGGCAATAAAAAACAAATTACCAAGCAACATTCAAAAAATGTTCACGGCTAGAGAGTGTTTATAATTTTAGAGGGACATTAGCTTTAATGCAACCTACGGTACGTACAACTCTTAAAAGTATGTGCATTGCAGTTTGTGGGGTATCACTCTGGATGCAAATATAAAATTAAGCAAAAATATCAATACATTTAAAGGTAGCTATAAACAAGCACTTGTGGACACATAAGAGAGAGGAGCTTGAGCAGTAATGTGACTGCCTATTATTTTTTCTCATTTGGATATATAAAAAAAAAATTATTTATTTTATTTTTTATTAGTTATATTATTTTTATTTTTATTAAATTATAATGTAAAATATTGTAAGGAAGGGGCAGGGCTTGATAAGTTGTTTTACTTCCCCCTGTTCCTTCTCGAACACTTATTGTATGGAAATAGTCTTTGACTATTTACCTTTTTGTTTTTTTAAACTTGTTTTATGTTTCTATGTTCGAGACAAATAAAAATCAAAGAAATCTATCAAAAAAATCATATCATGTGACCTAATGGATTATCTAAATCCTAGTTTCTGATTGGCCGACCCGCGGCACCGGTACCCTCCGGCGACTCACCGGTTAGGGGGTCGACGGCGCCGGGCTGAGCCGGCTCCAGCACGTGCCCCTTGGTGTTCTCCATGATGAAGTGAGCCACCTGGTCCAGGAACGCAGGGCTGAGCTCGTTCTTCTGCAGGAAGTTGTGCGCCGTCAGCCAGGGGTCTTCAGTCACGTTGTAGGGCAGCTTCATGGAGGGACCGCCCTCGTTGATGTCAATGGTGAAGACAAAGTCATATTCCTGGGGAGGGGAGGGGGAGGGGGGGAGAGAGGAGAGAGGAGGGGGAGAGAGGAGAGAGAGGAGGAGGGGGAGAAAGGAGAGAGAGAGGAGGAGAGGGAGAAAGGAGAGAGAGGAGGAGAGAGGAGGGGGAGAGAGGGGAGGAGGAGGGGGAGAGAGGAGGAGAGAGGAGAGAGGAGGAGGGGGAGAAAGGAGAGAGAGGAGGAGGAGGAGAGAGGAGGGGGAGAGAGAGGAGGGGGAGAGGAGAGAGGAGGAGGGGGAGAGAGGAGGAGGGGGAGAGAGGAGGGGAGAGAGGAGGAGGGGGAGAGAGGAGGAGAGGAGGAGGGGGAGAAAGGAGAGAGAGAGGAGGGGGAGAAAGGAGAGAGAGAGGAGGAGGGGGAGAGAGGAGGAGGGGGAGAGAGGAGAGGAGAGCAGGAGGAGGGGAGAGAGGAGGAGGAGGAGAGAGAGGAGGGGGAGAGAGGAGAGAGGAGGAGGGGAAGAGAGGAGGGGGAGAGAGGAGGAGGGGGAGAGAGGAGAGAAAAGGAGGGGGAGAGAGGAGGAGAGAGGAGGAGGGGAGAAAGGAGAGAGAGAGGAGGGGGAGAGAGGAGGGGAGAGAGGAGGAGAGAGGAGAGAGAGAGGAGGGGGAGAGAGGGGGAGAGAGGAGAGGAGAGGAGGAGAGAGGAGGGGAGAGAGGAGGAGAGAGCAGGAGGAAAAGAGGAGAAAAGAGAGGAGGAGGAGAGAGGAGAGAGGAGGAGAGAGCAGGAGGAGAGAGGAGAGATCGGGAGGAGAGAGGAGGAGGAGAGAGGAGAAGAGGAGGAGAGAGAGGAGAGAGCAGGAGGAGAGGAGAGAGAGCAGGAGGAGAGAGGAGGAGGAGAGGAGAGAGGAGGAGGAGAGAGCAGGAGAGAGGAGGAGAGAGAGGAGGAGAGAGGAGGAGGAGGAGAGCAGAGAGGAGGAGGAGAGAGCAGGAGAGAGGAGAGAGAGGAGAGAGAGAGCAGGAGGAGAGAGGAGGAGAGAGCAGGAGGAGAGAGGAGGAGAGAGGAGAGAGGAGGAGAGAGCAGGAGAGAGAGGAGGAGGAGAGAGCAGGAGGAGAGAGGAGGGGGAGAGAGCAGGGGGAGAGAGAGGAGAGAGGAGGAGAGGAGGGGGAGAGAGGAGGGGGAGAGAGAGAGGAGGAGAGAGAGCAGGAGAGAGGAGGGGGAGAGAAGAGGAGAGAGGAGAGAGGAGGAGGAGAGAGGAGGGGGTGAGAGAGGAGAGAGGAGGAGGAGAGAGGAGAGAGAGCAGGGGGAGAGAGGAGGAGAGAGGAGGGGAGAGAGAGGAGAGGAGGAGAGAGAGAGGAGAGAGAGGAGGAGGAGAGAGGAGGAGAGAGGAGAGAGCAGGGGGAGAGGAGAGGAGGGGAGAGAGCAGGGGGAGAGGAGAGAGCAGGGGGAGAGAGGAGGAGAGAGGAGGGAGGAGAGAGAGGAGAGAGGAGAGAGGAGGGGGAGAGAGAGGAGAGAGGAGGAGGAGAGAGGAGAGAGAGAGGAGAGAGGAGAGAGGAGGAGAGAGCAGGGGGAGAGAGCAGGGGGAGAGGAGAGAGGAGGGGGAGAGAGCAGGGGGAGAGAGGAGAGAGGAGGGGGAGGAGGAGAGAGAGCAGGAGGAGAGAGGAGGAGGAGAGAGCAGGAGGAGAGAGGAGAAGAGGAGGAGAGAGAGGAGGAGAGAGCAGGAGGAGAGGAGGAGAGAGAGCAGGAGGAGAGAGGAGGAGGAGAGAGAGGAGGAGGAGAGAGCAGGAGAGAGGAGGAGAGAGAGGAGGAGAGAGGAGGAGGAGAGAGCAGGAGAGAGGAGGAGGAGAGAGCAGGAGAGAGGAGAGAGAGGAGGAGAGAGAGCAGGAGGAGAGAGGAGGAGAGAGGAGGAGGAGAGAGCAGGAGAGAGGAGGAGGAGAGAGCAGGAGAGAGGAGAGAGAGGAGGAGAGAGAGCAGGAGGAGAGAGGAGGAGAGAGGAGAGAGGAGGAGGAGAGCAGGAGGAGAGAGGAGGGGGAGAGAGCAGAGGGGAGAGAGCAGGGGGAGAGAGCAGGGGAGAGAGGAGGAGAGAGGAGGGGGAGAGAGGAGGGGGAGAGAGAGAGAGGAGGAGGAGAGAGCAGGAGGAGGGAGGAGGGGGAGAGAGAGGAGAGAGGAGGAGAGGGAGGAGGAGAGAGGAGGGGGTGAGAGAGGAGAGAGGAGGAGGAGAGAGGAGAGAGAGCAGGGGGAGAGAGCAGGGGGAGAGAGGAGGAGGAGGGGGAGAGAGAGGAGAGAGGAGGAGGAGAGAGGAGAGAGAGGAGGAGGAGAGAGGAGGAGAGAGGAGGGGGAGAGAGCAGGGGGAAAGGAGAGAGGAGGGGGAGAGAGCAGGAGGAGAGAGGAGGAGGAGAGAGGCGGAGGAGAGAGAGGAGGAGGAGGAGAGAGAGCAGAAGGAGAGAGGAGGGGGAGGAGGAGAGAGAGGAGGAGGAGAGAGGCGGAGGAGAGAGGAGGAGGAGGAGAGAGAGCAGAAGGAGAGAGGAGGAGAGAGGAGGAGAGAGCAGGAGGAGAGAGGAGAGAGAGGAGGAGGAGAGAGGAGAGAGGAGGAGGGAGGAGGAGAGAGGAGAGAGAGGAGGAGGAGAGAGGAGGAGAGAGAGCAGGAGAGGAGGAGGAGGAGAGAGGAGGGGGAGAGAGCAGGGGGAGAGAGGAGGAGAGAGGAGGGGGAGAGAGGAGGAGAGAGGAGGGGGAGAGAGGAGGGGGAGAGAGGAGGAGGAGAGAGCAGGAGGAGAGAGGAGGAGGAGAGAGCAGGAGGCGAGGAGGAATAATAGTTAGTCTATTATTGCATGTGGGAAAAACAGTTTTACAGATTTTAATTAAATCAATTAACAAATAACTTGACAGAGTTAGTGTTTAGTCGAGGACAGCGTCAGTGAAAACTAGTTTGAATATTCACTCTTTAGCTCAGTGACAACAATAACACAATTATACCCAGATACAGGCTATAAATAGGACTGGGTGAACTGCAGTCAACATTTTATTACCTCATATAAACACTTAAGTCCAACAACAACAACAACAACAACCGTAACCTGCTTGCTCTCAACTGGGTGGGAATGTGGATCATTCTAAAAGGACCATGGGGTTCAACTTGTGAAAATCAAGGGGGAATCTCAGCCCTGATGGCATACGACACACCAAGCAGCAAGGAGGCTTTATAGGTTAAGGCACGACCTCCTCACAACCTCCTCACGACCTCCGGGGAGCACGCCAGCTGCATTTCTACCAAAGGTAGCCGCATTTCTGGCAGACGCTCTCCGATTGGCCGACGCCTGTTTCTACACCGGTTAAGCTTAGGCACTCTTTCTAAGTTGGTTAAGGTTAGAGTTTGTCTTAGAGCAGGGCGATAGAACGCCAGGTAGTTTGCAGGCTGTTTGACGTGGAAATGGGCAAAGACACAGCTTGTCACGCTATTGGGCGCACATGTCACATGACCAGAAACGTCTGCCAGAAATGCGGCTACGGAAAGTATAGACGCACCTCAGCTACCAAGCAGTTTAACCCTTTCACTGCCACACGACAGCCGGTTAACCCTTTCACTGTGACAATACAGAAGGTTAGCCCTTTACTATCACACAACCAACGGCGATGCTCCATCATTAGCATCATTAGCTCCGCGGCTTCTGTCGTGTGGCAGTGAAAGGGTTAACAGAAGAGGAGAGGCACGCCATTTCGCCTCGGGTCGGTCCTTTATAATCATAATAAAACACAAGATACTTGTGCCCTAATGATGAGGATAAGTGCTCAACGAAGAAACCCACTCCCATTGCCAATAGAAAGTCCAACAGGCCTATAAATACACACTACAATGTAATTACCCATAATGCCCCCCCAAACAGCACTGCCAACTTTAACAGACCCCTTTGATGCGAGCTCCAGGTATTGACAATGCCAATGCTACATATTAGGGCTGTACCGAATGTCATTTTTGTCAACATTCGAAGCTTCGATTGAAGTATTCGAACGAAGCTTTGAATGTCTATTAAAAAACAATTTACTTAAAAAAATATATATATATATATATATATATATATATATATATATATATATATTCTTTTTTTAAACTAAATCCTCAATTTGAATAGTGATTAATCTGATTAAATTAGTCTTTTTATTAAATCAACTTTCTTTAATGAATATAACTCATCAGTTTCGTCAACATAGATAATCCAATAAGGGCACGGTTGGTATGAAAGTGATGGTGACGTCTTATAGTATAATACTATAATATTAGTGTAGCCTAATCTTTAACTGCAACTGTGAAGAAAACCCCCATTGGTTTAAACAGATTGAATAGACACAAACAAATAATAATTACGACCTGCAAAACCCCGGTGGTGCCTGTGGTGATGATGTAGTAGTCTGTCCCGTAAGAAGAGGATCATCTGCACAGTGGGTCAGGAGCAGTGATGGGAATAACGGCGCTATAAGTAACGACGTTACTAACGGCATTCGTTTTTTCAGTAACGAGTAATCTAACAGATTACTCTTCCAATCTCAATAACGCCGTTACCGTTACTGCAAATAAATGCGGCACGTTACTATGAATGAACCCGTTTCTTTCATCAGACAGATATCTGCGCTGAGGGGCAATATGTTCTTCCTTGTTTAGTGCGCAAATTCTCCACTCATCTCCTCTGCAAGCACTGCTCCACTGTCTCTGTCTGTCTACTCTGGTCCAATCACATTCAGCGTCCCGTCAGCGTGTCTCCCCCCCCACCCACAGTCTGCGAATCAGAGCAGAGTAGGGCGGGTCTTCACGGAATGCATGTTGTCTTTCAGCGGGGCCGAGTCAGAGCGAGTTGACAGCGCATCGACAGGTAGTCTAATCTGCAGGTACTGTAGCTAGTAACCTCATTCCCAGTTGTATCCCCGTGAGATAAATGTAGCTAGTAGCCTAGTTTCGCCAGCAGGCAGCTAGTAGAAAAATGTGGCATGTTCAAAGAAAGTAAAAGAAAAGTCGACAGTGAAAATCGCTGCAATTCAATGGTGCATGGACTAAAAAATATGCGTGCATCCTCCCAGCACCAAGAAACGGTAGCTCTTGTGAAGAGTGGCAATTTGAAGCCACTATGAAACAAAACAGTTATTTTGATGCAGCCTTTCCTCAGAATTCAGTGCTAAGAACCACAAAAATAAATGGAATGAAATCATATCAAGCTGCAAGCAGAATTAGTTAAAAAAATTGACATGCATTTCCATAGCTGTGGATGAGTCCACTGACACCACTGAATGCTCAGTTGCTGGTGTTTGTGAGGTTTTAGTGAGTTTGTTTGTGAGAAGATTGGATCAGTTGTACTTTTTTTTGGAATACTTTAAACCCTTTTTTTGTGGAATATTTGATGTGGCCCAGCCTCACCCAGACTCTACCTCCAGCGGCCCCCAGGTAAATTGAGTTTGAGACCCCTGGTTTAGAATGATTCGATTCGATTCTTATATCTGTATGTTGTGTATGTCATAAATGTCATTATGAATTGAAAATGGGGGACCCTGATGTAAACAAGACGAAAGTCTTTCTCTGATCTGCATCCCCTTAACAATTGTGTGTATTGAGCCATACTGCTGTACCCATTCTGCAATCTGTTAATTAAAATGTTCAATCAATCAGTATATATTTGTTATTTATTTTTGGTATAGTGCTTAACAAGCATAATTTAATGTTGCCCAGTTGTGGCCTGTTGAGGGGCAATACATATCAAAAGTTCCAAAACATCTATTGTATTTGTATGATCCACTATATAAACATAGTAATTATAATATCTACATACATGGCATTTGATTGATTGATCTCACTTTGTCCCACAGCAACATTAAAATAGTTTAGATTTGTGTATGTTGTTTATGTTTTTTTTTTTTTTTTTTTTAAAGTAACGCAATAGTTACTTTCTGAAGTAACTAGTTACTTTTATAATTTGTAACTGAGTAAGTAATTTAGTTACTTTTTAAAAGTAACTTGCCCAACACTGGTCAGGAGGTAGCTAGAGCGGGCGTCTGGTAGGGCCGTCTTAAATACTTCGAAGCTTCGTTCGATGGGCATGGGATTCGAATATGAAAATAAAATTTGATTATGTAAAAAAAATAAAAAAAAATATATATATGATTTTTTTGTTGTTGTGCAAAATCAACTGCCTCTCTTTGTTAACTACAACAATGCTGTTTGTTATTTAACCCTTTATTCGCCAATGACGTGTTCCCACGTCATTCTCCGCCATGCGTAATCTGCCAATGACACCGTAAGGCGTCTTTGAGATCAATATTTCAAAAATCTGTGATGGCAATCATATTTTACCCACGGAGACTTGGGATCTCCTGTTGATCTCCTCTCAACTCTCCAACGGTTCAAGAGCGCCATCTGGTGGCCGATCGGTGGATCGCCCAAACAGGAAGTGACACGCCGGAAGTGGTGCTCATCCATATTCGGTCCGGGCACTCGCTATCGTTAGCGGGACTCTAGCTCGACACACTGGACAGCAATCAGTTGCCAATAACTCGATAAACAACATGATTTGGACGTATATACTATTATACAACCTGGAAATGGATCGCATATATCAACATCCCATAATCGAGAACTTTCTGCTCGACGCTGATCGCCCAATGCGGTGAGTTTCAGCGTGTTTGATTATTATTAAACGTATAATCTGCTCCGATATATATATCGCCCATACTAAATAAATGATTTAACGTCGGCCACGGACTTATAAACCCCCCCCCCCCCCCTCCGGTCACCAGCAGATGATGAGGCAGGACGTTTAGGACCTTGTACAATTGAACGTTTTAATATGACGTCAATCGGTATCAAACTACATTTGATGATGTAATATATGTATTTATAGCTATAACTCGCATTCTGCAGAATGCTGCAGAAAACGATAAAAACATATTTATACTTTAGACCAGTGGTCACCAACCCGTCGATCTTGATCGACTGGTCGATCTTTGAGACCTTCCCTGTAGATCTTTCCCTGACATTTTTTTTTAAATTTTATCTTTCCCCGAGAGTCCACATTACAGTTCTACTTTTTGTTTTGATGTGAAAAGTGATGCTGCATAAGATTACTGCACTTAGCACTGACTGAGAAAGTACATATTACAGTTCTACTTTGACAAACATATTACAATTAGCATTTTCTAATGTTAATAATATGAGAGTCCACATTACAGTTCTACTTTTGTTTTGATGTGAAAAGTTATGCTGCATAAGATGACTGCACTTAGCACTGACTGAGAAAGTATACATTACAGTTCTACTTTATAAAATGCTAATTGTAAATATGTTTGTCAATGTTAATAATATGAGAAAGTCCACATTACAGTTCTACTTTTGTTTTGATGTGAAAAGTGATGCTGCATAGGAGGACTGCACTTAGCACTGACTGAGAAAGTACATATTACAGTTCTACTTTGACGTTTTAATGTTGGACCAAAGCATTGCATGTAATTAGAATACAGGCAAATAAAAGTAATTTAGTTTAAAGTACAATCTTGGCTGTCTTTTTCTCTCAACGCTTCAATAGGTAGATCTTGCCTTCAAAAAAAAAAAAAAAAAAAAGTGATCTTGGGCTTAAAAAAGGTTGGTGACCACTGCTTTAGACCGTATTTTAGTATGAATATGTGAATGAAAAAGTAGAACGTTGCTACATCCTAAACGATAGATACTTGACGTTGAATGGGCCATAGTAATGTCAATTTAGCAATACAATTAAAAAAGTTATAGCCCTGCAAAGAAGGGGAACATCTCCATAGACTTATAGTGGTGGCAGAGAGGGGATTAAGATCAGAATAATCCCTGGCAGATAAAGGGTTAAGATGAGGTCGGACTCGGCACTGACAGATTTGTGTTCATTGTGCTGCTTTTATAAAGCCTCAAATGAAGGCTTACAATATTTCATGGAAGCAAAGTGTTTAGTTTGTCTAAGATTTAAAAAGGTTTAAACTTTACAGCACTGACAAAGTTGAACACAGTGCTGTACAAGTCCCACAACATAATATATATATATTTTTTAATAAAAATAAAAAATAATTTTAATTTAAATTTTGAAGCTTCGAATTAAAATCGAATCTCGGCCCCGAAGCTTCGAATTCCAAAAAATACATCGAAGGTCAGCCCTAGCGTCTGGTAATCTGAAGGTTCCCGCTCCTCCCGGGCAGCGTGTCCTTGAGCAAGACACTTAACCCCTAATTGCCCGGGATGAGCCGGTTGGCACCTTGCATGGTCGCCTCGGCCGTCGGTGTGCGAATGTGGGAGTGGCCGGGTGAATGTGGAAGTGGATGGGTGAGTGTGTGAGTGGATGGGTGAGTGTGTGAGTGGATGGGTGAGTGTGTGAGTGGATGGGTGAGTGTGTGAGTGGATGGGTGAGTGTGTGAGTGGATGGGTGAGTGTGGGAGTGGATGGGTGAGTGTGGGAGTGGATGGGTGAGTGTGGGAGTGGATGGGTGAGTGTGTGAGTGGATGGGTGAGTGTGTGAGTGGATGGGTGAGTGTGGGAGTGGATGGGTGAGTGTGTGAGTGGATGGGTGAATGTGTGAGTGGCCTGGTGAATGTGAGGAACAACATTGGAAAGTGCTTTGGATAAAAGCTGCTATATAAAATGCACTAATAACCATAATCTGTGTTTAGGATTTATCATCATCTCAATAGAGGATTCTTCAAATTTAAAATACACGTATGCAGCATTGTCGTTTGACCTAATAAAGCTAATCGACATCAAGCCCCGCACCCCATTTCTTGATCCTCCAATCACAACCGTTTGTCAGAGAAAGGAACAGTTGTGATCGGAGTATCTAGAAAAAGAGGGCAGGGCCGGCTTGAGACTGGCCAATAGCAGCCCACCACGACGACCTCACCTTCCCCTCGTACATGACGGTCTTGGACGTCTGCTGGTTGGAGCCGCCCACCACGTCTCCGATCTTCATCCAGCGCTCCTCGCCGACGCTCCACTGGTACGCCTCCACCTGCTGCCCGTCCTTGATGAGGCGCGTCTGCCCGTCGCGGTTCCCTGGAGGAACGCAGGGCGCAAAGAAGCCAAAGAGCATTTGCAAATCGCCAGATGCAGGGCGTTCCCGAAACAATGGCATAGGGGCGCCGCGCCCCTACGACGACAACACGCCAGCACTTTGATATCAAAAACATGGATTTATAAACACAATGTTATCACCACCTGCACATATTCACATTCATACATTTATTCCCGTTTATATACACACACTGTATAGTATAGTATATACTATATCTATATATATCCCATACCGACTCTTATTAGTTATACCCCTGGCTAGTATGGCTTACTAGCGTATGTGTATTTATACTTGTATCACTGTACATAATACGGTACATAATACTGTACATACTAGGGATGTCCCGATCACATTTTTTTGCTCCCGATCCGATCCCGATCATGTGATTTTGAGTATCTACCGATACCGATTTTTCCCGATCCGATCAAAAAAAATTATTAAAAATATATATATTTTTTTTCTCCCATCCCAATTTCTCACATTACATTCACCCTGAATGTTGACGTTATCCAGGTGAAAAGTTAACCTCATTCAAGCGAGGCATTGCAACCGGAGTAATCTAAAAACTCCGCCTCCAACCTGCTGCTTCATGAGATTTTTACATCGTCTGTAAAAATCAGGTGACTGCAAGTTCTGCAATTCATCCTTGACATAAATCATTTGATGTATTTTTCAAGTCAAGAGTTTTTGTCACGGCATACAAGTATACAATGAAATGCGGATGTATAATTCAATCAAAGGAAATGCGTTTGTTTTGGCAAAATTCTTCTGCTCTGTGTGACAATAAATAAATGAATGATGATATGCAATTTAAAACCAAAACTAAGGCCTCAGTATGAGTTTAAGACGTGAACATGGTCATGTTTGTTGAATAAAAAAAAATGTAAAAAAAAAACCAGACCACGATCTTCTGGAAATCACGTGATCGGATCGGGACATCCCTAGTACATACTAAATACGGTACATAATAATGTACATAATACTGTACATACATGATTGGCATTTTACTCAGTAGCTTCATTATACATATTCCACTTAATAATTTGTTTACATTCAATCACACTGTATATCGTTACACTCCTTGGGTTGGATGGCGTTTTTGTGCTGTCCAACAACAAGACACTTGAATCTAAATCACATCTCAAGACACAGAATAGGATGAGGAGTTCTGATGTGGAAATAATAACCCGGTGAGCGTCACCCCCTTGAGTGCCACCACCCACTTCAATGATAGCGCTCTCATATTTGTGAATGCATAAACTACATCTTAAATTATGTGTCTAATCTGGCCGTCGCTTATCAATGACTTGATTGCAGTCAACATTGTCGAAACGTTTTTTTTTTTTTTTTTTATAAATCGGTTTATTTCCGTTTTATACCATTTTGAAAAACGCTTGTTTTTTTTAAGTTTCAGGAAAATAGAAAGATTCTGTGATAATCGCCCTTTACTGGAATATTCTGGAATACACAAAAAACTGTCATTTTTCGGCCTATTTATGAATCGTTTTCAAATAAACGCTAGATTATCGATAGTATGGGTACTTATGCACGCTATAGAAGCGAGCTGAAAAATCGATTCTCTCATTTCCTGATCAGCACACACACAGGGCACACGCTGATATATAGGTGAAAAAAGCTCCGATTATCCTAAGACTGGTAAAATAGATTCCTTACCTCAGATCAGATGTTCTCCAAAAAGATTATTCCAATTCCTGATAGCCATTCCAAATATCGATCGCGTTTATTGATCCAACGCTGGGTACTGACAATATGGATTCCACACTGTTCTGATGGTCCACAATGAATCCGATCCTCTCGGGTGACTGCCCGCACTAACGAGAGACTAGATTGATGAAATATTAATTCAAATCGCTAATAGCGAGATATCTCGTCGCTGGCACTCAGTGTTAAAATATATCGCGATAATTATCGTTATCGTTATATCGCCCCAGCCCTACTTCATCCGATATGTAAATATGAACATGGTTATGGCCCAGGGTGTAAGACGTGACCAGGGGGGTGGTTACCGGGCTCGTCCAGGTGTTCCCGCCCCGGGAGATCCTCTATCTTGATGTCGCCGAGGTCTCCCGTCTTTGGGTCGATGGTGCATTTGGAGAGCTCGTCCTCGAAGGCCTGCAGGTCCAGGGCACTGGCCACGCGCGCCTCCGACTCCGTGAACACGCGGATGATGCCATCGCTGTGGGGGTTAACGACAGCACCAGGGTTAAGTTAGTAGCTGTGGGGTTAAGTTAGTAGCTGTGGGGGTTAACGACAGCACCAGGGTTAAGTTAGTAGCTGTGGGGTTAAGTTAGTAGCTGTGGGGGTTAACGACAGCACCAGGGTTAAGTTAGTAGCTGTGGGGGTTAAGTTAGTAGCTGTGGGGGTTAAGTTAGTAGCTGTGGGGGTTAATGACAGCACCAGGGTTAAGTTAGTAGCTGTGGGGGTTAATGACAGCACCAGGGTTAAGTTAGTAGCTGTGGGGGTTAATGACAGCACCAGGGTTAAGTTAGTAGCTGTGGGGGTTAATGACAGCACCAGGGTTAAGTTAGTAGCTGTGGGGGTTAACGACAGCACCAGGGTTAAGTTAGTAGCTGTGGGGGTTAATGACAGCACCAGGGTTAAGTTAGTATCTGTGGGGGTTAATGACAGCACCAGGGTTAAGTTAGTAGCTGTGGGGGTTAATGACAGCACCAGGGTTAAGTTAGTAGCTGTGGGGGTTAATGACAGCACCAGGGTTAAGTTAGTAGCTGTGGGGGTTAATGACAGCACCAGGGTTAAGTTAGTAGCTGTGGGGTTAATGACAGCACCAGGGTTAAGTTAGTAGCTGTGGGGGTTAATGACAGCACCAGGGTTAAGTTAGTAGCTGTGGGGGTTAATGACAGCACCAGGGTTAAGTTAGTAGCTGTGGGGGTTAATGACAGCACCAGGGTTAAGTTAGTAGCTGTGGGGGTTAATGACAGCACCAGGGTTAAGTTAGTAGCTGTGGGGGTTAATGACAGCACCAGGGTTAAGTTAGTAGCTGTGGGGTTAATGACAGCACCAGGGTTAAGTTAGTAGCTGTGGGGTTAATGACAGCACCAGGGTTAAGTTAGTAGCTGTGGGGGTTAACGACAGCACCAGGGTTAAGTTAGTAGCTGTGGGGGTTAATGACAGCACCAGGGTTAAGTTAGTAGCTGTGGGGGTTAATGACAGCACCAGGGTTAAGTTAGTAGCTGTGGGGGTTAATGACAGCACCAGGGTTAAGTTAGTAGCTGTGGGGGTTAACGACAGCACCAGGGTTAAGTTAGTAGCTGTGGGGGTTAATGACAGCACCAGGGTTAAGTTAGTAGCTGTGGGGTTAAGTTAGTAGCTGTGGGGGTTAACGACAGCACCAGGGTTAAGTTAGTAGCTGTGGGGGTTAACGACAGCACCAGGGTTAAGTTAGTAGCTGTGGGGGTTAATGACAGCACCAGGGTTAAGTTAGTAGCTGTGGGGTTAACGACAGCACCAGGGTTAAGTTAGTAGCTGTGGGGGTTAATGACAGCACCAGGGTTAAGTTAGTAGCTGTAGGGGTTAATGACAGCACCAGGGTTAAGTTAGTAGCTGTGGGGGTTAATGACAGCACCAGGGTTAAGTTAGTAGCTGTGGGGGTTAATGACAGCACCAGGGTTAAGTTAGTAGCTGTGGGGGTTAATGACAGCACCAGGGTTAAGTTAGTAGCTGTGGGGTTAAGTTAGTAGCTGTGGGGGTTAATGACAGCACCAGGGTTAAGTTAGTAGCTGTGGGGTTAAGTTAGTAGCTGTGGGGGTTAACGACAGCACCAGGGTTAAGTTAGTAGCTGTGGGGGTTAATGACAGCACCAGGGTTAAGTTAGTAGCTGTGGGGGTTAATGACAGCACCAGGGTTAAGTTAGTAGCTGTGGGGTTAATGACAGCACCAGGGTTAAGTTAGTAGCTGTGGGGGTTAAGTTAGTAGCTGTGGGGGTTAATGACAGCACCAGGGTTAAGTTAGTAGCTGTGGGGGTTAATGACAGCACCAGGGTTAAGTTAGTAGCTGTGGGGGTTAACGACAGCACCAGGGTTAAGTTAGTAGCTGTAGGGGTTAATGACAGCACCAGGGTTAAGTTAGTAGCTGTGGGGATTAATGACAGCACCAGGGTTAAGTTAGTAGCTGTGGGGGTTAACGACAGCACCAGGGTTAAGTTAGTAGCTGTAGGGGTTAATGACAGCACCAGGGTTAAGTTAGTAGCTGTGGGGGTTAACGACAGCACCAGGGTTAAGTTAGTAGCTGTGGGGGTTAACGACAGCACCAGGGTTAAGTTAGTAGCTGTGGGGTTAATGACAGCACCAGGGTTAAGTTAGTAGCTGTGGGGGTTAATGACAGCACCAGGGTTAAGTTAGTAGCTGTGGGGGTTAATGACAGCACCAGGGTTAAGTTAGTAGCTGTGGGGGTTAAGTTAGTAGCTGTGGGGGTTAATGACAGCACCAGGGTTAAGTTAGTAGCTGTGGGGGTTAACGACAGCACCAGGGTTAAGTTAGTAGCTGTGGGGGTTAACGACAGCACCAGGGTTAAGTTAGTAGCTGTGGGGGTTAATGACAGCACCAGGGTTAAGTTAGTAGCTGTGGGGGTTAATGACAGCACCAGGGTTAAGTTAGTAGCTGTGGGGGTTAATGACAGCACCAGGGTTAAGTTAGTAGCTGTGGGGGTTAATGACAGCACCAGGGTTAAGTTAGTAGCTGTAGGGGTTAATGACAGCACCAGGGTTAAGTTAGTAGCTGTGGGGGTTAATGACAGCACCAGGGTTAAGTTAGTAGCTGTGGGGGTTAATGACAGCACCAGGGTTAAGTTAGGATCTGTGGGGGTTAACGACAGCACCAGGGTTAAGTTAGTATCTGTGGGGGTTAACGACAGCACCAGGGTTAAGTTAGTAGCTGTGGGGGTTAACGACAGCACCAGGGTTAAGTTAGTAGCTGTGGGGGTTAATGACAGCACCAGGGTTAAGTTAGTAGCTGTGGGGTTAATGACAGCACCAGGGTTAAGTTAGTAGCTGTGGGGGTTAATGACAGCACCAGGGTTAAGTTAGTAGCTGTGGGGGTTAACGACAGCACCAGGGTTAAGTTAGTAGCTGTGGGGGTTAAGTTAGTATCTGTGGGGGTTAATGACAGCACCAGGGTTAAGTTAGTAGCTGTGGGGGTTAAGTTAGTAGCTGTGGGGGTTAATGACAGCACCAGGGTTAAGTTAGTAGCTGTGGGGGTTAACGACAGCACCAGGGTTAAGTTAGTAGCTGTGGGGGTTAATGACAGCACCAGGGTTAAGTTAGTAGCTGTGGGGGTTAATGACAGCACCAGGGTTAAGTTAGTAGCTGTGGGGGTTAATGACAGCACCAGGGTTAAGTTAGTAGCTGTGGGGGTTAATGACAGCACCAGGGTTAAGTTAGTAGCTGTAGGGGTTAATGACAGCACCAGGGTTAAGTTAGTAGCTGTGGGGGTTAATGACAGCACCAGGGTTAAGTTAGTAGCTGTGGGGGTTAATGACAGCACCAGGGTTAAGTTAGTATCTGTGGGGGTTAACGACAGCACCAGGGTTAAGTTAGTATCTGTGGGGGTTAACGACAGCACCAGGGTTAAGTTAGTAGCTGTGGGGGTTAACGACAGCACCAGGGTTAAGTTAGTAGCTGTGGGGGTTAATGACAGCACCAGGGTTAAGTTAGTAGCTGTGGGGTTAATGACAGCACCAGGGTTAAGTTAGTAGCTGTGGGGGTTAATGACAGCACCAGGGTTAAGTTAGTAGCTGTGGGGGTTAACGACAGCACCAGGGTTAAGTTAGTAGCTGTGGGGGTTAAGTTAGTATCTGTGGGGGTTAATGACAGCACCAGGGTTAAGTTAGTAGCTGTGGGGTTAAGTTAGTATCTGTGGGGGTTAATGACAGCACCAGGGTTAAGTTAGTAGCTGTGGGGTTAATGACAGCACCAGGGTTAAGTTAGTAGCTGTGGGGGTTAATGACAGCACCAGGGTTAAGTTAGTAGCTGTGGGGGTTAATGACAGCACCAGGGTTAAGTTAGTAGCTGTGGGGGTTAACGACAGCACCAGGGTTAAGTTAGTAGCTGTGGGGGTTAATGACAGCACCAGGGTTAAGTTAGTAGCTGTGGGGGTTAATGACAGCACCAGGGTTAAATTTAGGGATGGGAATTGATAAGATTTTATCGATACGATTCCATTATAGATTCTGCTTATCGATCCGATTCTTTATCGATTCCCTTATCGATTCCTGATAAATGTATAATTTAAATAAATAAATTGGAAATGCAGCAGAACTAAGCTGGTTAGAATAACAACATGCAACTTGACATTTCCGATTGTCATTTATTGTTGAGCCCCCATCAAAATGGTCGCAATTTCGAGCCCTTACAAATTTAGTGACTGCTCTGTGACACTCGTTCACCTGTTCCTGAGTCAGTTTACCCCGCTGTGCGGGAGAACCACTAGCTGCAGCCTCAGTCTATTGTGATCATCTAAAATGGATGAAATGGGAGAATATTTATACAGTGAAAGCATTCGTTTTCATTTAGGTTTTCCTAGTCATGGAATCAAATAGTCTGCTATGGCTGCATGCACAGCGCTGACGTTATTGTTTTGAAATGCGCAACTGTCGGAAAAACATGGCATCGATAAGAGGAATCGATAGTCACGGAGGCATGCGATTCCAGGAATCGAACAATTAGAAACCGGTTCCAAACCGGTTCCGGTTCTCGATTCCCATCCCTAGTTAAGTTAGTAGCTGTGGGGGTTAAGTTAGTAGCTGTGGGGGTTAAGTTACAGGGCTGTACCGAATAGTTCGAAGCTTCATTCATAACGTTCACATTCGAATTGTAAAATCAACATTTGAATTTTTTTTTACTGTTTAAACCAATGGGGTATTTCTTCACAGTTGCAGATAAAGATTAGGCTACCCTAATATTATACTATTATAATATAGGACTCGTCGTTAAAATTGCATACAGCTCTTTTTTTACTGTTTAAACCAATGGGGTATTTCTTCACAGTTGCAGATAAAGATTAGGCTACCCTAATATTATACTATTATAATATAGGACTCGTCGTTAAAATTGCATACAGCTCTGCGCTCCGTCAAGACGTCAGCATCACTTTCGTACCAACCGTGAGCCCTGATTGGATTATTTACGTTGACGAAACTGACGAGTTATATTCATTAAAGAAAGTTGATTTAATAAGAAAATTCGAATGAAGCTTCGAACGTCTGTCGTCATATTTAATGAGGTACATAACAGCGGGTGAGATGTACAGCGACAACACCGTCTGTTTAACTGAAGCCTAGCCTAGCATTTATAGAGCTTGGCTATATTAATAACGGCAAGGTTTCTAGTTTGATCCTCGGCACAGATGGGCGGGTGGGATGCCGGCTCCGAGTTGGCAAATTGGATCGAGTTACCGTCACTTGTTCCAGTGCCTACTCACCTGCATACAACAAAAAGCACTGACCCGCTTCCCCTCGATCCTCCAATCACAACAGTCACTTCCCTCAGGGAGGATGAAAAAAAAAGGGGGGGGGGGGGGGGGGGTTGAGATAACTCCATTCTAACCATCGTTGCCCATTATTATCCCATTACCTGGCGCCGACGGCAATGTCGTTGTTGGGCAGGATGCAGCAGCACCACACCGACTGGGCGGGCAGGCGGATGGTCTGGGAGCACTCCCCCTTCCTCCAGATCCTCAACGTGCGGTCCTCTCCTGTGCTGACGAAGTCTGACGGGAAGGAGAGAGGCGGCGGCATCGGGGGTTATATATAGTAGGGGACCGGCTGGGATCACAAGGCAGGGAGACGGGTCACTTCATAGGACGGCAGCATCGGGGGTTATAGGGGACCGGCTAGGATCACAAGGCAGGGAGACGGGGCACTTTATAGGACGGCAGCATCGGGGGTTATAGGGGACCGGCTGGGATCACAAGGCAGGGAGACGGGTCACTTCATAGGACGGCAGCATCGGGGGTTATAGGGGACCGGCTGGGATCACAAGGCAGGGAGACGGGTCACTTCATAGGACGGCAGCATCGGGGGTTATAGGGGACCGGCTGGGATCACAAGGCAGGGAGACGGGGCACTTTATAGGACGGCAGCATCAGGGGTTATAGGGGACCGGCTGGGATCACAAGGCAGGGAGACGGGTCACTTTATAGGACGGCAGCATCGGGGGTTATAGGGGACCGGCTGGGATCACAAGGCAGGGAGACGGGGCACTTTATAGGACGGCAGCATCGGGGGTTATAGGGGACCGGCTGGGATCACAAGGCAGGGAGACGGGGCACTTTATAGGATCGGCTTGACAAGAAAAAACACCAGTGAATTTAGTCTGGCCCTTCCAGACTTTCTTTGAAGAAAACAAAGGGTCTATTCCAGAGAGCTTCTTTCATATACAGCGGGGCTAGTGAGTTCCATCCAAAGAGATCTATTATAGTGGGGCGGCTACGTGGCGTAGTGGGCAAGGCGCTCGCCACGAAATCTGGAGACACTGGGCTTGCCTGTTCGAGCCCAGCGCTCCACATTTGCTTTCAGTTTAGCTGGTCGTCCGTACTAATACACATTGGCCGTATTAGGGGGTGGGAAACTGATGGGTGGGGATCGGGCGTTGTGGACAGCGACTCCTACAGGTCGGTTGGTGCGCCTGCGCAGTAGAATCAGGAAGTGTCGGGGGCAGCGTGAGCCTCCCACGCGTTACTCCTCGCCACTGAGAGATCGAGCTGCGCAGGTGAAAAGATGCGACTGCTGTTACCTCAAGTACCGGAGGGGACTTGTGCTATGTATGACTTAGTCCACATTGCAGCCGGCTTGTGGGAGGCAAGAAACAGCGTTTGTGACAGGGGAGGGTTGAATTGGATGATACGAAATTGGGATGGGAGAAAATATAGAAAATGGGAGAAAAAGTGGATCAAAAAAAAAAGAATCAGTTGTTCACCAACCGATGTATGTTTGCCAATATATACCTGCCCAGTTTTGCCGATATGGTCACACATATACTGTATATCGTCGTGCTGTACTGTATCCCTAGACTAAGATAATATTTTCTCAATGTGGGAAGAGGTTTAGCTGGATGCGGTGGAGTTGGCATATAAATATATATACCTGCATTTCTTTAGGGGGGGGGGGGGGTTAACCTGAACACACCTTGGCCGTTGGGGAACACGGCCATGCTGTAGATGTAGTTGGTGTGACTGTAGTAGACCTGGACACACTCTCCAGTGACAAGCCACCTCCTGATACTGGCGTCGTTGCTGCAGGAGAAGAACTCGCTGTCGCTGATGACCGCCAGCCCCCTCACGCAGTCCTCGTGGCCTGATGAAGAGCGACAAGGAGAAAGCTGCTGTTATATTCATGCTGTCGCTGATGACCGCTAAGCCCGGCGTGACCCGATAAACATTTTCATGGTTTTAAAAAACAAATGAGTTTTACACCTTAACTCATTCACCGCCAATAACGATTATACTCGTTATTGGCCGTCATCGCTAGTTTTTTTTCTTTTTTTCGATTTTAATATTCTATACACTCTCACGGACCTCTGTGTTATCATTGGAACTCATTCTGAGACCCCGAGAGTGCAATGCCGGCCGAATCCTGCTAGGTGGCAGTATCGCCTACCCTTTGAAACCTTATTTCACAATGTGTGTTACATTTTATATGGTCTGGGCGGAGAATTTGGACCCAGGCAAGTGAAACGCTTCATTCGAGCACATTGGAACGCGTCCAGCACACTTGATGCATATTTTGTGCCATTTCATGTCAGGGACGCGTGTACCGGTTCCGCAACAGTAAGTGACTTCCGGGTAGGCCTGATTGGCCCCGACAGGCACGTGACGCGGCAAACTCAGGACGCGCAACGAGGCTGCTGAGAGCTGTCGCGCGGAAATAGGCTGTCTATTGCCATTCTCTAACACAAACTCTAACCTTAACCAGCTCCTTAACAGCGCCTAAACTTAACCGTTCTAACCTTAACCAACTCCGAAACAATGCCTAACCTTAACCTTAACCATGCCTAACCTTAACCATAGAAAGAATATTGCCATTCTCTAACACAAACTCTAACCTTAACCAGCTCCTTAACAGCGCCTAAACTTAACCGTTCTAACCTTAACCAACTCCGAAACAATGCCTAACCTTAACCTTAACCTTAACCATGCCTAACCTTAACCGGCGAAAGAATACACGTTAAAAAAAAAATCACGTTAAAAAAAAAAATTTGATGGGATTCGAACTCACCAACAACGGACCGCAGGATCGCAGGACCGCTGCTCTGCGAGGTGAGCTATAGCGCCGAATGAGAGTCATGGCGTATTTGGACGGTTACGTAATTCCGTAAGGGCTCCGCGGAGCGTGCCGCGCGGCAGAGAAAGTTGCGCGTCACGTGCCTGTCGGGGCCAATCAGGCCTACCCCGGAAGTCACTTACTGTTGCGAAACAGCTACACGCGTCAGGGACCTGACATGAAATCAATCAGACAATTGGAATATTCATTTTGGAATAACTCCTAGCAAAGGTAAGGACTATATGACATCAATCCTAGTTTGATCCTACAATGATTTCACATCGATCAACATAATAGTATTCAAAATGTATGCTATTGCTGGGGCGCCCCAGTGGCGAATCACATAGCGCGCTCAGCCGCGACACGGCCGACCCGGGTTCTACTCCCGAACCCGTCGTTATTTGCCGAATGTCTTCCCCCCACTCCGTCTCCCATTCCTCCTCTGTCTCTCCCTACTGGACTGCCCAGTAGAAATAAAGCGATAAAAAACGCCAAAAAATAAATCTTAAAAAAATAATAAAAAATTATGCCATTGCTGACGATCAGAGCATCACAAAACGACCCCCCCCCCTTTGATGCCTTCATGATGAAACATAATACCCATTATATACCTTCGATTTGGAAATAATATTGTGTCCAGGCGAGCAACGTGAACGACTTTCGCAAAATGCACATAGCGCTCCATGACTCAGCTTCCAGGAATTCGCCCGGATCACTCTGAAACTATACAATATTCACCACGGGATAACACGTGAACGTATACATGAAAAAATCTTTTTTACATATTAGACTACAAATAGTGTCTGTCAAATGAGCCAGACTATTTTCTCCATAGCTATAATATAGAATATACAATAGATCCGCAAAGATTGTGAAATGTCGTGAAAATAGGGAATGGAAAGCTGGCACTAGAGAACAGAGATGGGGCGTGGCTATGGCGTTGAATGAGTTAAGTGTGCTTAAAATAAAAGCACAGAAATGTACTAATTGTAAATCAAACATTCTAGATTGCTGTGCTTTTATTTTGAAGGCCACCTCGCTAGAAAGTCCCATTTCACCTTATATTTGTGCTGGCTTGACACAATGAGATAACCCAAACCCCGGGAAACATTAGACCTCTGTGACCTGGTGTTTTGAGTGCCCTCTCCTCGTCCAAGGGAAGCAACAGTTGTGACCAGAGGATCCAGAAAAGAGGCTGCCAGAATGCATCTATTCTTTCCCCAATACATTTCCAGTTCCGCATGCGCGTTCTGCGATCTGATTGGCCACGGACGTTTCTGGTCATGTGACATGTGCGCCCAATCGCGTGACGAGCTGTGTCTTTGCCCATTTCCGGGTCTAACAGCCCTAACGCCTAGTTTATCACTGGTTAAGCTTAGGCGACTCTTTCGAAGTTGGTTACGGTTTGGAATCAGGGCTCGTGTTCTATCGCCCTGCTCTAAGACAAACTCTAACCGTAACCAACATCAAAAGAGTGCCTAAGCTTAACCGGCGAAAGAACTTGCCGTCACACGATTGGCGCGACCAGAAACATCAGTGGGCCAATCAGAGCGTAGAAGGCGAATGCAGAACTGGAAATGTATTGGGGAAAGAATTCAGGCTGCCAGAATAGCTGAAGGGTCATGTACTCCAAAATAGGAATATCATCATATACCATATGGCAAAAAATCATATCGCGATAACGATATGATAATTCTCAGGCTGCAGCTGGTTTGAAAGCTAAAGTAAACCGGCTTCTCTGCTGGCTGTGGCTCCAGGAGAGTTGAACAGTTCTGGCTCTGCTAGTTTCTTTTCTATCTTTTGGCGCTTTTTTGGTGGACAAACCACCGCACATGTGCACCGTGACTCGTGACTGGAGTCTAGTTCTGCTAGCACACATAGCCTACTGTGTACAGACGGTTTCAAACTGTATTTTAAATTAGAAAGCAAACAAAATAAATAAATGGACAAGAGAAAAAGAAATCTCAATTTGGTCAGTATTGTCATTTGGACAAGCAAAGCCATTACTTTAAGTTGCAGGCAAGAAAGACAAGTCTGTCCACCGTCTCTGGTTTTAAAACTGCCCTGTTGCAGGTTACAAAAAAAAAAAAAAAAAAAATCCTTCCCGATATCGATAGTAAAATATATCGCGATATTTATCGTCATCGTTATATCGCCCAGCCCTAATATACCACAAATGCATGGGCTTGATTCCCAGTTTATACTACAGTGTACCGTTTGTTGAGCTACTTGTCCTGCTACATGTGCATGTCTCGTCTTAGGTTCTATAGCACATCTTAGGTTCTATAGCACGTCTTAGGTTCTATAGCATGTCTCAGGTTCTATAGCACGTCTTAGGTTCTATAGCACGTCTTAGGTTCTATAGCACGTCTTAGGTTCTATAGCACGTCTTAGGTTCTATAGCACGTCTTAGGTTCTATAGCACGTCTTAGGTTCTATAGCACGTCTTAGGTTCTATAGCACGTCTTAGGTTCTATAGCATGTCTTAGGTTCTATAGCATGTCTTAGGTTCTATAGCATGTCTCAGGTTCTATAGCACGTCTTAGGTTCTATAGCACGTCTTAGGTTCTATAGCACGTCTTAGGTTCTATAGCATGTCTTAGGTTCTATAGCATGTCTCAGGTTCTATATCACGTCTTAGGTTCTATAGCACGTCTTAGGTTCTATAGCACGTCTTAGGTTCTATAGCATGTCTTAGGTTCTATAGCATGTCTTAGGTTCTATAGCATGTCTCAGGTTCTATAGCACGTCTTAGGTTCTATAGCACGTCTTAGGTTCTATAGCACGTCTTAGGTTCTATAGCAGGTCTTAGGTTCTATAGCATGTCTCAGGTTCTATAGCAGGTCTTAGGTTCTATAGCATGTCTCAGGTTCTATAGCAGGTCTTGGGTTCTATAGCACGTCTCAGGTTCTATAGCAGGTCTTAGGTTCTATAGCATGTCTTAGGTTCGTTCTATAGTGCTTTGTTGTTGTTGTGGTTTTCCCAGCTGCTCACCTGTAAACGTCTTCTCACAGCGCCCGGCTTTCCAGAGCTTGATGGTCTTGTCTGCTGATCCGGACAGCATGAGGCCTTGCTCAGGCAGAATGATCACGGCCCATACTGCTGCGGTGTGGCCCTGGAGCGCAGGCGGGAAGACAACACATCCTGGTCACTCCATCTAGGGGATCTCTTGAGGTGACATTGACTAGCAAGTAGGCATGTGCCGGTATGACATTTTGAAGGCATGATCACCTTGGGCAAAAATACCCCGGTTCACGGTAAAAAAAAAATATATATATATATATATATATAATTCCCATTGAACAAAACTTATTTTATTACAGTGCACAAATCAGCTTTTCTGTAAGTGTTATTTATGAACGTGTGAAGACTGTCTGTATTACACACAGAGGGAACTGTCTGACCACTTTCAAACTAAGTACAGAATAAAAAATACTTCCAAATAAACTTTCATGATTATGAATAGGCCTATGTACTTCAAACTTCAACTTCAAATTACTTTATTTTCCTTTCGGAACTTCATTTGTGCAGTGGTTAAAAGACAAACATACAGTCACAATACATAGACACTCAACACTATAAAAATACACCAGCTATGTTAAAACTACAGTAAAAAAGACCACTATATAAAAAAAACACCAACTACATTAAAACTACAGTACTTAAAGCATGATATATGTGACCCAGTCTGGTGATGTAGCCTACAAGTCGCCAGGGTGAAATGACAGATTTTTTTTTTTTTTTTGTATATATAACTACAGTTCGAGAGTTGAAGAACATATTTAGTACAACAGCGAACAGATATAATAACTCTAATTGTAAGAATTCTGTGTTTAAAAAAGGCCGTTTTGAAACACAGTTTGTGCTCTCCACAGAGGAGAGGTGGGGGCTGGGTTTATTTTTGCATCTGAATAGAGCTGCGTGTTGGGATTCAGATTCACTGAGCCAGATAAAGGCATTCACACAGAGAGAGTCATTAACGTTAACGATGGACGCATTCAGGTGAGGGTAGTTGTCCACGCCCCCCCCCCCCAAACTAGCTGAAGTGTGAACATCTTTGAGAGGCGTTTTCTCCCCTTGAGTGTTTTAGACAACAGACTGAGTTACAAGATTTAAATGAATATATGATATTCAAAACATTCTCATATTTCAAAGTATGACACATCATTTGAAAGCTTACATTCTGTACTTTCACAATCTGGAAAATGAAAATGGAAAATGTAGGCACAAACCCTGGACTCGGTCACATATATCAAAATCCATGTGGAGTAGTTCTATATGTATATAAATAATAAATAATAGTAGTACAGGTGATATATGTCCATCAGGTGGGGCGGGGGGGCAGCCCGGCTTCCACCAGACCTAGGTGTTCAGCAGTATGATGGAGGTTTTTGTTAATGTAATGCAATCTACTTGCACAGATGTATGTTATATAACCTAGTACTATTCCTACTGGATTAAAACGTACATTTAAACAATTCCTCTTTTGTGGAAGATCAACAACCACCCACGGAACTATGTGTTGGGGATAAGGGTTCCGCACGGACCATATTGTTTGTTACTTTCCCGTCAGCACACTAACTGTTAGCTTAACGTCAACAGAGTTTAACATTAAATAAATGTTTAGCATCGTCTTTCGACATCCCCGCCTCAGACTCCTATCCTTCTCATGATTATGAATATATAACGGAACATAGGCCAATCTCACTAACGTTAGTCGACCCTAAATCAATTAGCAACATGATTCACCGGTACTACTAGCTAGCTGGCTAACTAGCTAACGTTAACTAGCTCCCGTCAAAACATTAGCTGTAATGGATCATACATGACGTGGTGTGCTGTAAGGCTGTCCCCGAAGCCTGTTTTTGGGATTCGAACTTCGTCAGGGTTTTACGAACGAACGTTCGAACCTTCGTTTTTAATTAAAAAAAATATATATTCAAAGTTAAAAACGTTTTTTTTTTATATATATCCTCAAACTAAATCCTCAATTTGAATAAAGTGATTAATCTGATTAAATTAGTATTTTTTTTTATTAAATCAACTTTCTTTAATGAATATAACGTTTTTTTTAATACTATAATATTAGTGTAGCCTAATCTTTATCTGCAACTGTGAAGAAAAACCACATTGGTTCAAACAGAATGAATAGACACATAAAAGAAACATAAACAAACAAAAAGATTTAAAAATTGATTTTTTTATTAAAAATTCAAATTTTGATTTAGAATTTGAATGTTAACATAACGAACGAACGTTCGAACATTCGGGCTCAGCCTTAGTGTGCTGTTAGTTATCTGAAAATAATGCTCTATACACGGGGGGGTAATTAACGTGAGCTAACGTTAGCCCTTCGACGAGTAGTTTGCATGGACACTGGACAGTAACGTTAGCTACATATCTAGCAAGCTATAGACAAAGAACGTTTAATGTGACTGATCTAGTGAGCTAGAATCAGAATATTCCACCCATCAATAGCTAATGTTAAATATAAATAACGCAATGGCCATACCAACCCGTTAGTTTTGACGGGAGCTAGTTAACGTTAGCTAGTTAGCCAGCTACTGACAGTTTGTAAACAGACAGGCAGATTCGCCCTACTGTTTGATGGTAATTTTATTTTTTCTCCTATTTTCCCCCATCCCAATTTCATGATTCCAATTCTTCCCTCCCCTGTCTTGAACGTTGCTAGACTATGCCTCCCACTGGTCGGCTGTAGTGAGGATAGAAGCCTTGCATCACGTGTCCCCTCCGGTACACGAGGAGGCAGCCTGTCGCATCTTTTCACCAGACAGCTCAAACTCTGTGGCGAGGTGTAACACATGGGAGGCTCACGCTGCCCCCGATACTTCCCGTTTCTGCTGTACAGGCGTCACCCAACTGACCTGTAGGAGTCGCTGTCCACAACGTCCAATCCCCACCCACCGGCTTTCCCACCCACTAACACTGCCAATTGTGTTAGTATGACGGCCGGCCAAGCCGGTAGCAACGCCGAGAGCTGGGCTCGATACCAGCATATCCTGCGTTAGTGGCGAGCGCCTTGCCCACTGCACCACTCAGCCGCCAATCCGTTTGAACGGAATTTTAAAGGTTTTGACACCGCAACATTTTCAAACCGCGGTAAACCGTGAAACCGGTTACCGGCACATGCCTACTAGCAAGCAGGGCTGGGTATCGTTTGAAGGTTTTTCCGACACCAGTGGGAATACCGATACTGATACCAAATTGATCCTTTTTTTTCCAGATACCTTACATTGCCGAGTTATGTGCGTTGAGTGTTCTTCTTTGTGAGCCAATCGGAGGCTTTGTTACATTTTGGATTGTGGTTGAACAGAAGACATTTTATATATTGGAAGAAACATGCTTATTGGCTCACTGACACTGATGAGATTAACTACTTAGGTATTGAAATTTTGTCGTGAAGTGTCATTTGATACCACAGCATTTTTCAATACTATAAAAGCATTGATTTTTTCGATACCCAGTTCTAATAGCAAATCTTGCATGGGCACGCCTTGTTACTGGGATATGCATTATCTTCATCCTATTTTCAACAAGTACATTGTATTTTTAGTGTCTTTGTATTTTTAGTGTCGTCGTCCCCCCGCCCCAACAATAACAGTAAATGTCCGCACCAGGTTTTTGGCTAGAAACTAGAAAGGCCAATCTGCTCGACCGGGAAAGCCTTACACTACTAGCCAACAGCCTAGTGCAGTGTCATTATGCAAGTGTTGCCTGGTTTGGGGGGCTGTCAGCTTCATTAAAGAAGAAACTACAGGTGTCGCAGAATAAGCTGATCAGGGTTGTGATGGACCTAGGACCTCATGATCATGTTGGGAAGAGTCATTTTCAGGAGCTCAACTGGCTACCAGTTGAGGCCAGAGTAGCCCAGCTTGGGCTCAAAATGGTGCACAAAATAATCAATCACAGGGCCCCCAAATAATTTAGCAACTATTTTCCTAGTGTTAGGGAATCACACAGCCACAGAACCAGATCTAACTTAGCAAACCTGCATCCTCCAAGGTGTAGAACAAAGATGGGACAGTGCTCATTTGCTCACACAGGAGTGGAATGAGTTGCCTTTGACCATCAAAACGCAGGAGGCTTCCTGCTTCAGTGTATGAGATCTGTACATTTTGTACATATTTTATTAATAATGTTGCATTTTACTTTTTATTAATATACTGTAGCCTGATGATAATATGTGTAATACATGTTTATGTAAATGCGCTACTGAGACCAAGGACCACAATGGAAATAAGTTTGTGACCTTTTTGTGCCATCCTTGATCATTTTAGGATTCATGACTTGTTGTAACATGTACTCTATTTTAATAATTTATCAAATAAACTAAACTAAACATCTATCCACCCATCTATCTATTCATACATCCATCTATCCATCTATCTTTCCATTTATCCGATTATTTAGCAAGGTGAGATGTGGAATTGCATTGAAATAAAAAAATATTGGGAGGTCAAAGAAACAAATAAGTAATATGCAGCTACTAGGCTACACTCAAGTTTGCACTGTTTGACAAACTATACCACAACCCTTAGCCACCAGCAGTGTATCCCTCCTGGTGACTTGTTGTTCACAATTTGCTTTGGATAAATACTTATAAAATAAATAAATAATAATATTTCAACATACCTGCAGCGTCATCATGCACTTGTCGTGGAGCCAGACCTTAGCAGTGGTGTCCCAGGACCCCGTGAGCAGTGTGCCAAACCTCCCAGAAGACAACGTGCAAACTGGGACCAGGATACAAGTGAGAAGGTTCATTAACGGGGTAAACCAACATTCTTCTACATTTATCCTTCAGCTATTCTAAGAATGGCTCGTTAGCATTCATCATGTCAAAATAAGAAAGTCCAAATGTGAGAAAGAAAGTCCAATTGTGTCACTGTCGTTTACTGTATCCCACTAACACCACCAGACACTGAAAAATCACCATGACGGGTGAAATAAACAATCAAAACATCACAGGCTAAAATAGGCCAAATGGATCCAGAAACACGTGTGTGTGTGTGTTGGTGTGTAAGAGAGGGTGTAGAGGGGCTGTGGCTGGGTCAGGGCACACCGTTACCTGTGTTGGTGTGTAAGAGAGGGTGTAGAGGGGCTGTGGCTGGGTCAGGGCACACCGTTACCTGTGTTGGTGTGTAAGAGAGGGTGTACAGGGGCTGTGGCTGGGTCAGGGCACACCGTTACCTGTGTTGGTGTGGCCTGTGAGTGTGTAGAGGGGCTGTGGTTGGTCCAGAGTGAAGACGCAGATGTTGTTGTCGTTCCCCCCCGTGGCGATGAGTCCTCTGGGATACGTGTCGCTGGGCGGGATGACGCACACGCAGGATATGAAGTTTGAGTGGCCAGACATACAGAGCATCTCCGTGAAACCTCCCTCCGGGCTGCGGGGAGAAGAGGAGAGAAAAGGCAATTCGGTCAAACCCCCCCCGCCGAGTCGAGTGACCGGCGGCAAATACGGTTAACCCTTTTCACTTCTCTTGTATTTTCTTCTTCTTGTGGCCATCTTGGTCTATATGTCATTTGTCAAGTAATTGGTCAAGTATATTATTATATACTTATTGTTATGCGTCTTGTAAGCCCATACGCGCTGGGCATGCACCTGTATGTAAGACACGAAAAAATAAAAATAAAACATCAAATAAAAAAAATCGACCACACGACAACAACGGGTTAACCCTTTCAGAACCACACTACAGAAGGTTATAACCCTTTCACTACCACACTAACCGTCTGCAGTGTGGTAGTGAAAGGTTAACCTTCTGTAGTGTGGTAGTGAAAGGGTTAATGGCTTGATTGATGATGAGCGGCTATCAACTTTCAGGTTCGATTGAGAGAAAGGAGGTTCAGAGGAAGGCATTATATGCCCTAGGGTGTGTTCCCAGCAGTGATGCCTGTAATCTGATTACTTTTTCCCAAAAATAGTAATCTAACGCGTTAATCTTTACAAGCCAGTAATCTGATTGCAGTTACTTGTCCAAGTGGCTGTGCGTTACTATTTCGTTACTATCTCATAATGCAGGCAGAATGCAGTATTTTCTTTCGTTTTCGACAGTCAAAAATACATTTTGAGCTGTTTCTTATTTGAGAGTGACGTCGTGTGGCAGTGAAAGGGTTAAATACACAAGAATGTGTCCCGCGGCGTGACTGGACCCTCTGTCTGTGAGTGACTCTGCTTTGGTCCAATCACATTCCCCATCCACAGTCTGCGAATCAGAGGCAGAGTAGGGCGGGTCTTCACAGCACGTCATGTGACATATGCGCCAATCGTGTGACAGCGGGGCTCCGTCGTTACAGCCTCGTCTGCACGGAGAATTCCACCCCAAAACGCTCGTCTAAACGCAAAATTAAAAGTGAAACCGCAAGACGACTTTTGCGGTTTCTGTTCAGACTTCCATCCCAAAACGCTCGTCTAAACGTAGCCTCAGTCACTACTTCACGTTTGTGTCAGCTAAGCCGGGTGAAAAAAACATTCATATGTGGAGGAAACAAAATACTGTCTACCGCTAAAAACAGCACATCCAATTGCATTGAAAGCATCTGGAATCACAACACTAGCCGACGCTTCGACTAGGTACAGGAGGACTCGGAGGTCCACCAGCCAAACGGATAGAGTGCAGGTATGTTCCACCTTTGAGTTAAACATCTTTTGCATTGCACTATTCATGAACATGGAACACCATACTGCAGTATGTAGGTTGTCAGTAGCACACAATAATAAATAATAATAATAATAATAATAATAATAATAATAATAATAGGAGGAGCAGTACCGTTTAATAGGCTGTTTTTTTAAGATCATGAGCTTCAGATACTGGATAGGTATTCAAACATAAAGAACATTTTCTTGAAGTATAACACTCCAACCCATCAAGTGCTCCTGTGGAATGGCTTTTTAGTCTGGGAGGGTTGGTGCTCACGCCTAGAAGGAACAGACTTTCTGACAAGACAAGGTTTGAGAAGATTCTGTTACCGATATATAATCACTGGTTTACTCACCCCTCTCCCCTGTTTCACTAGGAACATTAGAACCATATCTGAATAGGGCAGGCCTCAAAGGTAGGGTACATATCAGCCTACATGTGGTGTTATTGACCATTTCTCTTTTGTGAAATCTATAGATCTATAGATAGGCCTACCTGCCCTATTAGTACATTTTACTCAAACTGAGTACATTTTACTCAATTTTTTTTTGTCATTCTTATGTTGTGGCAGCAGCAGGGGGGACGACTTCGTAACCTAGTTACTTTCAAAGTAACTACGTTACTCTGATAATCAAGTAATCAGTAAAGTAACTTAGATTACTTTTTAAAGGAGTAATCAGTAATCAGATTGGCATCACTGGTTCCCAGTACAGTACAGCTCAATACACACAATTGTTAAGGGGATGCAGACCAGAGAAAGGCTTTCGTCTTGTTTACATCAGGGTCCCCCATTTTCAATTCATCATAACATAATGACATACACGACATACAGATAGACAGTACTGCTACATCTATACATTTATGACATACCAGATTTGCAAATACAGTACTGTTTGTGATACAAAAAGTGTCCAGAAAAGAGTGTATATACAGACATACAGTGTATATGCTGTTGAGGTTGAGGCTTCTTCCATCAACTAAAAGTTAAGTTGGGACTTTCAGCTCCAGTTGAATGAATGACAGCGCTCCTTTCAGCAGCTAGTAACACAGCTAGCTTGTAAATAAATGGCCACAGAACCTAGGAGGAACAACTGAATACTCGTATGCTGCCTCGGCATTGGGACGTCTAGCCTATAATAACCACAACAGCCACAGCTCGTCCGTTACGATTCTAAAGTTGAACAACAACAAGTCGGTCACCATCAGTCGCGGCTAGCTGCCATTGTTAGCTAGCCCCGCGGCTAACGGAGCAGCTAACGGAGCAGCTAACGGGGCTAACCGCCGTTCTTACCTGGCGCTGGGCGCCCACAGCCTCCCGGTGCGGTCCCTCGACACGGACACGAAGGCTCCCGGGGGGAACACGGCGGCGGTCAGCCCCCGGACGTCCATCTCGTGCCCCGGGATGGAGCAGCTCAGTTTATACGAGGTCGTTGACGCCATTTTCGAGGCCCGAAAAAACGAGATGAAAACAACAGTTGCTTAATAATAAACACCGGCGTTGCTGTCAACAAGAAAGTAAGCGACTATTTAGCGGATGTGGAATGACGTAGGTTACTTCTTCTTCTTCTTCTTCTTCTTCTTCTTCTTCTTTTTGCGATAGTGTGCAGCTGCAGAGCCGCAGGGCCAGGAGCGCTCTCAGGGCCGCGCTGTAAGGGCCGCTCAGCAGCGCCACAGCCACCCAATGGCTGAATTGGAGTATTGCACTGTGCGGGCACAGCTGTGAGATCCGCGCGAGGCCAGATATTGAGGCAAGGCACCTTGGTTGAGAAATGCAGGCTTCAATCTATGTTGTTTAGTCTATCTGTTCAGTACTGTTCAGTACTGTTTCAAGATGCACAATGAGATCTTCTTCTTCTTCTTCTTCTTATTTGAATTTCCGGCAGTGGGAGAGAATTGTTGGATATATATAGAACACAAATGTTCTAGAATGGTCTATTATGACATCATACTGTGACATCACAAATGTTCTGGAATGTTCTATTATGACATAATACTGTGACATCACAAATGTTCTAGAATGTACTATTATGACATCATACTGTGACGTCCAGGGGTGCAGTCGTGCACACAGGCGGTTACACGGCGTGTTATTAGTAGTCACTCAGGGCAGAAGTGGTGCGCAATGATAAGTACCCAGCCGTTGTAGAAAGCTACTTCTCACCTAGACTAGCGGGGGGGGGCAGCGTGGGGGGGCAGCGTGGGGGGGGCAGCGTGGGGTAGCAGCGTGGGGGGGCAGCGTGGGGGGGCAGCGTGGGGGGGGGGCAGCGTGGGGGGGCAGCGTGGGGGGGGCAGCGTGGGGGGGCAGCGTGGGGGGGCAGCGTGGGGGGCAGCGTGGGGGGGGCAGCGTGGGGGGGGCAGCGGGGGGGGGCAGCGGGGGGGGGGGGCAGCGTGGGGGGGCAGCGTGGGGGGGGGCAGCGTGGGGGGGGCAGCGTGGGGGGGCAGCGTGGGGGGGCAGCGTGGGGGGGGCAGCGGGGGGGGGCAGCGTGGGGGGGCAGCGGGGGGGGGCAGCGGGGGGGGGGCAGCGTGGGGGGGCAGCGGGGAGGCCATCCCGAAACGAGGCGTGCTCACCAAGAGAGGAGGTGAGGAACCGTCTCCATTTATATGTGTGCGTTAGTGAGGCGTGACACACGTTCATCCACCACTGAGGAACCGTCTCCATCTATATGTGTGCGTTAGTGAGGCGTGACACACGTTCATCCACCACTGAGGAACCGTCTCCATCTATATGTGTGCGTTAGTGAGGCGTGACACACGTTCATCCACCACTGAGGAACCGTCTCCATCTATATGTGTGCGTTAGTGAGGCGTGACACACGTTCATCCACCACTGAGGAACCGTCTCCATCTGGTAGTGATAGTCTCTCTACCTCAGGGGCATCATTTTGGTATGGCAAGGTATGGCACTCGCCATACCTTGGCAAATTAAAAATGAAAAAAAAAAAAAAAACGTTTTTATTTTTTTTTGTTTACAATTTTTTATGTTGATTTAGAATTTGAATGTCAACGTTATGAACGAGGCTTCGAACTATTCGGTACAGCCCTAGCATGTTTTGATATTGTCAATCTCACTTTTACTATGTGACTTTTACTGTGACTAACTGAAATATGCAAAAAAAAATGGAAAATGGACATACAGACGTTTTTTAATCAGAGGGCAGCAGAGACAAGTGATACAGGGACACAGGTAAGGTCTGGCTTAGTGATTATAACAGTGCAGTTCAGCATTCAGTAACCCATACTTTTTGTGAATGTGTTTTTGATACTATATTCTGTTGAACACACACCTCAAAACCGTACCTACGAAAAATTGGCTCAATTGCAAGAAAAATAATAGACAGTTATGATATTACATTCTGCATAATTTGTATGCAAAATATTGTGGTTGACACATTTCTATATTAAAAATGCTTGTGTAGTCCTGTGTCATACCTAAATGTCATACAAGTGAATTGTATAGAAACAACTCACCAAAACTCACCAAATTGCACAACTGATTTGACAAAAAAAATCCACCTAGGGGGGGGAAACCCCCCTTCACCCCCCCTCCCTCCTCGCCATACCTTGGCTTTTACTGAAATGCCGCCACTGCTCTACCTTCTCCCTCTCTCTGGTAGTCAGTGGTGCAGTCGTAATATGGGCCAAGGCCAAACGCCACGTGCACGCGCATACATGTTCCCTCGGTTGCGCACAGAACAGATGATTATTATGCATAACAATGTTTTAAATGTAATTGTAGTTACAATTTCTTTAATTGAATTAACTTAAACTAGAAAAGTAAATCCAAACTAAATTAACAATGTAACTTAGGCCCCGTTTAGACAAGCGTTTTGTGAACAGAAACCGCAAAAGTCATCTTGCGGTTTCACTTTAAATTTTACGTTTAGACGAGCGTTTTGGGATGGAATTCTGCGTGCAGACGACGCTGTAACGACTCGAGACGACGGAGCCCCACTGTCACACGATTGGCGCATATGTCACATGACGTGCTGTGAAGACCCGCCCTACTCTGCCTCTGATTCGCAGACTGTGGATGGGGAATGTGATTGCACCAAAGCAGAGTCACTCACAGACAGTGGGTCCACTCACGCCGCGGGACAGATTCTTGTGTATTTAACCCTTTCACTGCCACACGACAGCCGGTTGTGTGATAGTAAAGGGTTAACCTTCTGTCGTGTGGCAGTGAAAGGGTTAAAAGTACTGCCAATGTAGCCTTCAGGTGATCTCCGTTGATATAAGTCAGACATACTTGCTTTGTTTACGTCTCGGCTACTGGCGCATACCTGCTACCTGTGACGTAAGCAGTACGCGCGACCAGAGCCGTGACAACCCTTTCGTCATCGTTTTATCAGATTTATACGTTTGAACAGTTTAGACGAGAGCGCAAAGCTTTTGCGTTTCTAGGAATTCCACCCTGGAAGGTAGTCTCACTTTTTTGCGGTTTCACCCCGTAAAAACGCTGTTTCCGTATAAACGAAAGGCACATCCGAAAAAATATTTTTGCGGATTCACCTGCTAGCGTTTCCGTCTAAACGGGGCCTTAGAGTTAGTTTACTGAAGGACAGTTTCCTTCAGACTGAAGCACAACTTGTCTCATCCAACCCCCCACCTACAGGGCTTGTATTTTGGTTGTCGGTATCCTATTATTATGCAAAGTCTAGGTGATAAGTGCCTAGAGTGATATGTATATATATGTGTATATGTATATTTGTACTCCTGTTGGGGCCTCTTGGACCAGATCAATGTTTTATCTGGCTAAATAAAGGTTAAATAAATAAATAAGAAACTGATGATTTGGTCCTGTTCTTTGAATTTTCTATGGGGACTGCCCAGATCCCTCTCATGGACATGGACCTCACCTCTAATCAGGGCCGCCTGGGAGAAATGCGAGGCCCTGTGCGAGATTTAAACGCGAGGCCCCCCCCCCCCAGAGAGAGAGCATGTGTGTTTGTCGTGTGTGTGTGTGTTAGAGAGAGAGCATGTATGAGAGATCCAAAAGGACAAAGATCAACACTTAAATCCAAAGAGAAGAGGGTCTATACCAGAGAAAAAACAAAGCAGCAAGGAGCCAATGGCCGACATCAGCTAAATAGGCTAGCCAGGTACTGTGACACCAGGCCACACACAGCTTTGGCCAACGGCCCAACGCTACCCAAGCTACACAAACGACCAAGACAATTCACACACAGCACATGTCGTATCTCCAAATGTTGTGAAGTAACATATGTTTTGCCTGGAAAAAAACATCGTTATTAACAAAACATTCGGGAGGGGAAGGAAGGAAGAGTGGGGTAATGTCATTACATTTTCATTCATCTTACCTGCACCAAGGAACGCAGGGCGAAAGGCCGCAACACAGGTCTCCACGTTGACGAAAGGCCTCTCGCTGGCGGGACAAAAAGAAGCTATGGCCGGAGCCTTGTCATGGTGCAGGCCCGACTACATCTTCTGTCAAAGATGATGTCGTAGTCAGAGTGCCAGAACCCCCTGCTATTCTCACGGCTAATGTCAATGGGCGTAGCACAAGCTAACAGCTAACTCTAGGCTAACTGATAGCATCAAACTAACGTGCGCAGCCGGCAGCTAACGTCGTAGCTAAACAGCTAACTGGCTAACAGTTAGCTCAACCCGGCTATCGCTAACCATTAGCTAACGCAGAAGCAAGCTATGCGGCTACCACTGAAACTGTACAACATGAGAAAAGCAATACAGGTGCTGACACCAGGCCACACACCGTTAGCTACTAGTACTACAACAGCTAGTCGGCCAGTTTGGCTCCAGAGAGAGAGAGAGAGAGATCCACGGCGGGAATAGAATAGGTTGCATGAACTCACCATAACGCAGTATCAATGGTAAAGTTGGAAGGAGACTTTCCGTGGAGATGAAAAGTACCAGTCCCTTGGGAGTCCTAGTTTATCTGCCACACGTTAGCACTCGATAACTTAGCAATTAACTAAAGGCAGGGACGCGTAACTAGCGTTAGCTAACGCTAGCTAGTGTTAGCTAACGCTAGCTAGCATTAGCTAATGCTAGTTACGTGTCCCTGCCCTTAGCAAATTGCTACTAGTACTAGCCGACATAGCTATAGCCTGACTGAAGGTTCTTCTAACATGCAACAACTTTCATCTTCAGTCCATCTGCCGAACATCCTCTTCGTCTTGGCAAAGTTGGCATAACCATCATACTTGGTATTGATAACAAGCTTATGGCCCACGGTGTAATTTCTTCTGATCCATGCTGCTTTTGAAAAGACATCCACTCGCTCCTCTGAATAGCGCTGAATAGATCCCTGTACCTCGTGGGTCCGGGAAGAGCCCGGAAACACTATTCTAAAATCTGTAGAGCAGCAGAGCCGCAGAAACCGGAACACTGCAGTCTGCAGAGCCGCAGAGGCAGGAACAAGTCAGACACATTCTACAAACGTGTCTAATGTGAAATATATAAGCATATAAGCAAAACTAGATTTTAGGTCTGTGATGAAAAAGGGCCTCGCGGGAAGGGGGGCCTCGCAAAAAAAAATAAAAAAAATAAAAACATTTTTTTTTTTTTTTTTTTTGTTTTTTATTTTGCGAGGCCCCCCTTCCCGCGAGGCCCTGTGCGACCGCACTGCTCGCACACCCCCTGAGGCGGCCCTGCCTCTAATGATTCTAGTTCTTCAGTATTCATCTCTAATTACTCTGAAGAGTGAAGCCCCCAATGTTTTCTAGCCCTAAAAACGCCCCTGATTAATACAGCTTCAGTATCTGTGCTGCAATGCCCTGCCTAACAGTATGTCCTCAGCAGTATTAATACAGCTTCAGTATCTGAGCTGCAATGCCCTGCCTAACAGTATCTCCTCAGCAGTATTAATACAGCTTCAGTATCTGTGCTGCAATGCCCTGCCTAACAGTATGTCCTCAGCAGTATTAATACAGCTTCAGTATCTGTGCTGCAATGCCCTGCCTAACAGTATGTCCTCAGCAGTATTAATACAGCTTCAGTATCTGAGCTGCAATGCCCTGCCTAACAGTATGTCCTCAGCAGTATTAATACAGCTTCAGTATCTGTGCTGCAATGCCCTGCCTAACAGTATCTCCTCAGCAGTATTAATACAGCTTCAGTATCTGAGCTGCAATGCCCTGCCTAACAGTATGTCCTCAGCAGTATTAATACAGCTTCAGTATCTGTGCTGCAATGCCCTGCCTAACAGTATGTCCTCAGCAGTATTAATACAGCTTCAGTATCTGAGCTGCAATGCCCTGCCTAACAGTATGTCCTCAGCAGTATTAATAGCTTCAGTATCTGTGCTGCAATGCCCTGCCTAACAGTATGTCCTCAGCAGTATTAATACAGCTTCAGTATCTGAGCTGCAATGCCCTGCCTAACAGTATGTCCTCAGCAGTATTAATACAGCTTCAGTATCTGAGCTGCAATGCCCTGCCTAACAGTATGTCCTCAGCAGTATTAACAGCTTCAGTATCTGAGCTGCAATGCCCTGCCTAACAGTATGTCCTCAGCAGTATTAATACAGCTTCAGTATCTGAGCTGCAATGCCCTGCCTAACAGTATGTCCTCAGCAGTATTAATACAGCTTCAGTATCTGAGCTGCAATGCCCTGCCTAACAGTATGTCCTCAGCAGTAGAAAGACTCAGACCTGGGAAATTGACAGCATCTCATCCGTGATTAGAATCAAGGCTTTGGTTTAATACCTATCAAGGTATTAATTAAGTAAATTACAAAAACGCTGGAATTTTTCCACTGGTATTAAATTTTTTTTTTGATCCACTTTTTCTCCCATTTTTCTATTTTTTCTCCCTTCCCAATTTCGTATCATCCAATTCAACCCTCCCCTGTCACGAACGCTGTTTCTTGCCTCCCACAAGCCGGCTGCAATGTGGACTAAGTCATACATAGCACAAGTCCCCTCCGGTACTTGAGGTAACAGCAGTCGCATCTTTTCACCTGCGCAGCTCGATCTCTCAGTGTCGAGGAGTAACGCGTGGGAGGCTCACGCTGCCCCCGACACTTTTTACATTTATTTTTATTAAATAAAATCATTTCTACATGCACATATTACAGAGTATAGATATGAGAAAGATGCATTGTCTTAGTGCTAGCATATGTCTGCAAACATGATGTATGTGTGCGTGCATGAGGATGTGTATGTGAAGGTGTGTTGTTAGGTGTGTTACCATTGCCCCTTTTGCACAATGAGAGTATGGAACATAATATGCATGTGTGTGTGTGTGTGTGTGTGTGTGTGTGTGTGTGTGTGTGTGTGTGTGTGTGTGTGTGTGTGTGTGTGTGTGTGTGTGTGTGTGTGTGTGTGTGTGTGTGTGTGTGCGTGCGTGCGTGCGTGCGTGCGTGCGTGCATGCGTGTGTGAGAGAGAGAGAGAGAGAATCTCCCCAGCATGTTTCCTCATATTTTTGAATATATAGTTTTGTATAGTCTATATATACCAAGAAAGATAGTTTTGTATACTCTATATATACCAAGAAAGATAGTTTTGTATACTCTATATATACCAAGAAAGATAGTTTTGTATAGTCTATATATACCAAGAAAGATAGTTTTGTATAGTCTATATATACCAAGAAAGATAGTTTTGTATAGTCTATATATACCAAGAAAGATAGTTTTGTATACTCTATATATACTGTGGCAGATATCATCCCCCGTCCCATGGCTATGTGAAGGATGGGAGATACTACTGCCACGGGAGGAGAAGAAGCAATTAGGCAGCTGATTAGGACTGATAGAACACACCTGTGCACCATTACATCACCCACATCCCACACGCACACACACCAGACACACATAACATAAAACACTAGGACAGACAGGGTATAGTTGAGAGGAGGTGAGGTAGGAGCGAAGTACAGAGAGAGAGATTGTTATTACGGAGTTTTGTGAGGTGAGAGGTAGTGGAGAGGAGAGGTGAGAAAGTGTTCATTGTGTACTGGAGCCTAGACTGGCTGAGAAACCCCCTTGTGTACTGACCCTGGACCAGAAGACAACTCTGAGTATTGAACAATCCCTTTTTTTGTACGAGAGCCTGTTTTGTGTTTTTGACCTTGGACTGTATTACGACCATTCTAATTGCCCATCGGACTATATTCTGCCCTATTCAATAAATATTCTTTATTGATTGAAATTGCACTTGTGTGGACAGTTGAATTAGTTTGTTTTTGAACCGTGACGAGTCTGAACTCTGAACACCACCAGGCTCATCACACTTGGTGGAGGCTGCGAGCAGCGTTCTTTGGTAAAAAAAACGAACAAAATAATTTCCAACAAAGAAACACAAGAGCAATGGCGAATCCAGTCGATGTTACGGCATTGTTTCAGGAGTGGGCACGTTAAAGCGAGACCCAGCAACAGGTGAATCAGAAGCGCCATGAGGAAGCGATGCAGGATTCCCAGACACCCCATGACGCGAT
Organism: Notolepis coatsorum; assembly: GCF_963971535.1. Classification (NCBI taxonomy): domain Eukaryota; kingdom Metazoa; phylum Chordata; class Actinopteri; order Aulopiformes; family Paralepididae; genus Notolepis; species Notolepis coatsorum. Next base: position 111,159,487 of record NC_140168.1, read on the forward strand.
TCTGAGTGAAACTCTGGAAACTGCGGAGAAATGGAGGAATGGAAGCGCTCGATTCATTCCACCATGCAGAGACCCACAGAGCGGAGAGGCAGATGAACAATATCAACCCCGGACATTTCCTGGTCAAACTGAATAGCGAGGATGACATTGAAAGCTATTTGTCGGCGTTTGAACGCACCACTGAACGAGAGAACTGGCCAGCAGAACAGTGGGTTAGTTTGTTGGCACCATTCTTATCTGGGCTAGCCCAGACAGCATATCATGACACCGCCCCGCTGGCGGATAAGACGTATGAGTTTCTGAAAAAATAAATACTGCGACGTTCGGGAATTACATTTCTCACTCGCTCCCAGCGGTATCATGATTGGGCTGATGATGCGACCTTGTCCCCCAAAGAACAACAACATGATTTGTTACGGCTAGCGAACAACTGGCTGTTAGCAGAGCCCCATAACATTTCACCAATCGAAGCATTTAAACTATGGTCCATCTAGCCAACAGCAGATGACAGCTCATATTGTTAGGGAATTGAACCTGATCAATGAAGGTAGACCGTCAGTAGAGTTGATAAAACAAAGGTTTATTCAGAGTTAAGGCCTGGATGACCGAACCGGGACACCAGCTGATGTGTCCCCAGGTGAGCTCCAGAGTCCAGTCAGGCGTGGCTCTTTATAGGAGAGAGAGAGGGGCATTCTGGGTAGGCTTGGCTCAGGTCGGGATTGGAGGGTGGTTCTATGAGGGGGGAGGGGTTGTATCTGGCGTATCAAGGAGGGAGGGGGGGTTCTAGTTAGGAGAAGGAGGAGGGAATGTGGGTTGGGGGCTGGATAGGGCCGAAGGTGTGAGGTGTCTGTCTCCGGGAGGGGAGAGGGTCCATGTTGGGGGGCCGGGGGAAGGGGGGGGGGGGGGTGGTGTCAGGTGAGACATAAGGTGAATGGGTGGGGGGGGGCGGGGGGTGGACTGGGGAACATGACTGGGGAACGTCAGGTGAGACACAGGGTGGATGGGGGGGGGGGGGGGGGGGTTGGACTGGGGAACGTTAGGTGAGACACAGGGTGGATGGGGGGGGGGGGGGGGGTTATTATTCTCCCACAATCATATCCAGAGGTCATAGAACTCCATTGTTGTCCAAAAACTGTTAAAACAAGTCAAAGAGCTGCACTGTTTTCTTTGGTCAGTATAATGTATTGATGCAATGAACATGTACTTTCTCCTGAACTGGACTGTAGTGTGATGTGCATCCTCAGGGACTATGATCTGTTTACTACTTTACTGTACATCAATAGTACGATAGAGCTTTCTGCAATGCCCCTGTTTTTCATGAAAATACATTGACATTTAAAACTGGAAATATGTGTTTGTGTGCTATATTTAATGATTTTAGCGTAGGGGAATGTATGGCTTCCCGGTTGACAATGTGAATAACGATAAAGCTGTACAAAGTTATTTTTATGCTGTTTTATATTTAAGCATTACATCACGCGCAGGAGTGGTTTGTGAACAATAAACCATGCCTAGGGGTGGTCGTTAGACCCCCCTAGGCATGGTTTATTGTTCACAAATCACGACTGCAAGTGGTGTAAAGCTTTTATACATATATATATATTATATATAGTTCCCACAACTACAAAAAATACAATTTGCCTCCATGTGGAAGCAGATCGGAAGTGCATCCAACCAACTAACACATCCAACTGTGTATTATTGGAATGATTGAGAGAAGTTGCCTCATGTGGAAGCAGCTTGAAGTGCATCCAACCAACTAACACATCCAACTGTGTATTATTGGAATGATTGATTGAACATTTTATTACCAGATGCAGAATGGGTACAATACAGTACGGCTCAATACACACAATTGTTAAGGGAATGCAGACTGCAGTTTTCTTTGCCCTATAGGAAAAAAACGTTTTCTGTCTTTTACTATTATGCACTTTGCTACTAAGGAATCTACCTTGCCTATACTACATTTACATTTAGTCATTTTATCAAATAATATATATATAATTATATATATAATATAAATACCAGGCCCTTGCACACCTATAATATATAACACCTATATATAATATCATTGCACCAGGGCCCTTGCACACCTATATATAATATCATTGCACCTGTGTTTACCAGGGCCCTTGCACACCTATATATAATATCATTGCACCTGTGTTTACCAGGGCCCTTGCACACCTATATATAATATCATTGCACCTGTGTTTACCAGGGCCTGTGCACACCTATATATAATATCATTGCACCTGTGTTTACCAGGGCCCGTGCACACCTATATATAATATCATTGCACCTGTGTTTACCAGGGCCATTGCACACCTATATATAATATCATTGCACCTGTGTTTACCCCTGGGCCTGTGATGATGTACCAAAACGGTCGCTGTGAAAATGTTCTATGACACATTCAGTGAAGAACTATTACATTTGCCTCTCAAATCCCAATTATCTACCTGCTTGGCTTTAATTCTAAACGTTAACAATATATTTCCATAATGTTCCCACATTTTGTTAATAGTTCTTTATTAGTTCTTAGGTAAATATTCATTACTTGTGCCCCCTCGATTGTTACCAATTATACATACTGTTGAGAAATTAATTGTGTTAATTAATTACCTGCTCGTGGAGTGGATTGTCTCTGCAGCTCGATCACCTTCACCTTCAGCGGGTTGATTTCCTTCTTGGTGGCGTCTTCATTCACCTTCAGCTGGTTGATTTCTTTCTTGCTGGCCTCTTCATTCACCTGCAGCTGGTTGATTTCCTGTTTCTGGATGAGCAGGTCTTTCTTGGTGGCATCTTCATTCACCTTCAGCTGGTTGATTTCCTTCTTGCTGGCACCTTCATTCACCTTCAGCTGGTTGATTTCCTGTTTCTGGATGAGCAGGTCTTTCTTGGTGGCATCTTCATTCACCTTCAGCTGGTTGATATCCTTCTTGCTGGCATCTTCATTCACCTTCAGCTGGTTGATTTCCTGTTTCTGGATGAGCAGGTCTTTCTTGGTGGCATCTTCATTCACCTTCAGCTGGTTGATTTCCTTCTTGCTGGCATCTTCATTCACCTTCAGCTGGTTGATTTCCTGTTTCAGGATGAGCAATTCTTCCTTGATGGCATCTTCATTCACCTTCAGCTGGTTGATTTCCTTCTTGCTGGCATCTTCAAGGACTGCAAGTCTAAGCTTTAAGCTTTCAGATTCCACAGGTTCAATGGACACATATCCAAGGAACACAAAGAGGAACCAGAAAGCGGTCTTCAACATTTTGCCGGATCCTAGCAGTGGAAAGTATACGATGTGTGTCTCTGTGGTTTGGGTTCTGCTTCTGCTTGAGGGCCACCTCCTCTTATACTAATACCAGTTGACTTTGAGAAGGGGGGGGGTGTCTTTTGTGGTGTCTGTGCTCTTAAAACAGGCTCACCAAAGAGGAACTCACGCATCAGGATCTAAACCAGTTTATTAGGAGACAGGAACATTGATTAGCACATATCTAATCTTTTCCTCTCCTAGCAAGGTTGTTTAACATTCCAGTTAGGAACATCGTGAACACCACCGCCTAGCCAAGGTTGATTCTCCTAACTGGGCCATTTGATACTTTCAGTCATATCTGTTCTAATGTTACGTGTATTTCTCTTGGTCACTTTGCTAGTCAGATTCAGTGTGTGAACACATGTTGTCTCTGACTGTAAACTGAACTTTCATTTTGTGGCCACAGATGAAATAAACTATGTTTCTATTTTTAATAACGACTCAGAATGATTTATACAAACGGCTCATCGTTTTTGTCCTTTAACACAACAAACAATTTCCCACAACAAAACACACACAGACACACACACAACTTTAACAAACTCCCTAGAGCAGGGGTTCCCAAAGTCGGGGTCGTGACCCCCAGGAGGGTCGCGAGCCGCTGCGGGGGGGTCGCCAGATGATTTCCAAAAAATCTAAAACAAAAAATGTATGCAGTCAGGCCACTGAACTTAGAAGCAGGCCAGGCCAGTGTTTCTAGTTGCAGCAGCGCAATAGTTAGATAACCTAGGTGGGGAACAACCAGGAGATCACTGCAACTCACACAAGTTGGAGAACTATCTCTCTCTCTCTTGCTCTCACACACACACACAAAGGGAGCCGCATGTGATTGGTGGAGGCAAGACCCTTACAAAAAACTAAGAAAAAAACTCAGACATGTTTGTTTACAATATATTGTGTCACTGTGTTTGTGGGGATACGATGTAACCCTCAGCTTAAGCTGCTGGGGTTGTGCTTCTGCTTGAGAAACGATTTTCTTTCCATAGGGAAAAGGTTGTTTGGTCACTATCATGTGTGCTTAGCAAGGCCTGTGGCCAATATGTAATAGAGGACTTATGTCTCTCTCGTTATGAAAAACGGCGTTCCTCTGTAGTAAGAGTGTACTTTTGCCATTTTTTGTTGTGATGAAGGGTTGTGTGTGTCGTTGAGATCTACAACTGGCTTAGGTTTTGGCCCACAGAAGCACATGTGTAAGTCTGGTACCGGGGCTCTTAAAGGGGCCCTCTCTGTTTTGTGTTTTTTCCTTAGTAAAAATCAGATAGCAGGTTAGCACATGAGCTATGTGAAGCTGTTAAATGCTTCATGTAGCATGCTGTGACTGGGTCATGGCTCTACTTTGTTATTACAGGGGTGAGGGGTCGTAAAGGGGTGAACTGGTAAACCTTCCTCCCCTTTTCTGATTGGTCAGAGGTTAAAACCCCCTGTCCTTCAGGGTTCCTGTCACGTTGCTGCACATTACAGGGTAGGGGGGGGGGGGGGAGTTTCCTGATCCCACGCCCTGAAAGATTGGGCGTGTGCACAGCGGAAATTCCCCCGCCATAGAGTTTGTCAGTGAGTGCGTTTCTATTGGTAAGACTTCCGTGAGTTGTTCAGGTTCCATGTTATGGATCTGTTTCAGGGAGTTGTCAGAGCCTCCTCCTCACGAAGCTCCTCCTCAGGGAGAAGAGCCTTCTGTGAGTTCGGACCCTCCTTCCCAGTGAGGCAGCCTCCTCCTCAGATTGTCAAGGTGAGTAGAACTTCAAAAAGGAGTTCTGCTCTATTGTATGTGTATTCGATTCAATTTGATTATTGAGTGTGTATTGGTTCAGAGCCTCCTCCTCGGAGAGTCCTAACCCAAGTGTTACATAGCTCAATGTTGCAATATTTCTTTTCAATCTATACAGCTCGCGTGGGAAGTCTCTCTGGGGGTTCCCCGTCCTCTCCTTTTTGGAGTAGGTGGACGGGGTATTGTTTAGGGTTTCCCTGACTCCTTGCCTTACAGGTCTGTTGAGTCATGGGTTTCCCCCCGTCATAGGGGTACGTCGCTCACCGTCCCCTCTTATGAAGTGTGGTTGACGGGGTGGTGTTTCCCTGAGCCGTGTCGCATGGGACCCATGTCCTTATTATTTTTTCTTTTTTCTGAAAAAATGTAAAATTAAAAAAGCGGCTTCTTGTCGTTCCCGAGGCGGCTTGGAGGAACGGTATCTGGTGTCTTGTTAGACTATCCATTGATGTGTTTTGGGTCTCGACGTGTACATAGTGCTGGCTCTGGGTGTTTCTGATAGGAATCACGCATGAGGCTGGTGCGCCTTGGTTGCTCGTTATTAAAACAGCGTTTTTATAGGGCAACTGGGATGGAGTTTTTCTCTTCCGAGCGCCAGTTTACTAGGTTTGTCTCGACTAATTCTCGTTCATATCTGGGGGATGTTAACGGAATAGATCAAAGCATAGGTAGAGGCGTCTCACGCCCTTGGGGTGGGCCACTGAGCGCGGTACGAATGGGACCGTCTGGGTGGCGCCCTCTATAATGTTTTAGATCGTCACGCGTACCTGCCCCCCCTCCTGGAGTTGGGGATGTCGGCGTGATTAGGGCACAGGACTGGTTCTGGTCACGCTGGTCCAGGTCAGTTAACCCGTTGTCCGCCGGGGACGCAGATCTGCTGTTCTGGTACCCTGAGGGACTTGTGCTATTTTCAGGGGGAAAAATGCCGGGTCGGCCCGGGTGTCACAGGGTTTGATATTATGGAGATGTTCGTTCTCCATTCTTTTCACCCCTCTCTTCTCCCGCTTATGCATGGCTGAGAGGGGGCTGTTGAGGTGGTTTTTATAGTACTCCTCTGGCATCCCTGTGTACGTCCCGGTCCGCCGGGCCCGGTCCGAAGTCGTTTTCGTCGACCCGTAGGCCTGGGATAACCCCTTTTTGAGAACTGAAACACTTGTACTGCGGTATAGCCAGTGTATACCCGCAGGTGTGTTTTGGAGTTTTTTCCTGAGGGGTTATAGGAACAACCACCGCATGTTGAACCAAGAGGGTGGTTGATTCCCTGGTGTGTTGGAGCGGAGTCAACTCCCGGGTTACCCGGTTGAGTGTGCCCCTGCACGTTCATGACGTCTGCCAATCGTGTCAGCCTTCTCTGCCTCGGCCCCTCTAGAGCGTCAGGGATTTTTTGGTGGAGGCTTTGACATGGTGCTCAAACAATGCCAGCATACGCCCCTTCCGCCGGGGTGCTGTTTTCAATTGACCCCTTTGGCGCCTGTCTCGTCCGCAGTGCTCCAGGCTCGGGTCAAGTGCCTGCTGCCTGGATTGAGGGATCGGCCTCTTCTGGAGGTCGTCTCCCCGGTGCGCTGCCTGCTCCCGCTGTAGTGTAGCCTCTTGAGTGCTTCGAGTTACAGCCATGCTGACTGCCTGAGTAGGCCAGGGTCAGTGTGCCAGGCGGCATGCTAGTGGGGGGAAGGGCCTACTCTTGGATGGGCCCTGTCTGAATACGCTGGCGATGTGGGGGGCGGTGTCACTAGTGACCGCCTGGTGAGGTCTTGATGCTGTGGCATCATTGGCCTCTCCGGGCCCCCTTTTTCCGGGGGGATCCAGTCCCTTCTGGGTCTGGGTCTTCCTTCGCGCTCCGCTGCTACGGCCTTGCCACGGGGTTGAGTTTGCTTGGTTTGACCCCGTGATTTTGGGGGCGGTAACAAGGTTTGTTCCTTCCATTCGTTCCCTGATGGCATGCGGGTTGTGCGTGTGCGTAGTCGTGGGGTCAAGCCAAGATCTGCTCACCCTGTGCGTTGAGTTGCTCGAGTTCCTCTTCGCACGGTCGGAATAGGGAGGGTATCCCTCCATTAGGGAGGGTCGGGGGGCTCGGTCCTGCCCGGTTCTGATGGTTGTGGGGGGCCTCAGTGGGGTACATTTGTCGAGCTTCAGCTCCCGCTCAGCTCCCATTGTGCAGTTGACGCTGAGCGGAGCTAATACGATATAGAACGATAGGTTACGAATATAACCGTAGTTCTATGAGTATTAGTGACGCTCAGCGTCTGGAAGCCACTGCGGCCCTTGATCTTACTTTGTGGTGAAATGATTGAGAAGAAGATGAGTGTGTGGCCCCACCCCTGCTTATGTAGGTAGCAGATGGGGGTGTGGCCAGACGGATGTTGGTATGTAAAGGTACATTGTGAAGTTTTTATTCAGTGCACGTCACTGGAGTGAGATATGTGCAGTTGACGCTGAGCGTCACTAATACTCATAGAACTACGGTTATATTCATAACCTATCGTTAACCTGCTGTGTATTGTCACAGTGAAAGGGTCAACCTCAGGGGCGGAGCTAGGGGGTGGCTACTTGGGCTCAAGCCCCGAATGTTTTGTGAAAAGCCCTGAATCAATTTTCAAAATTAAAAAAAAAAAAATTACAATTATTATTATTTTTTTTTGTGTGACAATTAATCATTGTTACATGAAAATATGTTTGCACCAGATTTAGCAGAAGCTAATTTCCATCTGTAGTCTATCCAGCTGCTAACTGTATTTGAGTGAGTTAAGTCTTGGTGTTATGGTAGACTCAGACCTAAGCTTTAAATCACAATCAACAAGTTGACAAAAACATAATTCTTCCACCTTAGAAACATAGCTAAAGTATGGCCATTTATAAATCAAAAGGACGCTGAAAACCAGATCCATGCCTTTATCTCAAGCTGACTCGACTACTGTAATGCACTCCTTACCGGCCTCCCGAAAAAATACGATGATAACTATTTTATTGCAATGCACTATTGCATTATTTTATTCTATTTTACTAACTATTTTATTGCACTGCACTATTTTACTTTGTATCAGTGATAATCAAACCGTAAACAAAGACGCATATTAACACTTTCAGCGCCAGATGGCGCTGTTTACTGTTACTGTTGAAAGGCCAGCGCATTTTAACATGGGGATACGTGGCTGTGTTTGCAGGCCTAAAGCTATATTATATATTATAGCTATGGATCTAATAATATAGTCGATTGTCATTGAGTTTCTTCCGATCAAGATGCAAAAAACAGATAATTTTTCCATCCATACATTTCCGTTTTATACCGTTGTGAATATGAGTGTAGTTTCAGGGTGGTCTGGTGTCATTTCCAAAATGACAGACACCAAGCCACATCGTTTCAAATGGAGTGCAATAGCGGCAGCAAGGTGTTAGGCGGCGGTATTGGACTTTTGAGATCTCAGACCCATCCCCAGTGATAACACAGGCTGCCGGCATGTCTTTATGAATGGAAATATCAAATAAAAGAAACAACGATGTAAACCCGACTATACTCTGGTTTTCGGGGGTCCTGGCACTCAACGTTCGGCGAGTTAACCCTAGATCTTAGATCCTAATATGAAAAACGATGTGATTTAATGTTCTATGTCTTACCTTGAATTTGTCTATTTTACTGCTATCTATTTTATGCTTTATGTCTGCACTTTATGCATTGCTCTTGATCTGCCAATGTTGTGCTCATTTTATGCCTGTCTTTTTGTACTGCTGTGAAGCACTTTGAGCTGCAATTCTTGTATGAAAGGTGCTATACAAACACAGTGTATTATTATTATTATTATTATTATTATTATTATTATTATTATTATTATTATTATTATTATTATTATTATTATTATTATTATTATTATTATTATTATTATTATTATTATTATTATTATTATTATTATTATTATTATTATTATTATTATTATTATTATTATTATTATTATTATTATTATTATTATTATTATTATTATTATTATAAATGATTATAGTTTGCTTCATTAATTAAAGGGTGTGAATTTAAGTGTTCTCTAGTGCCTTTTGTCCGCTTTAAGGTGGTGGTATAAGTTATATAGCGTACTTGCATCGCGTCCCGCTCTTAAGCCATACCGAGATATACCTCATCTCATGTACCTACTGTACACCATCAACGAAAAAACAAATACACCCACCACCTGCCAGGCCCCCCCCTATAGTTGCGTACTATAAAGTACTAGGCGTGGTCACCACTCACTCTTCCTCTTTTTCGTTTCCATCATAGCGGTCGCAAGTCGCCCTATGTAACTAGTGCTATGAAAAGATTAGAGAAATTGCGTAATGTTGAATGCTTACAGGAGATTTGCTTACCCCTGGAATCTTCGGGGCATGTTTCAGCGACACGTCGGGCCTATTCTGATGTTTCCTCGTCTTGTGGCAGCAGATCAAGGAGCAGCGTGCAAGGTTTGGCTATCGAGCCGGCTTGTACACAGGTAGGCCCTGTGTCATCAGGCATTGATGTTGGTGTTAGTAATGCTGTGGAGTGTGTGTCGGCGCCAGTGGCGGGATGGCTTGGTGAACGTTCCACTGAAGTGGACATTTTCCGGGCGATCCTGGAGCATGCTGCTAACACTAATGCTACTGCTAATGCTAATGCTGAAATGGGTCGTTGTTCTAATATTCCCCGCCGTGGGATGTTGCCGCTTTTCCCTCCTCTTGCCCGGTTCATTAATGAAGGTCAGTCGGTAGCTAATGTGGGGGGTTTTGCTGAGTCCTATTTACCTTTTTTACGGGTAAAAGGGCTGACAACAGGGTGCAGGCTGGGTGTACCGTGGCTAAGTACCCAGGTAGCTTTGATCCTGTGCCCCGGCGGGGATGAACGATGTCCCACCCGGCCGATGCGTGAGAGCGAATCGGCTCGGAGGGTGGCAGTATGGACGGATGAGTGGTATACAGCTGCAGGATGGTTTTTAGCGGCGGCCAGTGTTATGGCTCAGCTGTCTATTTTCCTATCCACATTGGCGTCGGGTAGTGGGGCTATGGGTCCAGCCGACACTATAAACATGTTGCATGTTTGTGGTGTTATAGAGATCTTGACTCAGTCGCAAGCTATAACTGTGGGGAGGATTAGGATGCTATCAACGTTTGTTAATAGACATGTCTGGTTGGAGCACTCTCCTCTTGGGGAAGAAGATAGGTTTTCTCTCCTCACGACTCCTTTTTCCACGGAAGGACTTTTTGGTCGTTCTGTGGAGGCGCAGGCGGTTGTTGATCTGGGTCCCACACCACCTCACGCTGTTCAGCCAGAGGTTGGAGCACGGTCTCGTCAACGACTGTGGCGAGGCCATCGACAGGCGGCCATGTTTCCCCCACCAGTGGTACCCTGGGCGGAGAGTCAACGGGGATCCACAAGGCCGACAGCCTTGGCGGCCGAGGGATCGGCCATTTTGGGTGTATTTGGCTTGGATCAAACAAGCCGTCATCATTCTGCCGCGAGCAGCCCGCTCCCCGTTCAATCCTCTCTCCGTTACCCAAGGAAGCGGGGCTCTGATCGTTTTCCTTTGGCTGCGGGCCGCGAACCTTCTTTGAAGCGCATGCGGCCCCACTTTTCACTTCTCATGGGGACAGGGGCTGACACCCAGTTGATGGCTGAGCCTGGGTCTGTCCGTGAGAATGTTGTGCTGTCACGTGGCTCCTGCACCACACGTTGTGTGATGGGTGAGCCTGGTGTTTTTACGGCTGCCACTACTTACAGTGGTCAGCAGGGGGACTCGAGGCCTCTTCAGTTGAATGCTCAGCAAGGGTTACCCCGGCCTCGCCTTCGCCAGGCGGGGTGTCACGCTGATGCCTCCCACTCCCGTGAGAGCGGCAGTGGTCTGCAAAGAAGAGGCGAGCGTGATTTGGGTGATAGCAATATCACTGCAGGGCTACGGCGTGTAGGAGCCCATGGGGTCCTCACGCCTTGCATGTCTAGCTGTAGAATAGCTCCTCAGTATGCGCTAGAGGGGTGTTCAGGGGGGGGTGTGTGTCAACCAGTTTGATGGCAGCTTCTCCCGTATCAAACCGGCCCTTTCTGTCGGGGTCCCCCCTTGGGTGCATCGCACAGCGGGAGGGACCGGGCCAACTATCTACTGTTCCTTGCGGCCCAGTGTCATTTGATGGCGGGTGCGCTGTGGGATTATTTTCACATATGGCGACAAGAATGCCGTTTGGAGGGGTGGATAGAGAGAACGTTGAGGGAGGGGCTTGTTTTGCAGTTCGCACAACCCCACCCTCCGTTCTCAGGTTTGGTGCCGACCCTATTGTCAGGGTCAGAAGCAGTGACAGCCCTGGTCGACGAGATCCAATCTCTGTTGGCGAAGCAGGCCGTAGTCGTGGTCCCGAGAGAGGACGCGATGTCAGGCGTCTACTCCCGTTATTTTCTGGTGCCCAAAAAAACGGGAGGGGTCAGACCTATACTGGATCTGTCCGCGTTCAATCGTCTGATTGTAGCGAGACCGTTCAGGATGTTGACCGTCAAACTCCTGCTGCTTGCTGTCAGAAGGGGAGACTGGTTCACCTCCATAGACCTGAAGGATGCGTATTTTCACATCCTGATTTTCCTTCCTCACAGGAAGTTCCTGCGGTTCCTCTTTCAGGGCGTAGCGTACAAGTACCAGAGGTTGCTGTTCGGCTATTCTCTGGCTCCCCGCACATTCACCAAGTGCGTAGCGACTGCGCTGGAGCCTCTACGTCGTCGGGGAATACGGGTTCTATTCTATCTCAATGACATTCTACTCCTCAGCCGATCAGAGGAGGTTGCCAGGTCTCATACCAGGCTGGTGGTGGAATTCCTCACCAGGCTGGGTTTAGCTGTGAACTGGAAGAAGAGTACGCCTCTTCCCAGTCAACAGGTGGAGTACTTGGGCTTGATGTTGAGGTCAAGGCCCATGATTGTAACCCTCTCGGAGCAACGGAGGGTGTCTATCCTACACAAGCTCGGGGGTTTCCGTCTGGGAGGGACGGTCACGGCGCTGCAAGTGATGCGCCTGCTCGGTATGATGGCATCTGCTCACACGGTGGTTCCTCTTGGCCTCCTCTTTATGAGGAGGATACAGAGGTGGTTCTTCTCTATGGGAATAGATCCGGTGAGGGACAAATGGAAACGGTTGACGGTTCCTTTGTCGATATGGGGAGATCTCGCCCATTGGAGGAGGGTGGGTATCCTCACCATTGGGGTCCCCATGGGCCGCGGGCGCTCACACGTCACGGTCTTCACCGACGCCTCTCTCACGGGTTGGGGAGGGACGTGTCGGACCAACGCAGTGGGGGGCAGCTGGCCGGTCCGTGCTGCCCCGTCTACCCTGCACATCAATGTGTTGGAATTGAAGGCGGTCCTCCTGGTCCTCAAACGGTTCGACCATCTGGTGGTAGGCGAGCACGTTCTGGTCAGAACGGACAGTATGACGGCAGCGGCGTATATCAACAGGCAGGGTGGGACTCGATCCATCCGCCTGCACCGGGCGGTGGTCGAACTCTGGCTATGGGCATCTCGCAGGCTGCGCAGTCTGAGGGCGCTCCACATCCCTGGTATGGAGAATGTGGGCGCAGATATGATGTTTCGGGGCGGTCCTCGTCACGACGAGTGGGAACTCCGCCACGATATAGTCAGGCAGATCTGGGATCGCTTCGGGGAGGCCTCAGTGGATCTGTTTGCGAGCCGACGTTCTCACAAGTGCCCCTTGTGGTTCTTGGTCAGTCGGGTAGATCATCCCCCCTTGGGGGTGGATGCCTTCTCGATCTTTCCATGGCCGCCCGGCCTTCTGTACGCCTTTCCTCCTATACAGCTGTTGAGTCAGCTGTTGGAGCGGATACGGAGGGAGCGCAGGATGGTGATCCTGGTCGCGCCGGACCGGGGCACGGCAGTGTGGTTCCCGGTCTTGATCCAGCTACTGGTCGCTCCGCCTTGGGTTATTCCTTGGTCGGCGACGGCCCTCTCTCAAGCACATGGGTCGCTGTTTCAGTACCCGTGTTTGGCCAACGTCTGATGGTGTGGCTGGTGAGAGGGTAAGTCTGGAGAGGATGGACCCTTCTGTGGTTGATACCATCCGGAATGCGCATGCTCCCTCCACTGTCGCGCTTTACGCGGGCAGATGACGTATGTTCCAAGAGTGGTGTAAGGCGGGGGGCCGGGACCCAGTCTCCTGCCCCCTGGATGCTGTTCTTGGTTACCTCCAGTCTCTCCTTGATAGACTGTCGGCTTCGACGGTGAGGGTATATGCAGCAGCTATATCCTCCTATCATGAGGGATTTGAGGGTGATGTCTTGTTCAGCCACCCTCTTGTGAAGCGTTTCCTGCTTGGCCGTTAAGCCGGTACAACGCTCTTTGGCTCCGAGTTGGGATCTTCAATTGGTCCTCGGTTGGTTGTCCTTGGCCCCGTTTGAGCCGATTGAGCAAGCGCCGTTGGGACAGTTGTCCTTCAAAACCGCGTTCTTGCTGGCCGTCACCTCCGCTAAACGCGTGGGTGAGCTCTGTGCTCTTTCGGTACGACCAGAGTGCCTGTCTTTTCGTTCCGATTGCGGTGCCACTCTGCGGCCTAATCCTGCCTTCGTGCCTAAAAATATCCGGAGTTCCTTCCGCTCCAGGGATATTGTGGTTCAGGCGTTTCATCCGCCTCCTCACGCTAGTGAGTTGGAGGCGGGCCTTCACCTGTCATGTCCGGTCCGTGCTTTGGGGATTTACCTCAGCTGTACTCAGGGCCTCAGGGCTACCGATCAGCTTTTTGTCTGTCACGGTGGTTCTCGTGCCGGTAAGGCACTATCGAAACAGCGCCTGTCCCATTGGTTGTGCGAGGGCATTGCCCTCTGCTACACGTTGGCCGGGCTGGATCCCCCTGGGGGCGTCAGGGCGCACTCCACTCGTGGGGTGGCGGCCTCTGCCGCTCTGCTGGGTGGGGTCTCGGTGGAGGACATCTGTGCTGCAGCTTCATGGTCCTCCCCGGTTCCCTTCGTAAGGTTTTACCTCATGGACATGACCGGGGGTTCTGTCTCCCAGGCGGTTCTGGGGTCTGTGGCCTCTCCTGCTTCCCGTCCTTTGGTAGGGTAGCATGGGTGTGTGGGTATGGGCCACAGTGTGTTGGGTCACACGTGGGTCCGCCTGTGCTGTGTGTTCAAGGGATTCTAGTTCCCTCTTGCTCGCACTCGGTGGAGTTGACTGCACCCCCCCTTCATTAGGAAGGATGGGGTGACGGGACTCTCCTTTCCCCTTGATGTGGGCTTACGGGTCCTCAGGGGGTGCATCTGTCGGGCCTCGCGTCCGCTCTACCCCATATCTCGGTATGGCTTAAGAGCGGGACGCGATGCAAGTACGCTATATAACGACAGGTTATGTATATAACCTAGTTATATGAGTACTGGCTAAGCGTCCCGCTCTTAGCGTGCCCTGAGTTCCCTTGGGGAATCTTTTCCTGGAAACGTTTTCTTTGCTGTGTGCTGTTTTCTGCTGTGTATTGTCACAGTGAAAGGGTTAACCTGCTGTGTATTGTCACAGTGAAAGGGTTAACCTGCTGTGTGTTGTCACAGTGAAAGGGTTAACCTGCTGTGTATTGTCACAGTGAAAGGGTTAACCTGCTGTGTATTGTCACAGTGAAAGGGTTAACCTGCTGTGTATTGTCCCAGTGAAAGGGTTAACCCGCTGTGTATTGTCACAGTGAAAGGGTCAACCTGCTGTGTATTGTCGCAGTGAAAGGGTTAACCCGCTCTGTATTGTCACAGTGAAAGGGTCAACCTGCTGTGTATTGTCGCAGTGAAAGGGTTAACCTGCCGTGTATTGTCACAGTGAAAGGGTTAACTTGCTGTGTATTGTCACAGTGAAAGGGTTAACCTGCTGTGTATTGTCGCAGTGAAAGGGTTAACCTGCTGTGTGTTGTCACAGTGAAAGGGTTAACCTGCTGTGTATTGTCACAGTGAAAGGGTCAACCTGCTGTGTATTGTCACAGTGAAAGGGTTAACCTGCTGTGTATTGTCACAGTGAAAGGGTCAACCTGCTGTGTATTGTCACAGTGAAAGGGTTAACCTGCTCTGTATTGTCACAGTGAAAGGGTTAACCTGCTGTGTTTTGTCACAGTGAAAGGGTTAACCTGCTGTGTATTCTCACAGTGAAAAGGTTAACCTGCTGTGTATTGTCACAGTGAAAGGGTTAACCTGCTGTGTATTGTCGCAGTGAAAGGGTTAACCTGCTGTGTATTGTCACAGTGAAAGGGTTAACCTGCTGTGTATTGTCGCAGTGAAAGAGTTCACCTGCTGTGTATTGTCACAGTGAAAGGGTCAACCTGCTGTGTATTGTGGCAGTGAAAGGGTTAACCTGAAAGAAAGAACAACAGGCAGAACTCTGAGCCCTGACATTACCAATATGACTGGCTGGCCTGCACTACCACTCCGACTCATTCCGGTTCTTACCCAGAATGGTAAGAACCATCTCAGAAAGGCAGATGACTGTGCCTGAATTGCCTGAGTTTCTGATTGTGGGTGACGCAGCTGTAAATGATGTAAAATGCATAGGAAAGAGGAAGGCAAAAGTACTATGTTTTTCCCAAAGACAGTCTCTGATATGAATGACAGAATTTTGGATCTTGTCGCTGCACACCCAACAGTGAAAACCCTGATCTTGCACATCGG
This sequence comes from Notolepis coatsorum, assembly GCF_963971535.1. Taxonomy (NCBI): domain Eukaryota; kingdom Metazoa; phylum Chordata; class Actinopteri; order Aulopiformes; family Paralepididae; genus Notolepis; species Notolepis coatsorum. The sequence continues at coordinate 111,175,191 of NC_140168.1, forward strand.
TACATGTGACACAGAAGATAAAAAGTCAGAAATCCTAAAACAGCATTTCACTGCTTTATTTAGCACACTCAGCTCCCTGAACATTGATGTGTGCATCAGTGGTCCAATGCCACCTATGAGAGTTGGAGATGAGCGTTTCAGCAGACTTTCTGCACTGAGCAAATGGCTTTCAACCACATGTATCAATGAATCTATGGATTTTATTGACAATTTCAAGTTTTTCTGGGATCGCAGACACCTTTTTGCAGATGGAATCTACCTGAACAAGCAAGGTGCAAAACTGTTCTACTCCAATGTGTTCTACATGCTTGGTGTGCCTCCGCACAAGGTCTGAACACAAGTTTCCCAAACAACAGACAAACAACTCCTATCTGCCGAGGTCGCAGGCCGAGGTTTTATCATCAACAAGGGCTTCAAGCCAACTCCTTTCATTTTAGCAGGGTAATTGAGAGTACTGTTCTCCAGAGGCTAAATGAATTAAAATACAACAAAGCCACAGGTCTCGATAATATACCGGCCAGGTTCTTATGGGATGCAGCTGAGTGTATTTCACCCGTGGTAACTCATATCATTAATCTCTCCATAGAACAGGGCAAGGTACCCTCTGATTTTAAAAGTGCTAGAGTCATCCCTCTCCATAAGAAGGGAAAAACATCTGAAAAGGGTAACTACAGACCAATTTCAGTTTTAAGTGTTCTATCCAAGGTCATGGAAAAGATTATTCACGAGCAGATTAATGCATTTTTAACAGGTCACAATATTTTATTTGAACTTCAGTCAGGTTTTAGACGATCCCACTCTACGGAAACATGCCTCCTCTATTTAACGGACCGCATCAGAAAAGAGGTTGACACAGGCCACTTTTGTGGAATGGTCTTGCTCGACCTCCAAAAGGCCTTTGATACGGTCGACCATGGCATCCTGCTAATGAAATTAAAGGCCATAGGCTTCAGCAGGTTGTCAATTGAATGGGTAAACTCCTACCTTTCGGGAAGGACCCAAATGGTCGATATAAATGGTACCTTTTCCTCCCCCAAGAATGTTAGCTGTGGGGTGCCTCAAGGGAGTGTGCTAGGGCCACTATTTTTTTTATTATATATTAATGACATGAAATCTGCTTGTATGTCTGACCTGTTTTTATACGCCGATGATTCCACCATTCTTCTGTCTCACAAAGACCTAGGAGAGGTAGAGAAGACCTTAAGTAAGGAGCTTCAGAGTGTGGGAACATGGCTGGCCGACAATAAGCTGTCTCCCCACCTTGGTAAAACTGAGGCCATACTTTTTGGATCCAAAATAAAGCTGCGAAGGTCCCCAGGGCTGAAGATCCAGGCAGGAGAGTCGGTCATTGCTGGTAATGATTCAGTAATATATTTAGGATGCACCTTGGATGAATGTCTCACAAGAGAGGCTATGGCCTTGAAAGCCCTGGCTAGGATAAGCCAAAGGACCAAATTCCTAGCACGTAAGTCGGATATGTTGGATAGAAAAACACTTAGGATGTTGTCAGGTGCCCTGATACAGAGTAATTTTGACTACGCTGCACTACAGTAGTGCACCCCAGAAAATTCAAAATAAATTTCAGACTGCCCAAAACAAATTGATTAGAGTAGTGTTAAAGCTTCCTACCCGCACTCACCTGGATGTAGCCATATTTAATCAACTTAATTGGCTCCCAGTGGAAGAACGGGTTATTCAAATCAAGTTGGGCCTTACCCATAAAATAATGTATAATAGGGTCCCCTCATATCTCTCAAATTATTTTATGTGCTTTAGGGACACCCACTCCTATGCAACGAGGGGCAGTTTAACTGATATCAAACTGTGCATTTTTAGTAGCTCAATGGAGAAAAATACCTTTCGGTACTCTGCAGCCTATGAGTGGAACAAACTGCCAGTGTCCATAAAAATTATTGTCTCAGAAGGAATTTTTAAAAAATAGATGAAGAAATGGCTTAGGATGATGATATATGGGGGTGTGCTGTAGACTTTGTGTTTGTTTGTGTTATTGCATTTATTTTGTATTGTATTTATATGTCTTATTTGTGCATGGTGGATACTAGTCATCTTGTCCATTGTCCATTGTGAGGACCACAATGGAAATAAACCGTAAGGTTTTATTGTGTTTTAATCCTCTACAATTTTAGATTATATGTGATGGCTGTACATGTGTGTACAGGTATTGTATGTAATTTTGATTGTCAAATAAATTAAATCAATCAATCAATTCAACCTGCTGTGTATTGTCGCAGTGAAAGGGTTAACCTGCTCAGTGAAAGGGTTAACCTGCTGTATATTGTCGCAGTGAAAGGGTTAACCTGCTGTGTATTGTCACAGTGAAAGGGTTAACCTGCTCAGTGAAAGGGTTAACCTGCTGTGTATTGTCACAGTGAAAGGTTAACCTGCTGTGTATTGTCGCAGTGAAAGGGTTAACCTGCTGTGTATTGTCACAGTGAAAGGGTTAACCTGCTGTGTATTGTCGCAGTGAAAGGGTTAACCTGCTGTGTATTGTCGCAGTGAAAGGGTTAACCTGATGTGTGTTGTCGCAGTGAAAGGGTTAACGTTAGGTTATGGCTATAACCAAGTTCTGTGAGTATTGGTGACGCTCGGCGTCACTACTGCACTGTACCTCGCTCGTGCACGCGCACTGAATAAAAAATTCCACAATGTACCTTTACATCCCAACATCCGTCTGACCACACCCCTATCAGCTTACCTTCATAAGCAGGTGTGTGGCCACCTACTCGCCTCCTTCCCAAGCTTTCACCACAAGGTGAGATCAAGGGCAGCAGCGGCGTCTGACGCCGAGCGTCACCAATACTCACAGAACTTGGTTATAGTCATAACCTAACGTTCTGTATCGTATGGCTCCGCTCGGCGTCACTACTGCACAAGGGAGGCAGAGCGAGAGCCATCGCCCGACAAATGTACCCCCCTGAGGCCCCCCACAACCATCAGATCGGGGAGGACCGAGCCCCCCCGACCCCACCTAATGGAGGGCACCCCCCCTATTGGAGGTTCCCGGGAGGGCGACGGACCCGACCGTGCGAAGAGGCACTCAAGCAACTCAACGCACAGGGTGAGCAGACCGTGGCTTGACCCCACGACTACACACACGCACAACCCGCATGCCACCCGGGAACGAACGGAAGGAACAACCTCGTTACTGCCCCCAGAATCACGGGGTCAAGAGCAAACCCAACCCCGTGGCAAGGCCGTAGCAGCGGAGCGCGAAAGAAGACCCAGACCCACCGAAGGGACTGGATCCCCTGGAAAACGGGGGCCCGGAGAGGTCAATGACGCCAGGCATCAAGACCCCACCAGGCGGTCACTTAGTGACACCGCCCCCCACATCGCCAGCGTATTCGGATCAGGCCCCTCCAAGAGCGGGCCCTTTCCCCCCAATAGCACACCGCCTGGCATACTGACCCTGCAGAACAGGCAGTCAGCACGGCCGTAAACACTCAAAGGTTAACCAACGGAAGCAGGCAGCGTACCGGGGAAACCAGGCAACAGGCTGTAACCCGAGCCTGGAGCACTGCGGACGAGACAGGCGCCAAAGGAGTCAGCTGAAAACAGCCGCCCCGGCGGAAGGGGCGTATGCTGGCGTTGTTGATCACCATGACAAAGCCTCCTTTAAAAACCCCCACCCAGAGGGGTTGAGGCAGAGAAGGCTGACATGATTGGCAGACGTCATGAACGTGCAGGGGCACACTCAACCGGACAACCCGGGAGTTGACACTGCTCCAACACACCAGGGAACCAACCACCATGTCGTTACCCTATGCGGTAGTTGTTCCTATAACCCCTCAGGAAAAACCCCAAAACACACCTGCGGCCGTACGAGTGTTGCAGTTTTTCAAAAAAGGGTTATTCCAGGCCTACGGGTCGACGAACATTACTTCGGACCGGGCCCGGCGGCACGGGAAGCACAGAGTTACCAGAGGAGGTCCAAGACCACCCCAACAGCCCCCTCCACGCCACGCGTGAGAGAGGAGCGAAAAGAATGGAGAACCAGCCCCAAGCACACCGCCCTTGGTATTCCCAGGCGGTCTCCCAACCAAGTACTAACCAGGACCAAACCAGCGTAGCGGCCGAGATCGAACGAGATCGGGCGTGTACAGGTTGGCATGGCCGTAAGCCATTACGACAGTGCAGAGTACAATATGTACCCAACAAGGGTCTCCATAGCGCCTAACCCTGCGACACCCGGACCGACCTGGCATTTTCCCCCCCGAAAAAAGCACAAGTCCCTCAGGGTACCAGAACAGCAGATCTGCATCCCCGGCGGACAACGGGTTTAACTGACCTGGACCAGCGTGACCAGAACCAGTCCCGTGCCCTAACCACGCCGATATGCCTACTCCAGGAGAAGGGGCAGATATGCGTGTTGATCTTAAAACATGAAAAGAAGGCGCCACCCAGACGGTCGGTGCGAACCGCGCCTGGTGGCCCACCCCAACGGCGTGAGACCCCTCTACATATGTTCAGATCCATTCCGTCATCATCCCCCAGATATGAACGAGAATCCGTCGATAACCAATACAGGTCGTCGGAAGAGGAAAAAACCTCCATCCCAGTTGCTTTATAAAAACGCTGTTTTAACCACAAGCAACCAAGGCGTGCTAGTCACCTGCCTGATCTTCAACAGAACACCCCGAGCTAGCACTTAACGTGCGTCGGGACACAACCACATCAATGAACAGGCTATTTAGACCTTTCAGTGAATCCCCAAGGCGCCCAGGGGAACGACAAGAGGGGTGTGGTGCTTCCTAACTCCAACTCTTTTTAATAAAAAAGAAGGAAGCACCAACAGTATGAATCCCAGTCTACACAGCCGAGGGTAAAAACTGTTTATATTTTTACATCCAGTCACCCCTTCCACAGAGGATTTAGACCGAAATTCCCCAGAAAGCCTTCCCACGTGAGTCGTAGAATGAAAAAGCCATGGCAACTGCGAGTCACGTTACCAACTGACTCAAGTTACACATAAAATCGAGCGTAGCGGACCCGTAAGTCCTACGCTCTAACCCGACACTTTGACACAACAGACCTTACGTAAAGATCTAACTCACGGAAGCCATCGTCATAGCAACGTATCGTATGCTATGACGGGGGGAAACCCCACACACAACTCCTGTTTGTAATAGGAGCATAGTCAGGACAACCCTTCCCCCCCCCCCCCCCCCGCCCCAGCCAAGGCGTTTAACGGCTTGGCCCTGACTGGCCCAACAGGAGATGAGAAAACCCATTTGACCAATCAAGTGGGAAGGAGGGGTTTATTCGGCACCCCCTCACAAAACCCTTCCCCCTGCACACAATAACAACTGTAGCATATGAAACCTTTGGTAGAATGCCAATGAATAGCGCAAGCTAATACAATGCATGCTACCCACAGAATGTGAACAGGGTTTACAACAAAACCAAGTCGTGTGCGTGTGTGAATCCTACACCCGCATTCCATGTTGTACATAGAAAAACACTGATAGAGAGTATAACGGCTAGGCCGTGGAACGTGTGTATACGAGCATTACTGCAACTAACACAACAGTGTTGTAGTTCAACATTACTTCGTGTGTAAGCAACAGACCATACAACCAGCTTCTACCTGCATGTGGAGCGTCAGGCCGAGATAGAAACCCTTCTATAACCGAGTGAATGCTGCAGACCTTGCTTTAATCTCATAACACAAACGTAACTCATCCATCAATGTATACCAATGTAGATTCACACTTTTCAACCTCATCATATTTTGGTGAAGAAACACACAGTTTGTTTAACCAAAAAATACAGTCCCCCTTTAGGGGACTTTTTATTTAATCAACAAATAATATGAGAGGGCCGGGGAGGGGTAAACAGTGGGGACCGCATGGGGAAAAAAGTCACTGTCTAGCGGCGTCTTCTGCCTCGAGCCGCTCGGGCTTTGCCACCCCGAGAAGCCCCGGAGGGACGGTAGGCAATCGGTTGCTGGTCTTGTCGATCCCCACCGTCACCTCCGGTGGTAGATGGGCCGGCTACAGCAGCAGCACCGTCTCTCCTCCTGGCCTTCGTCGACGGGCCAGCAGTGGCGATGGAGGCATTGGCAGCCACGGCGGAGGAACCTCGACGACGCGGAAGCCTTCTGACTCCACCGGCGATGACGGGAGGTGGAAAATGGGGTTGGAGCACGGATCTCTCCTCTGCCATCTCTCTGCATGTTGAGGTCATCAGCTGCAGGGCCTTCCCGAACAGTCCAGCATCGGAGAGGGTGGCCGTCAGAAGAGGAGACCTCTTCTTCTCCGGCACACGGGCCTGCTCCAGCCAAAGGTGGCGCTGGATCAGAGTAGCTAGGGCGCGCACTTTCCCAGAGGCTATGGCCTGCACCTGGGTCAGATGCAGGACAGCTCCTGCCGCCTGGGTGAGCTGATCATGTTGTACCTCCGACCGTTCCGTGCCGCCCGTCATTATCCCGGATACAAATCTAGCCAGCTGTGCGATGTTAGACGCAGCAGCTAGCGATTGTGTACCCGCGATGAATGACTGGTCACTCCAATACACCAACCGCCTAGCCGATCTTCCTTGGAGAACCGGCTTGCATAACGGCTCCCACACCACATCCGGACAGAGGAGAGCGGCCATCGGCCTATCAAGCCGTGGCACACCCTCTCTCATACCTTCAACCAAACCCACCACCCGCGTAACTGGTACGTAGGCGGGAGTGAGGCCCATGATGTGGGACACCACCTGGCCCCGACGAACATAGGCCCCCATTGAGGGGAAAAATGGGTAGACAATGTCCACCCCTCTCACCGGGCGACGCTGCCAGAGATGACCTATTAGATCATCGGGGACAGGAGCAGGCAGTGGCTGCGGCAGCGGCACACCGTTTGCAGCGGCCGCTACCGCCATAAGCTCGGGGAACAAAGCCCGCAGTTCCCCCTGCAGACTTTCCGCCACCGAACCCGCATCCCTCACATGCAGCAGGCTGCGACTGGTTAAGGAGCCACAGTCTGATGTGGCTGATAGTAGGGCATTCTGCCGAAGAGGCAGAGGGGTTTCCCCGACATCCTCGAACAAGGCGCCCCAAGGAGACATATCACCCCCCTCCAGTGTTACCTGGACGGGTGGGATATTCGTCTCTACTGGGCCTTCAAACAAGAACCCGTCCGCCTCTACCATGCAATCCTCTGTTTCCATTGGACAGCTAGAGACCGACGCATCCTCGCTGGTCTCCAGCAATTCCCCAAACCCAGGCCGTTCACGTCTGCAGGACACCATCTTGCGACGGGACCGAACAGACGCAAAAAGCTTGTGTCTCAAATCCTCCGGAACCAACGGAACCGGCCGTGTTTGATATTTTTTTCTTTTCACCTTTATATTCACCTTTATATTCACCTTTATATTATATAAAGGTGCAAACCTCGTTTCGTTTTTTTGTTGTTGAAAATAAAGGTTTGGTTTCACTGCCACTGTGCACGTGTAATGTGTATGTGACAAATAAACTTTGATTTGAATTTGAACAAAATTATAATTTTTTTTGCCTTTATACATTTTTTTAAAGCAGTGTTAATGTTTTTCTCGCTGGTTGACAAATTAATAGAGAGTCAACACAGACCTTTAAATGAACACTAAATGAGCAATATCAACCTGGCGTTCACCTTACAGTTAATTTAGTAACAGTCAAAGTGGAGATTTAAACATGACATCATGCTCTGCACCGTCTTCAATCATCGAGTCCCAAATCATTCCTATTATCTCTGGAAATTAGGATTTTAATATTTCATAGTGCCATTGATCATCCAAAAATACACCTGATGGGTGGGTGGAAGGCCTTCTGGACAGACTCCATTCATATGGCCTTAGTGTAGAGTTTGTAGAATATCCCACCCTCTCAGTTTTCAGAAACACCGCCTCAAGTCAAATCCATAGGAACTCTAACAATCCCTAAAGATTTAGATTCTCCCCTCGACTCTATTGCAGAATTTAAGACCTTGTTCACTAATCATTACTGATCAAGTTGTACGAGTTTTAATTCCAGCAGTTATAATAATAATAATAACTTTATTTGTATAGCACCTTTCATACAGGGGATTGCAGTTCAAAGTGCTTTACATCAGTAAGAAATAAGACATAAAATCTGTGTAAAACAAGCAGCAAGAGCAAAGCATAAAGTGGGGTAAAATAATGCAGATATATTAATCAAATCATATCAGAACCTCACGTTCCAATAGGCTTCTTGAATTTCTGTAATCTGTTACAAAACATGATAAAGGTCATAGTATGCACCCATCGGATAGTGGGGCGTAGAGATAAAAGTAAAAATAAGTAAAATAATAGCAAGGGTAAAATGAGCAGACATATAAAATCACAGTTTTTCACATTAGGATCCAACATCCCAACAGGCCACCTTGTTTATGGTTTGATTCAGTTTTAGTAGAATGTAAAAGACATGAATGATGACATGAGCACATAAAGTGCAGACATACTATAAAATCACAGTTTCTTTACCAGTGCAATAAAATAGTTCTGGATTACTGTTACTGTACGTTAAAGTCGTCTTTACCTTCTGTTTGGTATCCACAGTTTAAAACCTAACAGTTGGGCTGGCTCCCTCTGGAAGCTAGGTCAGTACAACTGCAGCTCAGCATGGTCATAACGTCTACTACAGGGCTATTCAACTAAATTGTTCAGGGGGCCACATTGTCAGAAACCCAAGGGGCCAGGGGCCGGACTGCCACGGCGCCTCCCCGTGCTATGAATATATGTACACTTGACACAACACGCAACCACATTTTCACAACTTTTATTTAAAGGGGAACTATTTTACTATTTCTTTCACTATTTGGGCACTTTTACACAATTTCTGTGGGTTTATGGAACACCTCTGTAATTTTTTTTTTTTTTAATTCATTGTTTTGTATTTCTAATCAAGTACTCAAAAACATCATTTTTCTACCTCAAGATCTTAAGCCGTTTTGAGCCTGGGCTCCAACCACAGTGGGAACTGTGTGGAAACTCAGCTGATTATCATGCAGCGGTGTCTCTCTGACATCACAAATCAGCACGTTTTCAGATGACTCAGTTCAGTGAGGGTGAATATTGTGAGAGGAGAATTGGAAGAATGCGCCAATATGAGAATTAGAGACATAGATCATATTAATATAAGTCCACATAGCTAGGAAACAATGCTAAACACTGAAAAAGGCCATTTATAAGATAGTTCCCCTTTAACTACATTGCAAAAGTAGTATACTTTTCAAAAAAAGTGCTTCATTTATGTGCCACATCTGCAACATCTCCTGCAAAAGGTGCTTAATTTATGACTGTGCAACAACTGCAACATCTCCTCTTCAACATTTCAATAAAAAAAAAAAAAAAAAAACAAGTGCATGATGTGCATCTGAACATTCTAACATCAACACTTGAACAAAAAAACACATTTATAGTGCAGCTGAGCTTATGAAAAAGTGCTTCATGTCTGTGCAACAACAGCAAATCACAGCATCTTATTAGCACTTATTGTCGACTCTTAACTCTCAAACATCAGGGGGGTGGGGGGCAGACAGGCCTAGCCTACATACACACATCTAATGAGAGCGATTGCACTTCTTTGACTGGGCAATAGCAGAGAAAGAGGGTTCATAGGAAGTGAGGGCTACCCGCAAACAGTGATGCAAATGCTCATTTGTCAAGGAGGCATGGTTGCTTGTTTTAATGGCATTCATGTGAGAGAAACTGGATTCACAGGTGTATGTTGAGCCAAACATTGTTAGCACAGATATTGCCAGCGTTTTTATTTTGGGGAATGTCTTGACATGAATACACTTTATCCAAAATGTTGTGGTGGATTCATTCTCATGCCTGCTTCAGAGTAGATGATGCTTGCATGTCAATTATTTCAAGTTGCAGGAGACCTTTATCAATGTGAAGTGATGCAAGGAACTCTTGTCCTTTTGTGGAAATAGCAGCTACATTGGCAAATGGGTTGCTCACAAAATGCATCAATTCTCTGGACATGTCAAATTCATCAAATCGACTTGCAAAGTTTTCCCTCAATTTATCAATGAAATCTGTCATTAATTGAGTGACTTTTGGCTCAATTGTGCGTGTTAACGTTGACATGAAAAGAAAAAAGAAAAAAAAAAAAAAAAAAAAAATTATTATCATGTAATCTTTGGCGGGCCGGTCAGAATCATCCCGCGGGCCGCCAGTTGAATAGCCCTGGTCTACTACAACAGGACCTCAACCAGAACCAGAGCACCTCGATGATCACTCTCGGAGGAGTGGTGACACTCGTTCTCACCTCACAAGAGCCTGTGTTGCTGATCTGTGCTGCCTATAGGTTCAACACCAACATGGGTAAATGTTCATTTAGGTTTGGTGGAGCGACACACTGGAATATGTTGACTTTGATGTTAAAAAGTAGGAAGCAGCCAGCAACCCTTTCACTGCCACACAACAGCCGGTTAACCCTTTCACTGTGACAATAATGATGGAGCATCGCCGTCGGTTGTGTGATAGTAAAGGGCTAACCTTCTGTCGTGTGGCAGTGAAAGGGTTAAAGAAAAGGGTCCAAACCTGGCTCCTTGAAAATGTTAAAGCTTAAGAACATGTTCATGTAAATAGTATGTACTGATGCTATTGTATTGTTTTATATGTCTGAGACCAAGGACACCACAATGGAAATAAGTCCATGACTTTATTGTGCCTATCCTTGACGTTTAGCTTTAAACGCATTTCATGTGTTTTTTAACTGAATGTCAAATAAATCCAAAAATGTATTTCTTATCCTCGCTTTTGTTCTCCCTCTGCTTGTTGCCTTATTGTTGTGATTTCATATGCTGTGTGATTTCTATGCTGGATTTATCATAGCTGGTTTCACATGTACAGTAGACTCGATGTTAACTGTACATGAGGGAAACCTCCGTTGCTTTTCGACTATAAATAAATAATCGACTCCTTGAGCAAAGTAAGATGATGTTAGATCCTGTTCCTCTTCTAGTAGCACAGGCACATCATTACATCAATGCATTTAATGTCTTAAAACCACTGACCTACTGTACATAAACTGTGACTTATTACGATATCATTGATTGATTGATTGATTGATTGATTGATTGATTGATTGAAAATTGTATTAACAGATTGCAGAATGGGTACAATACAGTACGGCTCAATACACACAATTGTTAAGGGGATGCAGACCAGAGAAAGACTTTCGTCTTGTTTACATCAGGGTCCCCCATTTTCAATTCATCATAACATATATGACATACTACATGACATACAGATAGACAGTACTGCTACATCTATACATTTATGACATACCAGATTTACAAATACAGTACTGTTTGTGATAAAAAAAGAGTAAAAAAAAAAAAGAAGAAGAGAAGAATATACATTTGACGAAGAAACTGTACATTGGAGGAGGTGGAGTGGGGGGGGGGATTGGGTAGGTGGGGTGGGGTGGGGGGGGGGACTGTACATTGGAGGTGGTTGGTGGGTGGGGTGGGGGGGGGTGGGGGGTAGGCGGGGGGGAGGGTAACTGTACATTGGATAATCGACAAAAACTTACTAGGTCCAAGAAGAGGGTCTTGTGTATTACTGGGTTAGGACATTTACTGTACATTGGAGGGGGGGTTGGGTTAGGGTATTTACAGGGGCCAGTTTCGAATTGCAGTCTCAAATAGGTGCTCCTTGAGAGTGGTTTTAAAAGTGGGTAGTGATTCACATTCCTTTACAGCTGTGGGTAGGGCGTTCCACATTGATGTGGCATAATTGCAAAACGTGTTTAGGCCCTTGTTTGAGCCGAATATGGGTTTAACATGATTTGTTGAGCTCCCTCTGGTGTTGTGGTCGTGGTATTCACTGACCTTTGGGAAGTATTTTGACATGTACATGGTAGAAAAGGTACCTTAGTCGTATAGTGTATCTTGTAGACCAGGCCCATTGCAAGTTGCTGTACTCTGTCGTCTACTCTAAGACATCCTAGGTTGTCAAAGTGGGCAGGGGTGAGGTGGGTTCTAGGAGTAAGGTCAAGTAGTAGTCTGACCAGTTTGTTTTGTGATGTTTGTAATCTTGTTTTTAGCGCCTTTGAGGTGCTTTGGTACCATAAGGTGCAAGCATAGTCGTAGTACCCTTGAATGAGTGCTCCTGCCAGAGTCTTCAGGGTATTCATGTTTACCAGAGAGGAGATCCGGTACAAGAATCGCGTTCGTTGGTTGACTTTTTTTATTACCTTGGATGCCATTTTGTCACAGGAAAGATTTGCCTCTAGGATGGAACCTAGGTAGGTAATTTCATCTTTCCTTGTGACAATATTGTCACCCACTGTAACTGAGAAGCCGTCGGTCTTGCTGAGTTTGTTATTTGATCCGAAGAGAATGGACTCTGTTTTACCCAGGTGTAGAATGGAGTGATTGACAGTGTCGAATGCCTTTTGTAGGTCCAGCATGACCATGCCGCAGTATTTGCCCACGTCCACCTCTTGTTTGATGTGGTCGTTCAAATAGAGAAGGCATGTGTCAGTGGAGTGGGATGTTCTGAAGCCAGATTGGAATTCATAGATTAGATTTTTCCCGCTAGGTACTTTTCGACCTGTTCGTAGACTATTTTTGCCATGACTTTCGAGATGGAGGTAAGAATAGAAACAGGGCGGTAGTTGCCTGGGTCTAATTTGCTGCCCTTTTTGTGCAGGGGGGTCACTCATGTTATAACTTATCTAAGTGGCATAAATGAGAAGACCTGCCCACACATTCAAAAGATACCATACCATGTTCCCATTACAAAGAGCATAACACCCCCCCTCCATCTAGATTGAATAATATAGGCTACTTAGTATGTGACATCCTCGGCACGACGCAAAACACAAGCAGATTTCTTGGACTGATTTTAATGAAGAAGCTTGATCCAACCTCATCCAAACCGTAAAATCTGTATGAAATACAAATGCATACAAAAGATACTATTACTATCACAAGTCCATTAAAACCAATGGTCAGAACGTCACTAAACATATACCACAATTATTATCTACACCAATCAATACCTTATTGGCTGCGTGCCAGTATATGAGAACATTGATGCGTTACTGTAGTATGTCTTCTGTCAGTTTCTTGGAAGATTGTCTTGTTACGTTGACTTGATGGATTGGTCTTTACTTATTAGAACGCCAGGTAAGTCCATTACCACTCAAGTTCATGTTCCAACGCAAGAGAGAGAAGGCGGAAACACGTCACTATGGGGGTAGATTTCTATCAAAAATAAACAAACACAAAAGTAGAATCCACAATCGTAAAAACTATCCACACACACCTCAGAATCCACAATCGTAAAAACGATCCACACACACACCTCAGAATCCACAATCGTAAAAACGATCCACACACACACACCTCTCAATTTGTGTTTCATAAATCATAAAAACACGCTTGATTTGTTTAGATTTACGTACGGAATTCTAAAAACAGCTTGATCTGGTTAGATTTACATACGGAATTCTAAGGACACGCTTGATCAACTTGGAGTTACGTACGGAATTTTGAGACAAATATTTCGCTGTTTTCCCCGTGGGGATTCGTGTGTGACGCTTCTTCTTCTTCGGCGCTAACGAACACGGCCCGAGGTGTCTCTGGCTCATGAGCGCTACCAGTGGCCAAAATCGCACATTATCTTTAGCCCTAGGCATCAACATTTCATTATGAAAATGAATGCTCAAAGTATATATAGTACCATTTTGAAGATAACAACTAGGGCTTTCAAATGATCTAAAATATCTGTATGATTATCATGATTATTATTATTAATATCTTTCATATTTGATACAGAAATTATTACAAAAATCTTGTCCGGCCACCACATTTCAACAAACTACATTTTCAACCACTTTACTGACAAGCTAGCAGGAAACTTAGAGGGTATGGGATATAGACAATTATGTGGGCAATATAGAACAGCTGACAGATTAGAAATATAATTTATTGTTCAAAAGTTTATGATAATTATAGTGATAGTAATAAAACAATTCCGTCTGAAAATTTACTTGAATGGGTTTATGATGAATATCTGTTTGTGGGTATGCTCAAAGTAATATATTATTCATATCTTTCATATTTGATACAGAAATTATTACAAAAATCTTGTCCGGCCACCACATTTCAACAAACAACTGCATTCTGAATTAATTTAGCCTTGTAGTTTCTAATCCCATTGTTTATTTGTATTGATTAAACATAAGTCAGTTACTGTACATGACACTGTATGTCAAATATGCTAAGGTAATTAGCTTTAACTTATTGCTTATGGAGCATTGTTATTATGTAAGAAATACATATGCAGTATATAATAATTGTATATAATAATTGTAAAGTGTTTTTTGATGTTTTTATTTTGTTTTTGGTGTAAATAAAAAGAAACTGATCAATTCAAATCCGTTTTTTTTACTTTTTTGGTTAAAACACCTTTTGTATTGATTTCCCCAAGGGGATCAATAAAGGAATGTCTTATCTTATTGTATAGACAATTATGTGGGCTTTATAGAACAGGTGACAGAAGTTATAACCATTATAGTGATTAGTGGGAAAACTAAATACAAATTCCATCTGGATTTTCTTTGTGTTTTGTCAAAACAATGTTCTATAGTGAGTGGTCTTACCTCCTTTTCCAGGATTACTTCAACTTTCAATATCTGGCAGTTACTCTGTCATTATAAATGCTTATACGCTCACTACGCAACAAACTGGATGAGCTACAGGCGAATGTTTACCATCAGCAAGAGTACAGGAATGCATGCATCCTGGCCCTAATGGAGACGTGGCTGGACAATCGGGTTTCCGACTCGGACCTGTATATTGAAGGCTTTGGCACACCAATACAACTCGACAGAGATAAAACCATCACCGGTAAGCAGAAAGGGGGAGGTGTCTGCTTATATATAAACCAAAAGTGGTGTAAGACTGTTACTGTACGTGACACAATATGTACAGCTGACATAGAAATGCTGACTGTGTCTCTTCGCCCGCATTACCAAGAGAGTTCCCGCAACTCATGTATGCAGTATAGTGTACATCCACCCCTGTGCCAACATGAACAATGCACTGGAAGTTATAGTGGACATGGTAAACAAGATGGACAAAATATCAACAGATGCACCTAAATTTCTCCTAGGCGACTTCAATCACTGTCAGCTGGATGGTGTCTTACCTGCATACCACCAGTATATTGATTTCCCTACACGACTCAACAAGGTGCTGGATAAATGCTATGGCTCTGTTCCCAGAGCATATAGATCCTTCACGCTACCAGGCCTGGGACTTACGGACCACAACACAGTTCTGCTGGCCCCTGCATACCAACCAGTCATTAAAAGAGAAAAACCAACCATAAAGACATCCAAGGTCTGGTCAGAAAACAACATTGAGGCCCTTAGAGGCTCATTTGAATGTACTGATTGGGATGCTCTTGTCGAGCCAGGCTATAAATGATAATGTAGATGTAATATCATCATACATTAATTTCTGCGTGGACACAGTGATACCCTCTAAAGAGACACAAATATTTCCTAATAATAAACCCTGGGTAACGAAGGACCTGAAAAGAATTCTTAATAAAAAGAAAAGGATATTTTTCTGTGGGACACCTGAGGAGAAGAAAGATGTTAATAAAGAAGTCAAACGTGCAGTGAGACAGGTGTGGTAGATTTTCCCAAGCTCAAACGCATGAAACCACTAGGGGTGGGAAAATGCTATTGAAGTTGTATTTCCCTTGGAAGCTAGGTCTGCAACTACGGGACGATGCTGATAAATGGTGGGACCAGTGCATACACAATTTTAGAATAAGTCTGAATGTTCTCTCCAACAGGTAGTTAAAATACATGGATTTTAGAAGTCTCATAGTAGTCTGAACAACATACAATACTAGGGGGTTTGGCTGTTAAGAGTGAGGCCCTGGGGGAGAAATGGATTAGCATTTCCCTGTGTAGATAAACCTCTGTTCCCCCTGGGGGAAGTAGGTGCAACTCACCAGTTCAAAGGCCGGTGCTATTTACACAGCTGATGGAGACACTATTTAAAATAGTGTAACAGTTGAAGACAGTTGGTTTCACCAAAAGTCCATTGATAACATCTCCCTGAACGAATTTACATACAAGTGTCACAAAGCAACAGGAACAAAGCCCTAGGCTGCAGACATCCTGTGGGCACTGTAGAGGGACCACATGTTTCAGGAGACACTAAGTTCATTACTCCAGTCATTAAAGTACTTTTATATCGTTAAAGAAACTCCAAATTAAACTACAAATATTACAGTTATGTTGTGCTAATGAGGTTGGACGTAATGATATGAAACATGCATTGTTCATACCCAAAGTGAGCACCAAAGTTGCCATAAAACGCTTTCTGAACCAATCTTTAGAATATCCATAAATACTGACAACTAGCTGCTTATAAGGGATAATGATTAAAATACAACAGGAGTGTCTTAAAACCAAAGAGAAGATCTTATACTCAAATAATAGGTCAACATAGGTATTAAAATACGGCAAAAGAACTAAACTAGTTAAGCAATTAAAGTTAAGAGTAATCTTTGGGTTTTAGTCAGTAAAATGGAATGCAGCATGTTTTAAAAAACGTTAAAACCAAACAG
The DNA here is from genome assembly GCF_963971535.1 of Notolepis coatsorum. Classification (NCBI taxonomy): domain Eukaryota; kingdom Metazoa; phylum Chordata; class Actinopteri; order Aulopiformes; family Paralepididae; genus Notolepis; species Notolepis coatsorum. The sequence goes on from NC_140168.1 coordinate 111,191,811, forward strand.
TACATTTGTACTTTAAAATAGTCAAGACTGCCCCCAGAATTCAAAGGTCTCCATAGTGGGTGGCTCAAAATGGCCGCTCTAGGGTTTCAGCCAATCAGAACAAAGGGGTCCTCCCCCTCTGACGTAAGATCTAGCAGGTTCCGAAGGGGAGGAGTTAAGGCGTTAAAACTAGCAGTCTAGTTAGAGAGAGCAGAAGAAGAACGAACACAACAACACACACACGCTTTCTTGAGCCCAGACAGAGACCTACAGGAGGACGGCAGCAGGAACAGAGGAAGAAGACGCTTTTCAGACGAGACACCAGATCCCTTTGTTGCAACCAGGCAACAGAGGCCTACATTGACCATTCCTTTAGTAACTTCCTTTTGAATTAGTCTGGAACAAAGAGCTGAGGGCATAGTCTCATGGTATCTTTGTTTTATTGCACATTTTGAATTCAAGCCTTTGTTATTTCACTTTTGCTTTTGAAATAAAGCTGGATCTGAGAACTAGCAAACTCTCATCGTCTTCATTTCATTCTCCTGCTCCGCCGTCGTTACAAGGCCATGCCTGGCCTTTTTGAGTAAAAGGGAATTAGTAAACGGACAAACACAACGCAGAGGAATTAGCTGGTTCTTAATATAAGAACCAAGAACCCTTTTTACTTCACAGGCAAGGCTAAACTATAAGAATAAGATAGCAGATAAATATAATCAAGGGGACATGCGTTCATGCGTGAACACCAATACAGCCCCTAAAAATATACAAATAGGAAATAGTAGCCATGACTCCCTGCCAGACGAGGCAAATAAGTTCTTCTGTCAGTTTGACTCTCAGGATTTTAGTGCTGAACTTAAGAAGCTATCAGATTCACTCTCACCTGGACAGAAGTCTCCACGCAGTCATAGCTAAACATTTAAAAGAGATTAAGGTAAACAAAGCTAAAGGGCCAGATGGAATATGTGGAAGGACACTGAAACACTGTGCTGATCAACTGAGTCAAGTGTTTCAAAGACTTTTCCAGCTCTGCTTGGACTCAGCAGTGGTTCCTGATCTCTGAAAGAATTCTATCATCATTCCAATTCCAAAGATCAGCAGACCCAAAATCCTCAACGACCTGCGGCCTATAGCCCTAACATCACTAGTAATGAAAAGTCTGGAGAAAATTGTGAAATCTGAAATTGTTGATGCAACCAGATCAGCTCTTGACCCCATGCAATTTGCATATAGACCTGAGAGAGGTGTTGATGATGCCAAATTATTAATTTTTAACTCTGTACATGAGCACTTAGAAAAAAATAACACGTATGCAAGATTACTCTTTGTTGACTTTTCGTCAGCCTTCAATACAATGCAGCCTCACATACTTGTAGAAAAACTTATAAATGACTTTAACCTGGATCACCAACTTATCAGATGGATTATCAGTTTTCTTACCAATAGAACTCAGACAGTAAGTATAAATGGAAAAAGTTCCAAATCAATAATAATTTCCAGTGGCTCACCGCAAGGCTATGTTCTTTCTTCTCTTATTTTTGTTTTATACACAAACGATTGTCTTAGCAAATATACAAATCACCATATTGTAAAATTTGCTGACGACAGTATTATCCTATCTCTTCTCAGTCAGTCAGAGAAATCACACGGACCCATAATGCAAGACTTTGTAGACTGGTGTGATGGCTGTTTTCTGGATTTAAATGTATCCAAAACCAAAGAAATTATTATCTCACCAAAACACATAGAAGTCACCCCAACAAGCATCCACTGAGCTGAGGTGGAAATTGTCCAGAACTACAAATACTTAGGAACTGTGTTTGATGACAAACTTAAATTTAGTGACAACACAGATGTTATCATAAAAAAGGCTCATCAGCGTCTGCTTATCTCTTACAGAATGACCTCCTAGACCCTAATCAGTCAGGCTTCAGGACTGGTCACTCCACAGAGACAGCCCTCATTGCGGTCACAGAGGCACTTCACTTAGCAAAAGCGAAAGGCCTCTCCTCTGTCCTGATTCTCCTAGATCTATCTGCAGCCTTCGACACAATCAACCACCAGATCCTCCTCGCGGCCCTCGCAGGAATGGGAGTGGCTGGCTCTGCGCTGACATGGCTGTCATCATACCTCAATGACCGCTCCTACCAAGTGTCATGGAGAGGGACCCTGTCGGCCACCCGCCCCCTGCGGACGGGTGTCCCCCACGGCTCGGTTTTAGGACCCCTTCTCTTCTCCCTCTACACTAAATCACTGGGTAACATTATCACGTCTCATGGCTTCTCCTACCATTGTTTTGTCTTGAATGTATAGAAATGCAGCTGTTTGTGATATCATGCCTTAAATTGCCCCTTGCGGGACTAATAAAGTTTTTTTAATTGAATTGAATAGAACAGTGTGTAATACCAAAAAAGTAAAAAAACGGATTTGAAATGATCAGTTTATTTTTATTTACACCAAAACGTGCCCCACAATGGTGGAATGAACTACTACCCACCCCAGTTAGGACAGCCGAAACCCGTCCAATCTTTCGCCGTCGACTAAAGACGCACTTCTTCAACCATTATCTGAAAAATAATAATAATAATAATAAAAAAAGAAAAACGAACCCTAACTAACCTTACTGTCATGCACTTGTCCTAATAAACTAACCTACACTGTAACACACACCACTTTGATGAAATATAATGTAAATGTAAAACAAAATAAAAACATCAAAAAACACTTTACAATTATTATATACAATTATTATATACTGCATATGTATTTCTTACATAATACAGCTGCAGTGTTCATCAACTCCTCTGGGATAAATGGGGAAACAATGCTCCATAAGCAATAAGTTAAAGCTAATTACCTTAGCATATTTGACATACAGTGTCATGTACAGTAACTGACTTATGTTTAATCAATACAAATAAACAATGGGATTAGAAACTACAAGGCTAAATTAATTCAGAATGCAGTTGTTTGTTGAAATGTGGTGGCCGGACAAGATTTTTGTAGTGATTTCTGTATCAAATATGAAAGATATGAATAATATATTACTTTGAGCATACCCACAAACAGATATTCATCATAAAATTTCAGACGGAATTGTTTTATTACTATCACTATAATTATCATAACTTTTGAACAATAAATTATATTTCTAATCTGTCAGCTGTTCTATATTGCCCACATAATTGTCTATATCCCATACCCTCTGAGTTTCCTGCTAGCTTGTCAGTAAAGTGGTTGAAAATGCAGTTTGTTGAAATGTGGTGGCCGGACAAGATTTTTGTAATAATTTCTGTATCAAATATGAAAGATATTAATAATAATAATCATATTTTATATCATTTGAAAGCCCTAGTTGTTATCTTCAAAATGGTACTATATATACTTTGAGCATTCATTTTCATAATGAAATGTTGATGCCTAGGGCTAAAGATAATGTGCGATTTTGGCCACTGGTAGCGCTCATGAGCCAGAGACACCTCGGGCCGTGTTCGGTAGCGCCGAAGAAGAAGAAGCTTCAGACACGAATCCCCGCCGGGGAAAACAGTGAAATATTTGTCTCAAAATTCCGTCCGTAACTCCAAGCAGATCAAACGTGTTTTTAGAATTCCGTACGTAAATCTAAGCAGATCAAACGTTTTATTAAACACAGATTGAGAGGTGTGTGTGTGTGGATCGTTTTTACGATTGTGGATTCTACTTCTGCGTTTGTTTATTTTTGATAGACCTCTAAGAAGAAGAAGCGTCACACACGAATCCCCACGGGGAAAACAGCGAAATATTTGTCTCAAAATTCCGTATGTAACTCCAAGTTGATCAAGCGTGTCCTTAGAATTCCGAACGTAAATCTAACCAGATCAAGCTGTTTTTAAAATTCCGTATGTAAATCTAAACAAATCAAGTGTGTTTTTATGATTTATGAAACACAAATTGAGAGGTGTGTGTGGATCGTTTTTACGATTGTGAATTCTGAGGTGTGTGTGTGTGTGGATAGTTTTTACGATTGTGGATTCTACTTTTGCGTTTGTTTATTTTTGATAGAAATCTACCCCCATACGTCACCGGATACCAGGTGTGTCAACTCTCGTGAGATGTGGTAATTGCACAAACAAAATAGAAAAATTGTGCGCCACTGATATATATCTTATATAAAACAAATAAGAAATACATTGAAAGGCAATTGAGTGTATTATTACTATTATACAAAATAAGCATATAAATTGTAAACATAAATAACTATATTAACCAACTGTTAACCATAGCTGCAGTTAGATAGTACTTACGGTTATCATCAACCGGATTTCTGCAACGTTCTGCAAAGCAAATCAGCACATTTTTATTACTGCGATGCAATGGCCACTAGATGGCAGGAGTGCTTCGACAAAGGCTCATGTTATGGCATTACAATATAGTGGAGCGTCTCCTTGTGTGACGCTGGACGCCTAAATAATAAAGGCAACCAACTTGTGTCTAACCACGCCCAACTTGCGTCTAGCCACGCCCCCGCGGCGACGCGGCAGCAGCAGAGCGGAGCGGCAGCTCCGCTCTGCCGCGGAGCTCCGTCGCGGCAGCATTATGTAGCAGTAATCCGCCCTTTTTTACTATCCAGAACTAGCTCAATTGGCAGCGCTGCATTGCTGTGGATCCTATGGCCTGTTGCTGGCAAGTTCGATTCCCTTTAATTTATTTATTTTTTTTTTTTTTTTAAGTGCATTCGCATTCTTTCGCCGTTAAGTTTAGGCATAACTTTAAGCATTGTTTCGGAGTTGGTTAAGGTTAGGCATTGTTTCAGAGTTGCTTAAGGTTAGAAGGGTTAAGTTTAGGCGCTGTTAAGGAGCTGGTTAAGGTTAGAGTTTGTCTTAGAGAATGGCAATATTTTTCGCCGGTTAAGTTTAGGCATTGTTTCGGAGTTGGTTAAGGTTAGGCATTGTTTCGGAGTTGCTTAAGGTTAGAAGGGTTAAGTTTAGGCGCTGTTAAGGAGCTGGTTAAGGGTAGAGTTTGTCTTAGAGAATGGCAATAGACAGCCTATTTCCGCGCTGCAGCTGTCTCGCGCTGCCGTGGTCACATGGGCGTATTGGCCAATCAGAGAAACGCTAAACACAAGTTGGTTGCCTAAAATATACACGCAACCTGGACCCCTAGACTTTGTCCAATATTTCTCCCAAATACCTGTCTGTCTGTCTGTCTGTCTGTAAAACATCATTAGTTCCTAAAGGATTTTGAGGACTTTTCATGCCCATGTGAGAGTTATACATAGGTGAAAAACATGTTTTAATCCACACTGTGTCTTTATGTAAACTATACTGTTTTTTGTGTGCGCAGGACACACATTTTGACAAGATGGTCACACAAGCCATTTAAAAAATTTGTTTACTGAATGCAAGGCTAAAACTGTTTCGTGTAACTAAGGCTGATGCCGTGTACATCCATATACTTTGAAGCAGGGCCTGCTGTGCGTCAAATAACAACCATGTGGAAATTATAAACATTAGATACCAGTGGCGGCTGCTGACCAAATTTTTTGGTGAAGCACAAATTATTATATGTTAAATAAATTATATTTTTAAAACATCCCCCAATGTGTGTGACTCAGTGGTGGCTGTGAGTTAAAAATATTGGGGAGGACGGGAGAGATAAAAAAAAAATTAATAAAGAAGTACAGACACACAGTGTGGTTATGAAGACAGCAGACACTACAGTTAAAGACAACAGGCACTAGTAAAATACCTAGGAGTAAAGGCCTCTACATGCTACAGCAACTTCAAAGCAACTTCAACACAACATCAGCGCGATTCACTAGTAAAATACCTAGGAGTAACTCTTGACACACACGCCTCACTTACAAACATCACATCAATAGCTTAGTCAAGAAGGCAAATTAAAAACTATTTGTTTACAGCCAGATCATCAGACCATGTTCAAACACATATCTGTTTCAAACACATATCTACATGCAATTTTTCTTTCACCAATATCTTACTGTCTCCCAATCTGGTCCCTCACAACAAAGGAAATTATAGGAAATTATATGGGTAGGCGGGGTGGGGGAAACTGTACAACTGTACAAGCAAAACTGTACATTGGAATATCGACGAAACCATACTTGGTAGAAGAGGGTCTCGTGTATTCTTGGGTCAGGTAATTTACTGTACATTGGAGGGGGTTGGGTTAGGACATTACATTCACATCACTCAGCACTATAGGAAATGAACGACACACACACGCGCATGCACACACACACACACACACACACACACACACACACACACACACACACACACACACACACACACACACACACACACACACACACACACACACACACACACACACACACACACACACACACACACACACACACGCACACACGCACACACACACACACACACACACACACACAGAGGCCAGGCCACATCGGACCCACAGACAATTAATTCATAATCAACATAGGCTCCAACTCAATATCAATAACCACGGCGCGCGTCGCCAACACACACTCACGTGCGCCGCGCGTCGCATCGGCGACTGAGGAAAGACAATGCATGTGTGTGTGTGTGTGTGTGTGTATCCCGGTGTGTGTGTGCCGCTCCAATTGCATGTTCAGTTCGTTGCATGCTGAATAAAGACCCCCTAAAGAGGTCCTGCATTACACACGCAAGGCCACAGCGGGCCAATTAATTCACACACACACACACACACACACACACACACACACACACACACACACACACACACACACACACACACACACACACACACACACACACACACACACACACACACACACACACACACACACACACACACACACACACACACACACACATAATAAACACAACGGCCACAGCGGGCCGCATCGCAGCAGCTATTTACAATGCAATACACAAATATACAAAATAATGCTCAAAATATGCACACTTCCTACCTTATTTGTACATGAAGTCCATCCTCCGATCAAAGCCTCTTGCAATAATAATCCTTTTCTCTTCAAAAGTCATAATTGCATGCTTGAGCAGCGCTGGTCTCCGTCGTAAGTCTCCTCCGGGGAATCCCTCGCGTCACGCACTCTCATAAGCCCATATATGGACCAAGTTGCCAAAATATATCATCAAACGATGCAGTGCACAATAAGTTGATGAAGTTCAACAATTTAAAGAACTTCAAAAATAAAGATCTTAAAATATGAATTATATTAGGCAAATTAATCTCTTCAGCTCGTCAGCCTCTTTCAAGGCGGACATTGCACACAGTCAAAACAGTCCAGCTGCAGTTCCGTAGGGTTGCTGGGGCCAATCTCTGATTGGATTTGAAGGTTGTCAATCATTCAACCCGCGTTCGTGGGTGGCGTGAGGCAAATCTGCACGGGCAGGGCTTAGATGACTCAAATAGCCTATTTTGATTGGATAATAGAATAAAAAGATCAACCCGTGCAGTGAAAGTTTCACTTGAGTGATTGACAGCTAGCCATGACTGACTGCAGTTCTGACCAGAGAGCGCAGAGCTGTCACTTTTGGCCATTTTTGAAGAAAAAAATTAATTCACTGGCATTTCTTTTACAGAGGAAAACATTTCTAATAAAAAAATATAATAATAATAATCATTTAAAAAAATATATAATTATATATATATGTAAATTAATAATAATTATGTATTATGAGTGAATTTGAATTTCACATGTTGTCATGGAGAAACCTCCACTGTTAGATACAGTCCACACCGAGGAGGGGGACACAAGACAGATGTCGTTAGTATCAGGAAAACAATCAAATTATACCATTTCGATTTGAATTCTACCCAAGCCGCTGCCAATCTCTCCCACAAGAAAAGTGGAGTTTATTAGACGCATTATAAAATGACATAAGAAAATGTTGCTTTGAGAAGTATAGAGGACTGGATAGAGTATACGGGCATACACAGCGCATGCAGGTTCATAACGTTAACGTTTGTCCACATAACGTAGACCTACTATTAAGAATGATTAGAAAGCCATGTCTTGCTATTCTACGTTGAGTTTTGAACTAATATGGCCTGCATCTTTTATTTTTGTATTGTTTATTCCTACTGTACCTGGAGCTTAATTGAGAGCCTCCCGTGTCAATTAAAACACATGCCGTCGTTCAGAAAGGTTCAGTCAGAAAGAGTCATTTCCTTTTCTCACATGAGCTACAAGGAGCGGCATTGCAAACTGAGTGTTTGAGTGCATATAATAGGCTACCCTTAAACATAGACACGCTCTGTCTTGCACATATTCATTTAGTTTGAAATATAATGGGCTTGTGAAAGATAAGGGGTTTAAATGTGTCCACTGAGAATCTGAAAGGGGGTAATCTGAAAGAGATTCCTATAGTGTTAATACTAGACTGGTCTACAACTCAATGCAGTGATGGAAATAACACTAAGACTCAGTCACAGTGGTTAGGAAAATATGGGGTTCAAGTTAGTAAGTATATATTGCAGACAATGAGCAGAGCTTTTTAAGCATTCAGATTATATAAATTATTACTAAATATTGAGTTATCTAAATACTGGCAAATATAGAGAATCAATTAAATGAAAGGCTGTGAAGCCATCTGGGCAACCTTAACTGAACCTGAACATTTTATATTTAACAACTACTTGTGCATTTTAAATGACAGTAAAAGTTGTAAGTAGAGTTTTGAAAAGGAGGACATTTACTTTTGTCAGAGTAGGACACTGGCATGGCGGGTTTCTCAACTACACGTTCTCCGAGATCTATAGTTATCTGACATATTTAGCATCCATATTTCTCACAGTTCCGTTTTTCCAAGCTGGACCATTGACGGACTGGAATCTGTAATTATGACACTAGAAATCCTGATTCCTTGGAGATCATTATTGCCAAGCGAACTAGGACTAAATTGAACAATATATTTGATGCTCTGCGAAGCTCATTTAGTTCCTGCTGCGGTTAAATTCTTTAATGAACACAGCTAGCTCTGTGTTGAGAGGCTCTCTTCTTCTCTTCTTTTTACTGTGTTATGTAACTTGTACTGTCTGTATGTTACCTGCACTGTACGAAAAAAAGCTGCAAGAAAACGGTAAATGTCTGGCATCAATGGTTGCCAAATACTTACTGTCAAATTACAGTAAAATCAAATATATTTACAGATTACAACCTTTATTTAATGGTTAATATTTTGATAAAAGGCAATTTACTGTATTTTTATGGCATTTACATTAAAGTAGAAAAACAAAAGTAATCTGTAAAATAATACAGTGAATTTCCTGTGAAAAAAACATTTATTTTTTACAGTGTGTACTGTATGTGTTGAGAGGCTCTCTTCTTCTCTTCTTTTTACTGTGTTATGTAACTTGTACTGTATGTAATTGTTTCTTGTTTGTGTATTTGTATTCGCTCTGGTGGCAAACCACGTTTCCCCTCTGGGATTAAGAATAAAACCATACCATACCAAGAAAGGGAATTGTAGCTGAGAGAATCAGAATCCAGTAGGACTGTTTCACACTCAGTTAAAGGAACACGCCAACATTATGGGAAATGCGCTTGCTGTCTTATCCAGAGTCAGGCGAGAAGATAGATACCAATTGCCTCTCTGTGCATTAGTGGCGAATATTCATGGGAGCCAAGGGAAGCCAAGCTTCCCCCCCCCCAAAAAGAATTTAAATTTAAATTGTTTAAATTTTTTATTTTTTTTTTATTATACAGAGCTTTCAGTGTGGCAGCTCCCACCCGCAGAACTCCGCACCGCCCCAACTCTGGACTCATTTAAAAAACTGCTCAAAACCCACCTCTTCAACCTGGCCTTCAACCACTAACTTTCTCACTTTATATGTATATGTTGTGTCTGTCCACTATGTTTGTTAATTTGTTACCTCCCCCCCCCCCCCCCCCCCTTATGTAAAGCGACCTTGGGTCCTCTGAAAGGTGCTATATAAAACGAAGTATTATTATTATTATTATTATTATTATAGTTTACAATAATACAAAAAAACATTATTTTTCATCTCTGTGTTATAATAATTTTCTACCTCCTGGAGAAATTAACCGAACGAGCAAAACTGCGCCCACTCTCTCTAACACTTTGTCACTGACTGAGGCAGCCAGCCTGGAGGCTCACGAGATAAAGCTGTGAACGAGGTTAGGAGTAGGACGCCCGGCCCCTTTCTTTTTGTTTATTCATCCTATTACCTCATTATTAGCCAATAAGATTCAAGTTGGATTGGGCTTAGCTCCTTAACACGCCCCCAGCTTGGTTCTCTAGGTAGGGGAATATATGCTAATTTCGCGTCTGGCCATAGTGGCCAATCAAATCACATTAAAAGCAAACGTGACCAGGGGGCGGCTAGGTGGTGTAGTGGACAAGGCACTCGCCACCAGTGTGGAGACGCTAGGATTCGCGTGTTCGAATCCAGCTCTCCACATTGTTTTCAGTTTAGCTGGTCGTCCGCAGTAATACACATTGGCCGTATTACGGGGAGGGAAACTGAAGGGTGGGGATCGAACGTTGTGAACAAGCGACTCCTACAAGTCGGTTGGTGCGCCTGCGCAGTAGAATCAGGAAGTGTCGGGGGCAGCGTGAGCCTCCCACGCGTTACTCCTCGACACTGAGAGATCGAGCTGCGCAGGTGAAAAGATGCGACTGCTGTTACCTCAAGTACCGGAGGGGACTTGTGCTATGTATGACTTAGTCCACATTGCAGCCGGCTTGTGGGAGGCAAGAAACAGCGTTCGTGACAGGGGAGGGTTGAATTGGATGATACGAAATTGGGATGGGAGAAAATATAGAAAAATGGGAGAAAAAGTGGATAAAAAAAAAAAGCAAACGTGACCAAACGTCTTGGCCTCGCGGTATCTCAATGAGATGAAGCTGGGAACTTTTAGCCTCGCAGTCCACTTTGGCAATAGCAGGGAGGAGTCGGACTGTGATCGCAGACGTTACTGTAGCCTTTAGTAGGCCTTGTGTTGTGTATGTATGTGACAAATAAACCTCTTGATAAACCTCTTGTCATATATTCAATCAGTTTCAGTAACTACAGAACACATAATAGACAACTCACTTGTTGATGTAGTTGTGGTCCGGCCGTCTGCACAGCACATTCCATGATAAAAAAAAAGTATCCATTTAGTTAGATAGATGATAGATCCAACACTGTCTACAGTATCTCGTGATTATCTCTCAGACTCCTGTTCTGATACGACCGCAGCAGGCGCCGGCACGGTCACCGGGCGTTGTCAGAGATAGTCCCCACCGCAGCAGCACCAGCAGCAAGTCAACAAGTCACAGGTTACAACGTGGGTCAAGTTTGATTTGTGCCGTGCGTGCAGGCTGCAGCGCCGCCGCACTCCGAATGGTAATTGCAAGAATAGCATGCATGTTGCCATAATACGTGTGTGAATTAGTGCGCAAATCATTAATCATACATCCAAAATAGCATACGTTTATTATTATACACGATGATGATACAGAAAATTACAGAAAAATTAGAAATGCATGGCAAAAGTAGCATTTATTTTCAGTAATTTAGAGACCCCCCAAAAAATCACAAATCATGTTTTCAGGGGAGCTGATGTCTGATCTAAGGGAGCCATGGCTGCCCCAGCTCCCCCGTGGATCGCACCCTGCAGGTAAGCACTGAGCAGCCTGACATAGGCTAGCTTGGTTTCTAACTAACGTTATTAGGCTAGCTTGTAGCCCCTTTCATGACTGCAATGCAAGCCAGGGGCTCACAGTCACTTATTCTTCCGTAGTAGCCAGGTTAATGTGCACCATCAAGCACTGCTTAAAAGCTAGCGGTGGGTCCAAAATATATCAGATATAAATGTCAAAGGTACGTAACCCAGCGTTCCATTAGGGTTTCACACACACATGCGGCAGGGTTTGAAAGCTCGGTGTTGCTAATAAACATTTTAAATCATTTTTATAAATGAGTAAAACTGAGGCTGAGCTAGCCTTTGCTAAAATGGCTGCTTCTGCATTTTACAGTAGGAGCGCTGTGATGGCTGGGCGCGCCAGACATGTGAATGAATGAATGAATAAATGAATGAAAACTTTATTTAACAGATTGCAGAATGGGTACAATACAGTATGGCTCAATACACACAATTGTTAAGGGGATGCAGACCAGAGAAAGACGTTTGTCTTGTCTTGTTTGTCTAGACGTTTGTCTAATAGACAGTCCCCTCCCCACCGCATGTATATTTCTCTCCCACCCACCCACCCCCTCCTAATGTACAGTCCCCTCCCCATCATCCACCCACCCCCTCCTAATGTACAGTCCCCTCCCCATCATATGTATATACTCTGTCAGGATCTATGGGTAACAGTACTGTATATTTGAATATCGTATATGTCACAAATGTAACAGTACTAAATACCTGTATGTCATGTATTTGTCCCTATGCCATAAATGTCATGATGTCATGTATGTCTTGTATGTCATAAATGTCACTATGAATTGAAAATGGGGGACCCTGATGTAAACAAGACAAACGTCTTTCTCTGGTCTGCATCCCCTTATACAATTGTGTGTATTGAGCCGTACTGTATTGTACCCATTCTGCAATCTGTTAAATAAAGTTTTCATTCATTCATTCATTGTTTACATCAGGGTCCCCCATTTTCAATTCATAGTGACAAAGCAGCCAGCAATCACAGCACGTAAGTTTCACCACGGACATTTGGACCTGTGATGTTTGTTTGGTTTATTTAATTCTTTTTGAGGCGTGCTGTCCTATAAAGGCCAAGTAATAGTTGTTTCATGGACCAAGACCACAACAGTCTCCTCTCCTATAGCGTCAAATGTTTTATCTCAAGTTTCTCAAGTTTCTTTAATAGTTGGATACAGAAGTACAGAATACTTTTATACAAAATGCTTCTTACTGTTACGCTCCAGAGACTGTGCTAGACAAGATAAGTATGAAATAACATAGTATAGCATGTAAATTAGAAGTAAAAAATGAGGTCACAGTGTTCAGTATAGACATATGTACAATGTTCGATGCAGAATAGACGTAACTGAGTTGTCCTAATAAACTAACCTACACTGTAACACGCAACACTTTGATGAACATTGTTACTCAGCTGATAGTTATACCCTTCTTGCTGTCTTGTCGCACAGAACTTGTAAGTCGCTTTGGATAAAAGCGTCAGCTAAATGACTAAATGTAAATGTGAGTTACCATATAATATACAATATACTATGCAGTGTACTAATATACAATACTATATAGTGCAAAGCAGAGATGGGATGAGGTACAATTTAGGTACAATTTACAGTAAGGTGTACGAGTTGTAGTGCAAATCCTTTATCAATAAATATAAATATAAAGTGTGTTTAGGTGATCTAAAGTGTGGAGAGTGGGTGCTGCAGTGTGTTTGTTTGTTTAAAGTGAGTGTGTGGATGTGTGTGCTGTGTGCATTTGATGGTTGTTGTATAGTGTTTATTGTTCGTTGAGCAGCCTGATGGCCTGGGGATAGAAGCTTCTTCTGAGTCTTTCTGTGCTGGCCTTGAGACTCCGGTATCGCTTGCCTGACCGCAGCAGTTCAAAGAGGCAGTTGTTCGGGTGGCTGGAGTCCTTGAAGATTCTCTTAGCCTTACCCCTGCACCGCTTGTTGTAAATGTTCTGGAGGGTGGGGAGCCCCCCTCCAATTGTGCGTTCGGCTGAACGTGTCACTCTTTGTAGTCTGCTTCAGTCTTGTGCAGTGCTATTCCCAAACCAGGAGGTGATGTTGCCAGTCAGTATGCTCTCTATTGTACATGAGTAGAAGTTCTTAAGGATCTTCTGACTGACTTGGAACTTCCTTAGGCGCCTGAGGAAGTAGAGGCGTTGTCGTGCCTTCTTCACAACACTGTCAATGTGTGTGGTCCATGTCAAGTCCTCGGATATGTGGGCTCCGAGGTACTTAAAGCTGTTCACTCTCTCAACCGGTGCCCCGTCGATGCTGAGGGGGCTGTAGTCCTTGACCCCCGACCTCCTGAAGTCCACAATCATCTCCTTTGTTTTGCTGACGTTCAGGGAGAGGCTGTTCTCCTGGCACCATCCCGTCAGGACCTTGACCTCTGGGCCAGGTAGGCCCTCTCGTCGTTTGCAGAGATCTGCTGACAAAGCACAATACCTGTTGGTTTTTAGTTCACTCATTGTTCAGGGAAACACATTGTTAATGACATTGACGGATTGTGAATTTTGTGATTGACTCAAATTATATTTATTTGGAAAAATAAATATAGTCACTTTATTTGAGTCAAAACTGTTCTCTTGGCTTTGTTTTGTTCATAGTAGTAACGCTCATGTCATGATAAATCTGGTTAGGTCAAAACTACAGGAATATACATACCAAAAAAAAGGGTAGTAGTTGTTATGATTACAGTGCATCACAGTCACGAAAGGGGCTAGGTGACTGCTTGGTTTGACTGGCCACCGAGCCATACTGTACATGGTGACTGCTTGGTTTGACTGGCCGCCGAGCCATACTGTACATGGTGACTGCTTGGTTTGACTGGCCGCCGAGCCATACTGTACATGTTGACTGCTTGGTTTGACTGGCCGCCGAGCCATACTGTACATGTTGACTGCTTGGTTTGACTGGCAGCCGAGCCATACTGTACATGTTTACTGCTTGGTTTGACTGGCCGCCGAGCCATACTGTACATGACTGCTTGGCTTAAATATAAACATTTTTAAATAAAATAAAAATATTAATAAAAAATGTTAATCAAAAATTGTTTAATAATTTTTTTTTGGCATCCTCTGTTATTTTACCCACGCGACGCCACTGGCATTCAGTAGAAAGCTATTCTGCTGCAAGCTAGCCTAGCTTATCACAAATGAGCTGAAGTGAATATGGACCAGCTAGCCTAGCTGTTGGGCAAAAACACCTCTGAAATTGGTATCTATCTTATTGTCTGACTCTGGAGAAGACGGTAAGCAAAAGAAAAAGTTCAGAGTTTGAATTACAGTAGTATTATATAGATTCAGTTAAATGGATACAAAGCTGAAATCAGATCAATGAAAAGTAATTTTCCAATGTATTTTTATTGACCGCTTTTATTGCACATATTTCACTAACGGCTCATCACAGCCAAAGGACAGCAAGTGGATTATAGGATGAGAAATAAACATTGTGCCTCCATCATCACATGAACTGGCTTCTGATAAAGCAGCTACGGTATCTTGCTAACAGTATTAAAGGAACACGCCAACATTTGGGGAAATTAACTTACCGTCTTCTCCAGAGAGAGACAAGAAGATAGATACCAGTAGAAAGCTATCTGGCTGCACGTTAGCCTAGCTTAGCACAATGAATGGAAGCGGACATGGCCGGTTAGCCTAGGCATTGTCCAACTAACACCTCTCCCAAAGGCTAACTGGCACTGTCCGCTTCCATTCATTGTGCTAAGCTAGGCTAACGTGCAGCCAGATAGCTTTCTACTGAACGCACAGAGAGGTAACTGGTATCTATCTTCTTGTCTCTCTCTGGAGAAGACGGTAGGCTAATTTCACAAAATGTTGGCGTGTTCCTTTAAACAGCCAAACGGTCACATACTGTATTTAAATCTGGCACAAACACGGTAGCACTTTTTAACACAAAAACATTCTTATGCTACCTCACACATTGCTTCCATTTTGAAGTAAATTATCTAAACAAATACATATTCCTGTTCCCTGTACAGTGAAAAATACAGTATAATATAACATCATGTAAATATATCCATAGAAACTGTCTTCCTCAGTCACCTGGCAAAATAAAAATACAATACAAATGTGTTTTTAGTCAAACGTATAGGCTACCTTTAGTACATTCAGTAACAGCTCACACTTGAATAACATGGTACGAATTATGTTTGCCTTTGGATCTTACGTAACTAGTAGCTGTGAGAGATTCACACAAAGTGCATCGATATTACAGTGATTGACATGACATTGTGAACAACTGCAAACATAGTCTAACCCACAGTTGATGAATAGAACATGTGTGATGTCCAGTTGCCACGACGACATCCCATCCAATCAAAGTTAATGATCCTGATGTGATTGGAGTGCACTGGTGTGTCTGATGGACAGACACCCCTCACCCTCCGTTATCCTCATTAAATGGCCCTGTTCGTAATAAAATGTTAGTAAAATATGGTTAAGCCGACACCTTTATAAGGTGCTGGCAGGTACAGAGAGAGCCCACCTACATAAAACATGTCTCCAGGTGAAGAGAGGCACAGGGTCTCCTCAGTGGTAAGACCCCCCCCCACTTTATGATTTAGCTGAGCCCAGGGCTTATTCAATAACATGGATTCATGTGTGTGTGTGTGTGTGTGTGTGTAGACCTGGGTACCTTGCAGTATATGAAGCCATCGTCTCACCCTCTCTCTGTCTCACCCTCTCTCTGTCTCACCCTCTCTCTGCTCACCCTCTCTCTGTCTCACCCTCTCTCTGTCTCACCCTCTCTCTGTCTCACCCTCTATCTTCTCACCCTCTCTCTGTCTCACCCTCTCTCTGTCTCACCCTCTCTCTGTCTCACCCTCTCTCTGTCTCACCCTCTCTCTGTCTCACCCTCTCTCCGCTCACCCTCTCTCCGCTCACCCTCTATCTGTCTCACCCTCTCTCTGTCTCACCCTCTCACCCTCTCTCTGTCTCACCCTCTCTCTGTCTCACCCTCTCTCTGTCTCACCCTCTCTCTGTCTCACCCTCTCTCTGCTCACCCTCTCTCTGTCTCACCCTCTCTCTGTCTCACCCTCTCTCTGTCTCACCCTCTCTCTGTCTCACCCTCTCTCTGTCTCACCCTCTCTCCGCTCACCCTCTTTCCGCTCACCCTCTATCTGTCTCACCCTCTCTCTGTCTCACCCTCTCACCCTCTCTCTGTCTCACCCTCTCTCTGTCTCACCCTCTCTCTGTCTCACCCTCTCTCCGCTCACCCTCTCTCTGTCTCACCCTCTATCTGTCTCACCCTCTCTCTGTCTCACCCTCTCTCTGTCTCACCCTCTATCTGTCTCACCCTCTCTCCGCTCACCCTCTCTCTGTCTCACCCTCTCTCTGTCTCACCCTCTCTCTGTCTCACCCTCTCTCCGCTCACCCTCTATCTGTCTCACCCTCTCTCTGTCTCACCCTCTCACCCTCTCTCTGTCTCACCCTCTCTCTGCTCACCCTCTCACCCTCTCTCCGCTCACCCTCTCTCTGTCTCACCCTCTCACCCTCTCTCTGTCTCACCCTCTCTCTGTCTCACCCTCTCTCTGTCTCACCCTCTCTCTGCTCACCCTCTCTCTGCTCACCCTCTCTCCGCTCACCCTCTATCTGTCTCACCCTCTCTCTGTCTCACCCTCTCTCTGTCTCACCCTCTATCTGTCTCACCCTCTCTCTGTCTCACCCTCTCTCTGTCTCACCCTCTCTCTGTCTCACCCTCTCTCCGCTCACCCTCTATCTGTCTCACCCTCTCTCCGCTCACCCTCTCTCTGTCTCACCCTCTCTCTGTCTCACCCTCTCTCTGTCTCACCCTCTCTCCGCTCACCCTCTATCTGTCTCACCCTCTCTCTGTCTCACCCTCTCACCCTCTCTCTGTCTCACCCTCTCTCTGCTCACCCTCTATCTGTCTCACCCTCTCTCTGTCTCACCCTCTCTCTGTCTCACCCTCTCACCCTCTCTCTGTCTCACCCTCTATCTGTCTCACCCTCTCACCCTCTCTCTGTCTCACCCTCTCTCTGTCTCACCCTCTCTCTGCTCACCCTCTCTCCGCTCACCCTCTATCTGTCTCACCCTCTCACCCTCTCTCTGTCTCACCCTCTATCTGTCTCACCCTCTCACCCTCTCTCTGTCTCACCCTCTCTCTGTCTCACCCTCTCACCCTCTCTCTGTATCACCCTCTCTCTGTCTCACCCTCTCTCTGTCTCACCCTCTCTCTGCTCACCCTCTCTCTGTCTCACCCTCTCTCTGCTCACCCTCTCTCTGTCTCACCCTCTCTCCGCTCACCCTCTCTCCGCTCACCCTCTCTCTGTCTCACCCTCTCACCCTCTCTCTGTCTCACCCTCTCTCTGTCTCACCCTCTCTCTGTCTCACCCTCTCTCTGCTCACCCTCTCTCTGTCTCACCCTCTCTCTGTCTCACCCTCTCACCCTCTATCTGTCTCACCCTCTCACCCTCTCTCTGTCTCACCCTCTCTCTGTCTCACCCTCTCTCTGCTCACCCTCTCTCCGCTCACCCTCTATCTGTCTCACCCTCTCACCCTCTCTCTGTCTCACCCTCTATCTGTCTCACCCTCTCACCCTCTCTCTGTCTCACCCTCTCTCTGTCTCACCCTCTCACCCTCTCTCTGTCTCACCCTCTCTCTGTCTCACCCTCTCTCTGTCTCACCCTCTCTCTGCTCACCCTCTCTCTGTCTCACCCTCTCTCTGCTCACCCTCTCTCTGTCTCACCCTCTCTCCGCTCACCCTCTCTCCGCTCACCCTCTCTCTGTCTCACCCTCTCACCCTCTCTCTGTCTCACCCTCTCTCTGTCTCACCCTCTCTCTGTCTCACCCTCTCTCTGCTCACCCTCTCTCTGTCTCACCCTCTCTCTGTCTCACCCTCTCACCCTCTCTCTGTCTCACCCTCTCTCTGCTCACCCTCTCTCCGCTCACCCTCTCTCTGTCTCATCCTCTCACCCTCTCTCTGTCTCACCCTCTCTCTGTCTCACCCTCTCTCTGTCTCACCCTCTCTCTGTCTCACCCTCTCTCTGTCTCACCCTCTCTCTGTCTCACCCTCTCTCTGTCTCACCCTCTCTCCGCTCACCCTCTCTCTGTCTCACCCTCTCTCTGTCTCACCCTCTCTCTGTCTCACCCTCTCTCTGTCTCACCCTCTCTCTGTCTCACCCTCTCTCCGCTCACCCTCTCTCCGCTCACCCTCTCTCTGTCTCACCCTCTCTCTGTCTCACCCTCTCTCCGCTCACCCTCTATCTGTCTCACCCTCTCTCTGCTCACCCTCTCTCTGCTCACCCTCTCTCCGCTCACCCTCTATCTGTCTCACCCTCTATCTGTCTCACCCTCTCTCTGTCTCACCCTCTCTCCGCTCACCCTCTATCTGTCTCACCCTCTCTCTGTCTCACCCTCTCTCCGCTCACCCTCTCTCTGTCTCACCCTCTCTCCGCTCACCCTCTATCTGTCTCACCCTCTATCTGTCTCACCCTCTCTCTGTCTCACGCCTCCCTTCTTACCCATCTCCCACCTTCTCTACCCATTTGTCTTCCCCCTCTTCTCTGTCTCCCCATTCTTCTCCGCCCACCACCTTTCCCTCCTCTCACCCCCCCTCACGTCACACCAACCCCCCCCCCCCGACAATCAGTCCCCCCCCCCCTGCTCCCGTTTCTTCTAACAATACCCTGTTCCCTCCATTGCTCCCTCTCATCCACCTCTTTCTCTCTCTCTCTCTCTCTCTCTCTCTCTCTCTCTCTCTCTCTCTCTCTCTCTCTCTCTCTCTCTCTCTCTCTCTCTCTCTCTCTCTCTCTCTCTCTCTCTCTCTCCCCCCTCTCTCTCCCCCCCACCCTCTTTCAAGAGGCTATACCACTTTATCTCATGTCTTAGCTTCCATCTTGTTTATTATTGTACTTGAAGGGCCCTGCTGTGGTGCCATCAGCTGATCCTCTGGAGACAGTAGTCGTTCTCTGTGTCCAGAGAGCTGTTGGGGACCGACGAGGGGTACGGGTCTGTCGAGGGGTACGGGTCTCTGTTCTCTGTGTCCAGAGAGCTGTTGGGGGCCGACGAGGGGTACGGGTCTGTCGAGGGGTACGGGTCTCTGTTCTCTGTGTCCAGAGAGCTGTTGGGGGCCGACGAGGGGTACGGGTCTGTCGAGGGGTACGGGTCTCTGTTCTCTGTGTCCAGAGAGCTGTTGGGGGCCGACGAGGGGTACGGGTCTGTCGAGGGGTACGGGTCTCTGTTCTCTGTGTCCAGAGAGCTGTTGGGGGCCGACGAGGGGTACGGGTCTGTCGAGGGGTACGGGTCTCTGCGGAGGAGCTTGTTGGCGACGGCCACCAGGACCTTCCTGTACTGCTGGCGCAGGAGGGAGTAGGCGAAGGGGTCCGAGGCGGCCTTGCTGTACACCAGGCACCTGCTGAGGATCCCCCAGCGGCGGTCTATCCCCACAGAGGGGAGCAGCTCGGCCAGCCTGGGGGAGGGAGGGGGAGGGAGGGGGAGGTATTAGTTATTAGATTAGATATATATTGTAACTCTGTCTGACACTGTGATTGTTATCTGTGTATTGTTATTTTGTATATTGTTGTTATTTTGTATATTGTACAGTATTGTAACATTGTCTTATTGTATAGTATTTAATGTTTCTGTATAGTATTTAATGTTTCTGTATAGTAGTTTATGTTTCTTGTATAGTATTCTATGTTTCTTGTATAGTATTTAATGTTTCTGTATAGTATTTTATGTTTCTTGTATAGTATTTAATGTGTCTGTATAGTATTCTATGTTTCTTGTATAGTATTTAATGTTTCTGTATAGTATTTTATGTTTCTGTATAGTATTTTATGTTTCTGTATAGTATTTTATGTTTCTGTATAGTATTCTATGTTTATTGTATAGTATTTTATGTTTCTGTATAGTATTTTATGTTTCTTGTATAGTATTTTATGTTTCTGTATAGTATTTTATGTTTCTGTATAGTATTTTATGTTTCTTGTATAGTATTTTATGTTTCTTGTATAGTATTTTATGTTTCTGTATAGTATTTAATATTTCTGTATAGTATTTTAGGTTTTTAGTGATTTTATTACTGCACCTTAAGTTTGAGTCCCAAATCTCGTTGTATGCAAATATAATGACAATAAAGTACAATCTAATCTAAGCTAATCTAACTATATTTATTTTAAAGCAAATATAACTGAGAGGGCATACATACCCTCACGTTGCACCTGGACCTATTTACACTGCCTACTTGCCCATATGCGCATGTCCAGAGTTAATTCTATTGTTATATTGTTTACACTGCCTATTTTTTATTTTTACTTCTCCACTGTACTATAATTCTATGACCTGTATCATAGAATACAGCGATTACAATTAAAAACTCAAATGTACCTGTTGACTTGTGTGTTAATCCCTGTGTCGATTTGTTATTTTGTTATTGATTTGTTATGTTTACACAGCTTTTTTACTACCTGTACCTCCCCTCCCCCATGCTGCTATGATGCCTGAAAGGGGATCAATAAAGGAATATCTTATCTTATCTTAAGGCAGTTAAAAAGTCATGTTATGTAACAGTGAACTGCACCGTGCAATATATGCTACCATGATAGTTTTTCATTATTTAAAATGTTTTTCTTCTGTCCTGTCTTTCTTTGATGTGTTTGTTTGTTTGTTGTTTGTTGTACTATACTTAAAGGGACATGCCAACATTATTGGAAATACTCTTAGAGTCAGCCGAGAGAAGATAGATACTGATTTCCTCTCAGTGCGTTCAGTAGAAAGCTATCCAGCTGCAAGCTAGCCTAGCTTAGCACAAATTAATGGAAGCGCATATGGACCAGCTAAGCCTAGAGTTTTCTCCCAGAGTTTTAAGCTGGGCTAGTGGTCCATATCCGCTTCCATTAATTTGTGCTAAGCTAGGCTAGCTTGCAGCTGTATAGCTTTCCACTGAACACATAGTGAGGAAATTGGTATCCATCTTCTTGTCTGACTCTGGAGAAGACGGTAAGAGCATTCCCCACAATGTTGGCGTGTTCCTTTAAAAACAGAATTTAAAAGAAATGTACATCATCTACAATACAAACAGAGCTACACTAAAATAAAGCAAGAATGCAAAGAACAGGTGGGGTCAGGGGTCAGAGTTACAAGATGCACATTGAATCATTAGTGCTGGGATTGCTAGACCATCAGTAAAATCACCAGTAAATGCCAATTAAAGCTAGTAGTGATGCCCTATATAGGCATAACTCCTTGTAATATCCACACCCCTGACCCCAGCAGGTCAAGTTCAAGTTCAAGTTCTTTAATAGTTGTCATACAGAAGTACAGAATACTTTCATACAAAATGCTTCTTACTGTTACGCTCCAGAGACTGTGCTAGACAAGATAGTATCAAATAACATAATAACATAATATAGCATGAATTTAGAAGAAGAAAATGAGGTCACAGTGTTCGGTATAGACATATGTACAATGTTCTGAGTTACCATATAATATACAATACACAATACTATGCAGTGTACTAATGTACAGTACTATCTAGTGCAAAGCAGAAATGGGATGAGGTACAATTTTAGGTACAATTTACAGTAAGGTGTACGAGTTGTAGTGCAATCCTTCATCCATAAATATAAAGTGTGGGGAGTGGGTGCTACAGTGTGTTTGTTTAAAGTGGGTGTGTGCTATAAAGTGTGTGGAGTGGGTGCTACAGTGTGTTTGTTTAAAGTGAGTGTGTGCGTGTGGATGTGTGTGCTATGTGCGTTTGGTGGTTGTTGTTGTGTAGTGTTCATTCATTGTTCGTTTAGCAGCCTGATGGCCTGGGGATAGAAGCTACTTCTGAGTCTTTCTGTGCTCGCCTTGAGACTCCTGTATCGCTTGCCTGACCGCAGCAGTTCGAAGAGGCAGTTGTTCGGGTGACTGGAGTCTTTAATGATTCTCTTAGCCTTGCCCTTGCAACGCTTGTAGTAAATGTTCTGGAGGGTGGGGAGCCCCCCTCCAATTGTGCGTTCGGCTGAACGTGTCACTCTTTGTAGTCTGCTTTGGTCTTTTGCAGTGCTATTCCCAAACCAGGAGGTGATGTTGCCGGTCAAGATGCTCTCTATTGTACATGAGTAGAAGTTCTTAAGGATCTTCTGGCTGACTTGGAACTTCCTTAGGCGCCTGAGGAAGTAGAGGCGTTGTCGTGCCTTCTTCACCACACTGTTAATGTGTGTGGTCCATGTCAAGTCCTCGGATATGTAGGCTCCGAGGTACTTGAAGCTGTTGACTCTCTCAACCGGTGCCCCGTCGATGCTGAGGGGGCTGTAGTCCTTGACCCCCGACCTCCTGAAGTCCACAATCATCTCCTTTGTTTTGCTGACGTTCAGGGAGAGGCTGTTTTCCTGGCACCATCCCGCCAGGACCTTGACCTCTTCCAGGTAGGCCCTCTCGTCGTTGGCAGAGATCAGGCCCACCACCACTGTGTCGTCAGCAAATTTGACGATTGTATTGCTACTCCGCTGAGCCACACAGTCGTGTGTGTACAGGGAGTAGAGGAGGGGACTCAGAACACAGCCCTGGGGGGCCCCTATGTTGAGGGTGATGGATGAGGAGGTGCAGTTGCCTGCTCTCACCACCTGGGGTCTGCCAGTCAGGAAGTCCAAGACCCACTGGCAACCAGACTGACCTCCACTAGGTAGAGTTTCAGGAGATTGTGGCAATTGCTTATACACACTATGTCTTGTTTAATGGTTTCCTCCACACGCACACACACACGCACGCACACACGCACACGCACACACACACACGCACACACACACACACACACACACACACACACACGCACGCACACACACACACACACACACACACACACACACACACACACACACACACACACACACACACACACACACACACACACACACGCTCACTCTTTGTCTCTCTCTCGCCCCCTCCCTTTCCATCTCTCTCTATAAGGCTGATGGACCGTCGACCCCGACATCGCACCACACCTGCCGTACACCTCGTTCCAGATCAACCCCGGAAGCACTTCCTCTTTTCCCTTAACCCTTTCACTGCCACACGACAGAAGGTTAACCCTTTTACCATCACACAACAACCGACGGTCGAAGGGTTGACCTATACTGTCGTGTGACGGGTGAACCTTCTGTGCGTCGCCACAGTGAAAGGGTTAACCATTTTGGTAGTGCGGCGGTGAAAGGGTTAATGCCAACTTTGGTCATTATGTCATAGTATCGCCCCCTATATATATATATATATACACACACGGACTAATGTGCATGTCTGTGGCACCGTGGCTCAGGGACACGTAACACCTCCGGGCAGGGCCCCTCGCTCCTGGTCTCTGTGTGTGGGTGACCAGAGGCAATGAACCCTTTCACTGCCACACGGCAGAAGGTTAGCCCTTTACTATCACACAACCGACGGTTGTGTGATTTGTGCATTTGCGGAGCTAATGATGCTAATGATGGAGCATCACCGTCGGTTGTGTGATAGTAAAGGGCCAACCTTCTGTATTGTCACAGTGAAAGGGTTAACCGGCTGTCATGTGGCAGTGAAAGGGTTAACCACACCCTCGTCCCCCTCCTCGTCTATTTCGCCGAGCTCGCGTTTCTCCCACGAGTCCAATACAACCGGTGGCTTCTTGAAACAGCGGACGGCACCAACCCACACGCGGGTCACAGCCGGGCCTGTTCTGTTCTGTTATTTTGTTGTTTTTGTGTCTCTGTGACAGGAAGAGGCCGTTTAACCCTTTCACTGCCGCACTACCAAAGGGTTAACCCTTTACTATCACACAACCGACGGTCGCCGTGAAAGGGTTAAGAACCGGGGCGGGTCGGTCGCTTCAAAGCATCATTGGATAAAGTGGGGCCCTGGTAGACAGAGCATATCCTGACCGTCTGCCCCCCATACAGACCACCCTCTGCCCCCTATACAGACCACCCTCTGCCCCCTATACAGACCACCCTCTGCCCCCTATACAGACCACCCCCTGCCCCCCATACAGACCACCCTCTGCCCCCTATACAGACCCCCCTCTGCCCCCTATACAGACCACCCTCTGCCCCCTATACAGACCACCCTCTGCCCCCTATACAGACCACCCTCTGCCCCCTATACAGAACACCCTCTGCCCCCTATACAGACCACCCTCTGCCCCCTATACAGACCCCCCTCTGCCCCCTATACAGACCACCCTCTGCCCCCTATACAGACCACCCTCTGCCCCCTATACAGACCACCCTCTGCCCCCCATACAGACCACCCTCTGCCCCCTATACAGACCCCCCTCTGCCCCCTATACAGACCACCCTCTGCCCCCTATACAGACCACCCTCTGCCCCCTATACAGACCCCCCTCTGCCCCCCATACAGACCACCCTCTGCCCCCTATACAGACCACCCCCTGCCCCCTATACAGACCACCCCCTGCCCCCTATACAGACCACCCCCTGCCCCCTATACAGACCACCCTCTGCCCCCTTTTTGTATCGAGAGATACCTTAGTTGAACCAGGTACGGGGAATAGGGCCCTGCTGTCCGTCACGCCACTCACCTGGTGTTGATCAACAGAACCACATGTCCTCTGCTGTCCGTCACGCCACTCACCTGGTGTTGATCAACAGAACCACATGTCCTCTGCTCTCCGTCACGCCACTCACCTGGTGTTGATCAACAGAACCACATGTCCTCTGCTGTCCGTCACGCCACTCACCTGGTGTTGATCAACAGAACCACATGTCCTCTGCTGTCCGTCACGCCACTCACCTGGTGTTGATCAACAGAACCACATGTCCTCTGCTCTCCGTCACGCCACTCACCTGGTGTTGATCAACAGAACCACATGTCCTCTGCTGTCCGTCACGCCACTCACCTGGTGTTGATCAACAGAACCACATGTCCTCTGCTGTCCGTCACGCCACTCACCTGGTGTTGATCAACAGAACCACATGTCCTCTGCTGTCCGTCACGCCACTCACCTGGTGTTGATCAACAGAACCACATGTCCTCTGCTGTCCGTCACGCCACTCACCTGGTGTTGATCAACAGAACCACATGTCCTCTGCTGTCCGTCACGCCACTCACCTGGTGTTGATCAACAGAACCACATGTCCTCTGCTGTCCGTCACGCCACTCACCTGGTGTTGATCAACAGAACCACATGTCCTCTGCTGTCCGTCACGCCACTCACCTGGTGTTGATCAACAGAACCACATGTCCTCTGCTGTCCGTCACGCCACTCACCTGGTGTTGATCAACAGAACTACATGTCCTCTGCTGTCCGTCACGCCACTCACCTGGTGGTGATCAACAGAACTACATGTCCTCTGCTGTCCGTCACGCCACTCACCTGGTGTTGATCAACAGAACCACATGTCCTCTGCTGTCCGTCACGCCACTCACCTGGTGTTGATCAACAGAACCACATGTCCCCCCCCCCCCCCCCCCCACTCACCTGGTGATCACATACGGAGCGAAGCAGAGGACGAAGGAGCCGATGAAGATGCTTATCTTTTTCGTGGCTCTTTGCTTTCTCCTCTTTTGCTCCGTCAAACATCTCTGTTTCACACTGGAAATACCAACAGATTTTAGTCTTTTTCACCGTTCTGAAAAGCTATGAAGAGACTATTATACGATTTTCCAACTGCGTACAATATAAACCGAGAAAAAAAAAAGAAAAAAAAAAGTGAATGCACGAATGGGTTAATAATACAGGAATGCGTTGTATCGAGTGAAATATACCTGGGGTGAATATCTACTAGCAGGAAAAGAGTCTGCATGGTTATAATGTCAATCCTCTTGCAATGAAACCTTGCAACTTGCAACACCTTCAAGTAGGTGAAGCACAGGATCAGGAGGGAGAGCACGAAACTAGTGGCGTGAAAGAAGACCGTGAAAATGGCAAACTTAATCCTGTCGTTCTCCTCGCGTAGCTTCAAGGTACATGACGCGTACACGTGGCTGTAGTCGACCCAGGAGAAGAGGAGCGCTACCAGAGAGAAGGTGAGGGAGTGCAGCCACGAGTAAGCGACCATCATCACGGCGTCCTTGTAGCGCATTTTACTGGAGTAGCTCAGCGGGAAGACCACGGCGACCCAGCGGTCGATGCTGAGCGCCGCCATGCTCAACATGGTGTTCGCAGTCAAGAAGGTCTCTAGAAAGCTCACTGTGTGGCAAAGGCAATCCCCAAAAGGCTGCTGGTTTCTGATAATCCCCACCAGCGTCGTAGGCATGTTCAAAATGGTAATAAGAATGTTGCAGAAAGACAAGTTCATAGTAAATATACCGGGTACCTGCCGGCGTATATCGGCGCTGTGCACAAAACATAGCAGCACCAATAAGTTTGACAACAATGAGACGATTGCGACCACAACAATAACCAACGCAAAGACGGTTTCAGCAAAGTCCATGTCTCACTTGTCCACTAGTCTCGGGTTACCTGCGCATGTCGTGGATTTAAAATCCACCATGTTTACCCGTCGCTCGTATCTCCTCGAGCTCCCCACCACTTTAGATCAAATAACTGCAGCGATCCGAGACCTGCCGCTTTCTCCAAGTTCCAGGAGCACTGTCCAGGGTGCTGAAGAAGTGGAGAGAGGCACTGTCCAGGGTGCTGAAGGAGTGGAGAGAGGCGCTGTCCAGGGTGCTGAAGGAGTGGAGAGAGGCGCTGTCCAGGGTGCTGAAGGAGTGGAGAGAGGTGCTGTCCAGGGTGCTGAAGAAGTGGAGAGAGGCACTGTCCAGGGTGCTGAAGAAGTGGAGAGAGGCACTGTCCAGGGTGCTGAAGGAGTGGAGAGAGGCGCTGTCCAGGGTGCTGAAGAAGTGGAGAGAGGCACTGTCCAGGGTGCTGAAGAAGTGGAGAGAAGCACTGTCCAGGGTGCTGAAGAAGTGGAGAGAAGCGCTGTCCAGGGTGCTGAAAGAGTGGAGAGAGGCACTGTCCAGGGTGCTGAAGGAGTGGAGAGAGGCGCTGTCCAGGGTGCTGAAGAAGTGGAGAGAGGTGCTGTCCAGGGTGCTGAAGAAGTGGAGAGAGGCACTGTCCAGGGTGTTGAAGGAGTGGAGAGAGGTGCTGTCCAGGGTGCTGAAGGAGTGGAGAGAGGCGCTGTCCAGGGTGCTGAAGGAGTGGAGAGAAGCGCTGTCCAGGGTGTTGAAGGAGTGGAGAGAGGTGCTGTCCAGGGTGCTGAAGGAGTGGAGAGAGGCGCTGTCCAGGGTGCTGAAGGAGTGGAGAGAGGTGCTGTCCAGGGTGCTGAAGGAGTGGCGAGAGGTGCTGTCCAGGGTGCTGAAGGAGTGGAGAGAAGCGCTGTCCAGGGTGCTGAAGGAGTGGAGAGAGGCGCTGTCCAGGGTGCTGAAGGAGTGGAGAGAGGCGCTGTCCAGGGTGCTGAAGGAGTGGAGAGATGGACGCTTTACGTGCGCACACCATTTCGCTTCAACTTGTGTATTATTTTCCTCAAAACACCTTGAAAGTGAAACTGCAGCGGTGAGTCGGCCACTCGATGCCCAGTGTCTCCTCTCTGCAGCCACGCGATGCCCGCTGTCTCCTCTCTGCAGCCACGCGATGCCCGGTGTCTCCTCTCTGCAGCCACGCGATGCCCGCTGTCTCCTCTCTGCAGCCACGCGATGCCCGGTGTCTCCTCTCTGCAGCCACGCGATGCCCGCTGTCTCCTCTCTGCAGCCACGCGATGCCCGGTGTCTCCTCTCTGCAGACCGTTAGAAGAAGAACACAAGGCAGTGACGATGTGCTCCACCCGCGAGCCTGGGCAGAAGAGACGAACAGAGACTATAGAGAACCGTCATACCAAAGCTGCATCATGCATATTAAACTGAACGATGGTGTTGCATATCACGTGTGAAATGTTAAGTTATGTGAATAAACTGTCACTTAATAACGTCAATTGGTTTATGGCGTATACACGTTTCCTTTGTTTCATGCGTTTCCTCGTTCTTCTTCAGCCAGATTTGATAGTATACCTCTAACTTGTGTGAAATTGCTAATTGTTCATTCAGTTTAAGTTATTCACTCGCGACTCGAGTTTCATGTGTCATTAATCATATCTGCCCAAATCAATGTCGAGGTCCAGGCGGCAGCCAGCCAGGATGTAGGCTATACTGGATAGCTTAATTGGAGACGCTTCTCCCGTGACCAACTGGCACCAGGTGCACTCAGGAGAGAGAGTGGCGTGGGCAAACAGATCCTATTCCCAGAAATGAATTATTCATAGGCCCAGGGCACGACGGAAGTATGTGTAGTAATATGATAATTTTTGTACTGGATATAGAATTCTATATATAGGCATCATAATGTATTATTTTACGTATACAAAATGTGATAGATGCAATACATTGGCTCACTGCCTCTGGACCCAACACGTTGTTGCTAACGAATACAATTACTATTCACTACTTTGCATTTTATTGTCAGTAAGGGGGCTAAAGATATTGTGCAAAAGTCGATGCATATTGATATTGTTAATTAGATAGGATAGGCCTACTGAAGGCTCATCACGGTTAGGTGTTAGATAGGATAGGCCTACTGAAGGCTCATCACAGTTAGGTGTTCATTGGGAAGAAATATATCAAAGGAGAAAACCCTTGTCACAATGTGTTTACCCAACCAAATGGATTCTTAAATCCTTGTGAAATATACGTATGGGTTTTAGACCTTATCCATATTAATAAGAGGAAAACCAAGTCACAGAAAACGAACAGGCTTCATGTCAGTAGCTTATTATTCATTAGCTACATGTCAGTAACATATTATTCATTAGCTTATTATTCATTGGCTCAATTAACAGGCTACATGTCAGTAGCTTATTATTCATTATTTAACCTATTATTAATTATCGTATCATTCATTAGCTCAATGAACAGGCTACATATCAGTAGCATATTATGAATTATCTTATTATTCATTAGCTCAATGAACAGGCTACATATCAGTAGCTTATTATTCATTATTCAATAAAACAGACATTCAAATGATCTTTATTCCATAATGTAAAAACAGCTTAGCCTACAATAGCGGTGAGTTGATAGCCATAGGTTCAGACACAGCCAAGAGGGTTTTGTATTCATCTATTTACAGTTATAGCCCATGCACTCTATAGGTTTTTCTTTCTCTTTTGTTGTTGTTGGGTTTGTTTCCTATATATCTTGCCCTTGACTATGAACTCAAAGCCAGGTTTGTTTTCCACGGCACAATAGTGAGCATACCCGTGCTGGCACAGTACGGCACAGTACGGCATGCTTGTCCATTGTCTTTGGTCCACGGCTCAGTGTGGTTAGAAATGAAATACTACTATTTTGAAGAGAAAAAAAAAACGTAGTCTATATATATAGGGAAGAGTGGGGTCAGTTGGGATACAGGAACAGTTGGGACGGTGTCTTTTTAGCTATAACTATAAAAAAATACTTTAATAAAAAAAAGGGTAAAAGAAACAGTAAATGTCTGGCAGCAACGATTGCCAAATACTTACTTTCAAATTACAGTAAAATCAAATACATTTACAGATTACAACCTTTATTGGTTAATATTTAGTAACTACTGTATTCTTATGGCATTCACACTTAAAGTAGAAAAACAAAAGTAATCTGCAAAATAATAGTGAATTTCCTGTGAAATCCTTTTTTCTTTTTACAGTGTAGTTAGAAAGCAGCTATTCCCTTCACCATGCATACCCAGGTAGTAAAAACCCATAAAAAAAAAAAAAAAACAGGTAGTGTAAACAATATAACAAATCAACAAATCAATAACAAATCGATACATGGATTAACACACAAGTCAACGGGTACATTTGAGTTTTTAATTGTAATCACTGTATTTTGTGACAGCAACATGTTTGTTTGCATTGGTAATGTTTGTAACCACGGGAACAAAACAGACCTATATTGGGTTCGAAAAGTTGATTTTTCATCTACAAATCAGATTGTGTCCAACAACTGATCTGGTAAACAATAAATATGAATTGGGGATCCCTTAACCTTTGACCAAATTGTTCTTATTCTTGTGTTTTGTCTGCCCTGTTCAAGTTTCAAGTTAGTTTATTAATTATCACAATAAAATACACGTACTTTACGGTGAAATGCTTGGTTCTGTGTGAGCCCCGAGAGTGTGCTTCATACAGTAAAAAAAAGTAAGTAAGAAAGTAAGTAAAAAAAGAAAAAGAAAAAACTTAAGTAAAGAGGAATATACAATATACATATATACAATATACAGTACAATATACAGTCTAAAGTACAACCTAGGTACAGTCTAAGTACAGTGAGTAAAAAATTTGTAAACAGTGAGGTACAAAACTTTGAGGTAAGGTGCAATTGCAAATGAGGTATGAATGTAGTGCAAATCTCTTTAATAATAGGTAAATATAATGTAGTGTTAAAGTGTCTAAAGTGAGTGTTAAAGTGAGTTTTTGTTTAAAAGTGAGTGTGTGCATGTTATGTACCATGAGCTTGATTACTCCTGTGTCACTGTGCAGGCAGGTGATGGCTGCTAATTAGCTGATTGCTGCAATGTTCAGTTGCTATCGCTATTAGCTCTATCTTTAATCTTTCAAAATGTTCAGTTGCTATTGCATGCACTCATCTGTGTTTCACTACACACATGAGTGCATGCTTACCAACTGTCCGTCTGCAACACTACTATCACCAACATCTAAGAAGGGAGATCCCCCCTTGAATGGCCCTTCTAAGGTTTCTCTCCTCCACACTGCCTGTGGAGCTTTTTTCCCTATTGTTAGGTTTTAGTGAGTTTTTCCTTACCTTCGCGTGGGGTATGTCTGGGAGTGCTTGCATTCTTTCATTTATTTGCATTCATCTAAAAATGTTTGGACCTTATGGTGTTCTTGTTCTGTTCTTGACTTATTGTTATGTTTTCTTCTTGACTTGTTTAAAGAAGACCTGTACGGCCCATGGGGACATTAACGTGTGTTGTCGGGCCTTATAAATAAATTTGATATGATTTGATTTGATTTTGATTTGATTTGATTGGATACCATCCTGGCAGCTTAAAGCCAGTTCCTCAATCACACATGCAGCCTGACTGTTGCTAGAGGAGATTGTGGAAACAGAGTCTTTTCACGTTCCACCATTCTTTGATCTTTAGTTTGTGCTACTAGTATTCATTGTTAGAGTAGTCTTTTGATTTAAACACAGGCATTGGTGTCTGTTTGCACTTATGTTGCGTCCCTTTGAGCCAGGGTCGTAACAGTGCATGTGGATGTGTGTGTGTGTGTGTG
Organism: Notolepis coatsorum; assembly: GCF_963971535.1. Taxonomy (NCBI): domain Eukaryota; kingdom Metazoa; phylum Chordata; class Actinopteri; order Aulopiformes; family Paralepididae; genus Notolepis; species Notolepis coatsorum. The sequence goes on from NC_140168.1 coordinate 111,223,641, forward strand.
TGTGTGTGTGTGTGTGAGTGAGAGAGAGAGAGAGAGAAATAGAAAGAGAGACAGAGATGGAGAGGGAGAAAGAGGGAGAGAGTGACAGAGAGAGAGAAAGAGGGAGAGGCAGAGAGAGATAGAGAGAGACAGAGACACAGAAAGAGAGAGAGAGACAGAGAGAGAGACACAGAAAGAGAGAGAGACAGAGAAAGAAAGAGAGAGAGAGGCAGAGAGATAGAGAGCGAGAAAGAGAGATAGAGAGCGAGAAAGAAAGAGAGAGAGAGAGAGAGAGAGAGAGAGAGAGAGAGCTGCTGTGACAAGAAAAGGACATCCAGCGGAATGCAACCACCATAAACTGACTGTACAAGAAATTCCGTCTGTAATGTACTGATTTCTCTGTTGTTTTGTTTTGTTTGGCTTTGGCAATGTAAAGGTATGTTTCCCATGTCAATAAAGCCCATTTGAATTGAATTGAATTGAATTGAGAGAGAGAGAGAGAGAGAGAGAGAGAGAGAGAGAGAGAGAGAGAGAGGTAGAGAGAGAGAGAGAGAGAGAGAGAGAGAGAGAGAGAGAGAGAGAGAGAGAGAGAGAGAGAGAGAGAGAGAGAGAGAGAGAGACAAAGCAGCTCTGTACAAACAACAAATGGCTGAGAGCTACAGCTGGGCTCTGATGGGAGAAAAGTGCGATGCTATTTATAGGCCTGATGGGGTGTCACCTCCAATATAACTCTCAGCGCCGCTGTCTCACCGAACCCAAAGTGGTTACCGGGGGCCGGGAAATGGTGTCACGGGTCAAACCCCCACCTTCTGGAACCACAAGTGGCCTGGGGTCAAATCCCACCGGAACCCACCTGTGTCTCCCTCTCAGCCTTACTGTCTCAATAAAGAACCTTCTCTCCTGTGTCTCCCTCTCAGCCTTCCTACTGTCTCAATAAAGAACCTTCTCTCCTGTGTCTCCCTCTCAGCCTTCCTACTGTCTCAATAAAGAACCTTCTCTCCTGTGTCTCCCTCTCAGCCTTCCTACTGTCTCAATAAAGAACCTTCTCTCCTGTGTCTCCCTCTCAGCCTTCCTACTGTCTCAATAAAGAACCTTCTCTCCTGTGTCTCCCTCTCAGCCTTCCTACTGTCTCAATAAAGAACCTTCTCTCCTGTGTCTCCCTCTCAGCCTTCCTACTGTCTCAATAAAGAACCTTCTCTCCTGTGTCTCCCTCTCAGCCTTCCTATTGTCTCAATAAAGAACCTTCTCTCCTGTGTCTCCCTCTCAGCCTTCCTACTGTCTCAATAAAGAACCTTCTCTCCTGTGTCTCCCTCTCAGCCTTCCTACTGTCTCAATAAAGAACCTTCTCTCCTGTGTCTCCCTCTCAGCCTTCCTACTGTCTCAATAAAGAACCTTCTCTACTCTGTCTCCCTCTCAGCCTTCCTACTGTCTCCATAAGAACCTTCTCTCCTGTGTCTCCCTCTCAGCCTTCCTACTGTCTCAATAAAGAACCTTCTCACCTGTGTCTCCCTCTCAGCCTTCCTACTGTCTCAATAAAGAACCTTCTCTCCTGTGTCTCCCTCTCAGCCTTCCTACTGTCTCAATAAAGAACCTTCTCTCCTGTGTCTCCCTCTCAGCCTTCCTACTGTCTCAATAAAGAACCTTCTCTCCTGTGTCTCCCTCTCAGCCTTCCCACTGTCTCCATAAAGAACCTTCTCTCCTGTGTCTTCCTCTCAGCCTTCCTACTGTCTCAATAAAGAACCTTCTCTCCTGTGTCTCCCTCTCAGCCTTCCTACTGTCTCAATAAAGAACCTTCTCTCCTGTGTCTCCCTCTCAGCCTTCCTATTGTCTCAATAAAGAACCTTCTCTACTCTGTCTCCCTCTCAGCCTTCCTACTGTCTCAATAAAGAACCTTCTCTCCTGTGTCTCCCTCTCAGCCTTCCTATTGTCTCAATAAAGAACCGTCTCTCCTGTGTCTCCTTCTCAGCCTTCCTACTGTCTCAATGAAGAACCTTCTCTCCTGTGTCTCACTCTCAGCCTTCCTACTGTCTCAATAAAGAACCTTCTCTCCTGTGTCTCCCTCTCAGCCTTCCTACTGTCTCAATAAAGAACCTTCTCTCCTGTGTCTCCCTCTCAGCCTTCCTACTGTCTCAATAAAGAACCTTCTCTCCTGTGTCTCCCTCTCAGCCTTCCTATTGTCTCAATAAAGAACCTTCTCTCCTGTGTCTCCCTCTCAGCCTTCCTACTGTCTCAATAAAGAACCTTCTCTCCTGTGTCTCCCTCTCAGCCTTCCTACTGTCTCAATAAAGAACCTTCTCTCCTGTGTCTCCCTCTCAGCCTTCCTACTGTCTCAATAAAGAACCTTCTCTCCTGTGTCTCCCTCTCAGCCTTCCTATTGTCTCAATAAAGAACCTTCTCTCCTGTGTCTCCCTCTCAGCCTTCCTATTGTCTCAATAAAGAACCTTCTCTCCTGTGTCTCCCTCTCAGCCTTCCTATTGTCTCAATAAAGAACCTTCTCTCCTGTGTCTCCCTCTCAGCCTTCCTACTGTCTCAATAAAGAACCTTCTCTCCTGTGTCTCCCTCTCAGCCTTCCTACTGTCTCCATAAAGAACCTTCTCTCCTGTGTCTCCCTCTCAGCCTTCCTACTGTCTCAATAAAGAGCCTTCTCTCCTGTGTGTCCCTCTCAGCCTTCCTACTGTCTCCATAAAGAACCTTCTCTCCTGTGTCTCCCTCTCAGCCTTCCTACTGTCTCAATAAAGAACCTTCTCTCCTGTGTCTCCCTCTCAGCCTTCCTACTGTCTCAATAAAGAACCTTCTCTCCTGTGTCTCCCTCTCAGCCTTCCTACTGTCTCAATAAAGAACCTTCTCTCCTGTGTCTCCCTCTCAGCCTTCCTACTGTCTCCATAAAGAACCTTCTCTCCTGTGTCTCCCTCTCAGTCTTCCTACTGTCTCCATAAAGAACATTCTCTCCTGTGTCTCCCTCTCAGCCTTCCTACTGTCTCAATAAAGAACCTTCTCTCCTGTGTCTCCCTCTCAGCCTTCCTATTGTCTCAATAAAGAACCTTCTCTCCTGTGTCTCCCTCTCAGCCTTCCTATTGTCTCAATAAAGAACCTTCTCTCCTGTGTCTCCCTCTCAGCCTTCCTACTGTCTCAATAAAGAACCTTCTCTCCTGTGTCTCCCTCTCAGCCTTCCTACTGTCTCCATAAAGAACCTTCTCTCCTGTGTCTCCCTCTCAGCCTTCCTACTGTCTCAATAAAGAGCCTTCTCTCCTGTGTGTCCCTCTCAGCCTTCCTACTGTCTCCATAAAGAACCTTCTCTCCTGTGTCTCCCTCTCAGCCTTCCTACTGTCTCAATAAAGAACCTTCTCTCCTGTGTCTCCCTCTCAGCCTTCCTACTGTCTCAATAAAGAACCTTCTCTCCTGTGTCTCCCTCTCAGCCTTCCTATTGTCTCAATAAAGAACCTTCTCTCCTGTGTCTCCCTCTCAGCCTTCCTACTGTCTCAATAAAGAACCTTCTCTCCTGTGTCTCCCTCTCAGCCTTCCTACTGTCTCAATAAAGAACCTTCTCTCCTGTGTCTCCCTCTCAGCCTTCCTACTGTCTCAATAAAGAACCTTCTCTCCTGTGTCTCCCTCTCAGCCTTCCTATTGTCTCAATAAAGAACCTTCTCTCCTGTGTCTCCCTCTCAGCCTTCCTATTGTCTCAATAAAGAACCTTCTCTCCTGTGTCTCCCTCTCAGCCTTCCTATTGTCTCAATAAAGAACCTTCTCTCCTGTGTCTCCCTCTCAGCCTTCCTACTGTCTCAATAAAGAACCTTCTCTCCTGTGTCTCCCTCTCAGCCTTCCTACTGTCTCCATAAAGAACCTTCTCTCCTGTGTCTCCCTCTCAGCCTTCCTACTGTCTCAATAAAGAGCCTTCTCTCCTGTGTGTCCCTCTCAGCCTTCCTACTGTCTCCATAAAGAACCTTCTCTCCTGTGTCTCCCTCTCAGCCTTCCTACTGTCTCAATAAAGAACCTTCTCTCCTGTGTCTCCCTCTCAGCCTTCCTACTGTCTCAATAAAGAACCTTATCTCCTGTGTCTCCCTCTCAGCCTTCCTACTGTCTCAATAAAGAACCTTCTCTCCTGTGTCTCCCTCTCAGCCTTCCTACTGTCTCCATAAAGAACCTTCTCTCCTGTGTCTCCCTCTCAGTCTTCCTACTGTCTCCATAAAGAACATTCTCTCCTGTGTCTCCCTCTCAGCCTTCCTACTGTCTCAATAAAGAACCTTCTCTCCTGTGTCTCCCTCTCAGCCTTCCTATTGTCTCAATAAAGAACCTTCTCTCCTGTGTCTCCCTCTCAGCCTTCCTATTGTCTCAATAAAGAACCTTCTCTCCTGTGTCTCCCTCTCAGCCTTCCTACTGTCTCAATAAAGAACCTTCTCTCCTGTGTCTCCCTCTCAGCCTTCCTACTGTCTCCATAAAGAACCTTCTCTCCTGTGTCTCCCTCTCAGCCTTCCTACTGTCTCAATAAAGAGCCTTCTCTCCTGTGTGTCCCTCTCAGCCTTCCTACTGTCTCCATAAAGAACCTTCTCTCCTGTGTCTCCCTCTCAGCCTTCCTACTGTCTCAATAAAGAACCTTCTCTCCTGTGTCTCCCTCTCAGCCTTCCTACTGTCTCAATAAAGAACCTTCTCTCCTGTGTCTCCCTCTCAGCCTTCCTACTGTCTCAATAAAGAACCTTCTCTCCTGTGTCTCCCTCTCAGCCTTCCTACTGTCTCCATAAAGAACCTTCTCTCCTGTGTCTCCCTCTCAGTCTTCCTACTGTCTCCATAAAGAACATTCTCTCCTGTGTCTCCCTCTCAGCCTTCCTACTGTCTCAATAAAGAACCTTCTCTCCTGTGTCTCCCTCTCAGCCTTCCTACTGTCTCAATAAAGAACCTTCTCTACTCTCTCCCTCTCAGCCTTCCTACTGTCTCAATAAAGAACCTTCTCTCCCGTGTCTCCCTCTCAGCCTTCCTACTGTCTCCATAAAGAACCTTCTCTCCTGTGTCTCCCTCTCAGCCTTCCTATTTGTTGGTGACAGGTATACACAACTCGGGTTGTTAGGGTCACGTCATTCACAAATGGGTCACGTGGTGTCGTAGTAGTAAAATCAGCTGTTCACCGGCGTGTTTCTGGGACAGTAATGTTGAGGGAGTGAACGGGGAAGTCACACTTTGCTGACCGCACGTACGCTACACTATGATGAATCAAACCGTGACTCATTCTATTTTTTGATACTATATGAACTGTTTTTAACTACAATAAACTAACCAAACACAGTATCCTGGATCCGTGGTTATGTGGCGAGCGGCGCGTCTGGCAGGTACCATTATTTCCCCGTGTTAGTCTCTCGGTGACTGCAGAATGTTTGGATAGTCACCATACATTTGTCAGCAAAAGCGACACTGAACGAAGGATTGGATCCACGAAAGGTCCCGATAAATCAGACATTATTGGACGGAGCAAAGGAGCAACGCGCGCATGTAAACAATGGGATGATCGCACGCACGCACAAAGGACCGGATCGATCCAGCATACGTCAACGGATTTGCGGTAACGTAACCCGACCCGTTGCGCAGTGTGGACCCATGTTGGTTCGTTTGGAACAGTTTTGAGCTGGTTCTACCTAACTAACTGTTATTATGCTGAAACACGCTGTGGATGTGTGTGCGCAGCCCGCCGGGCAAAACTTCTATTATGTGTGTGTGAGTGTGACAACAAACAATTGACGTGCGCTGCACTGCTCTCTTGCCGTGGCTGATATATGTGGCGGGTTTTGCAAATGCGTTGAACGTTGGAATTGGATTCTCATGGCTTGTGTTAACTTTCTTGTGCTTTCAAAATGAGTGATTCAAATGTTGGGAAACAGGACAAAGAAAAGAGAAAAATAACTCTCACTGCAAAAGCTCTTGCAAACAAAGTCGAATCACTCCACAAGAAATGCAAGGGGAAAGTGGAGGAAATAAAACGTCTGATAACCTCTGTCAGAGAGCTCATGGAAAATGAGCAAAATGTTGCACTGGTTGAAGCACAACTTGACATTTTGATGCAGGTGTCTGACAGTGCTGATGAACTACATGGCTGTTTGGTGCCTCTTATTCCACTCGATGAACAGGAACGGCAAAATGACTGGTTCTCAAAGGTCAATAAACATAAAGATGGGTTCATTAGCGATGTTAATGCCTGGTTTTCAGTAACCAAAGGAAACCCACCTCAGTTAGAGGCTCATAACAGGCCTACTGAAATACAGCAGCATGAGGTTGCAGAGGAGGAAAATGGAGAGCATGGGGGTGTGGGAAATGTGGAAGTGACGGGGCCTCAGTTGCACAGTACTCGTTATGCTCAAGAGGATGTTCAACCAGGGGACAGCATATCCAACCATAGTAGCAAGAATTATGGTTCAAGATCTTCTAGATCAAAGGTTTCCTCTAATGCATCCACACGCCTCAGAGCCGAGGCCGACATGGCCGCCTTAATGGCTCGGCAAGAGTTGCTTGAACAAAAGCATGCTCTTGAGGACCAGGAAGCTCACATAAAGAAACAAAAGGAACAACTTCAGTTGAAAGTGGACATAGCTGCATCGGCAGCAAGGCTAAATATTCTGAGAACCTCTGGGTCAGGTGTGTGGAGTGCTGCTTCTCGTAAATCGGATGGAATGGAATCCTACTTTAAAAAGGGCCTCAACATTAATGCAGAGACATTTGTATCACACAAGGATGGAAGAGGACAACCTGCATGTGTTGGAGGCACACGACCAAAGCAAAGGCAATCTGACGGAGCCAAATACCTCCAGAAGCCCTCAGCACTCACACAGACCCAGACTGTGATCTCAAACGCTACAGAGTACCCAGCGCTCACACCGAGACAGAGCACGGTCACAAAGACTACATGGCCTCCATTGTCTGTGCATAGAGACATACAACCTGTTTCCAGGAACAACAGCAGTGAGCAGAACAACATAATGTCTATTATGCAAAAACAAAACGACCTCACTTCCATGTTGGTGCATCAGCAATGCATTGCTTCACTGCCTAAAAGAGACATCCAACCATTTGAAGGTGACCCTCTGCAGTACCATGGCTTTATACAGTCCTTTGAACAGACTATAGAAAGGAGGACTGACAATGCTGTTGATTGCCTGCACTATTTGGATCAATACACCAGGGGGCAGCCTAAACAACTAGTCAAAAGTTGTCAACATATGACTGATGGCACTGGATATGCTATGGCGAAGGCTTTACTCCAGGAACACTTTGGGAACGAGCACGTCATAGCATCCGCTTACATGGACAAAATCTTTGCCTGGCCAGCTATTAAGTCGGAGGATGGGAAAGCCTTACAAACATACAGCCTATTCTTGCGCGGATGCTGCAATGCCATGAAAGACGTACATAATCTATGTGACCTAAACACATCTGCAAACATGCTTGCTGTCATCAAGAAGTTGCCCTACAAGCTGAGGGACAAATGGCGAACAGAAGCATGTAACATCCAGGAAGGACATCGCAAACGTGCTACGTTCACAGATATTGTGATTTTTATGGAGCGTGAGGTGAGAATCGCTACAGACCCTGTATTTGGAGATATACAAGCTCCAGTGGTGGGGGCTTTCAAGGAAAGTGGCAGAGCTAGACCTGTGCCTCGTCTTCAGGCTAGAGGGAGTAGTTTTGCCACAACGTATTCCCAGATTGAAAGGGATGCTCATTGGGAAAACAAAGTTAAGGTTGGATATGAGAAGACTTGCCTTTTCTGCTGAAGGGGAAACACACTGGAGTCATGCACTCTATTGGAGAGGAGAGCTCACAGCGAGAAGATGGAGTTCCTGAAGAGGAATGGAGTTTGTTTTGGATGCTTGTGCACTGGGCACATTAGCAGAGAGTGCAGGGAACGTCTGTCTTGCAAGACATGTGGCTCACGACACCCCAGCTTGCTTCATATCCACTCTAAAGAAAATGGAGATGCAGAGAAAGGCAGGAGCAACTCGGACAGGGCAGTGGACAGAGCTCTAGTCGAAATCCATACCGGTGGTCTCACTGGGGCTGGTGATCAAGATTGCAAACTCGCCATTGTACCGGTTAAGGTTAAATCAAGCAAAGGTCAAAGGTCAGTGGAAACCTATGCCTTTCTAGACCCAGGGAGCTCAGCGTCCTTCTGCACAATGGGTCTGATGGATAAACTGGGACTCTCTGGGAGGAAAACAAGGATCCTTCTACATACCATGGGCCAAGAAAAGGTGGTTGACAGTTGCATTGCATCCGACTTGGAAGTCGCTGGATTGGACAGTGACCAGTACTGTGCAATGCCCAAGATCTTTGCACAGCATCAAATGCCTGTCAATCGAAGTAACATCCCACGACGGCAAGACCTGGAAAAATGGCCTCATCTGAAGCATGTCTATCTGCCACAGATTGATGCAGACGTGGAGATGTTGATCGGTCTGAACGTTCCCAGAGCCTTAGAACCACTGGAAGTCATCGGAAGCGTGGATGGAGGGCCATATGCGGTCAAGACGATGCTCGGATGGACTGTAAATGGACCACTTGGAGGAGATGGCAGTGACAATTCTGAGACTCAGTCTGCAGTCAGCGTTAACAGAGTCTCTGCTGTCACTCTTGACGAGCTCTGGAACCAACAATTCAAGACAGACTTCCCTGAAAACAGCCAGGATGAACTGCAAGGGCTGTCAAGAGAAGATTGTAAGTTTCTGGAAATGGCTAATGAGACTGTGAAACTGGTTGATGGCCATTATGTCATTGGATTGCCACTGCAGGACAGAACTATCATCATGCCCAATAATCGTAAAGTGGCAGAACAGCGCACCCTCAACCTGAAGAGGAGGTTTAACAGGGACGTGTCATTCCATAAGGACTACACTGCATTTATGGACAACCTGATATCCAGTGGATACGCAGAGAAAGTGCCAGCTACAGGATTGGACCGAACTGACGGCAAGGTTTGGTATATCCCTCATCACGGGGTATACCATCCCCAGAAAGGAAGGATCCGCGTCGTCTTTGATTGTACAGCATCATTCCAGGGTGCATCGCTCAATGCACATCTCTTGCAAGGACCTGACCTGACAAGCGGGTTGGTTGGAGTCTTGACCAGGTTTAGGATGGAGCCCATTGTTCTGATGTCTGACATTGAGGCCATGTTCCATCAAGTTCGAGTGCCAGAGGCAGATACGGACTTGCTCAGATTTATCTGGTGGCCCAACGGGGACTTCAGTCAACCTATGGTTGAATACCGGATGGTGGTCCATCTGTTTGGCGCAACATCATCACCAAGCTGCGCAAATTTTGCTCTCCGGAAATGTGCCGAAGATAACAAACAGCTCTTCAGTGAGCAAGTGTTTGAGACCATCATGCACAATTTCTACGTTGACGACTGTCTTGCTTCCATAGCCTCGGAGGATGAAGCCATATCCCTTTATCAGGACTTGATAACCCTCTGTGCCAAAGGAGGCTTCCATTTAACAAAATGGCTGAGTAACAGTCGCCGTGTGCTGGCGGCAATACCAGAGGAGGAAAGGGCAAAAGAGGTTAAAAACCTGGATTTGGACCAAGACATCCTACCAGTTGAGAGGGCATTGGGAGTGCGTTGGTGTGTCCAGTCTGACACCTTTGAGTACAGTATAACCTTTCAGGACAAACCACTGACACGTAGAGGAATCCTTTCTACTGTCAGCTCTTTCTATGACCCTCTTGGGATTTTGTCCCCTGTGGTTTTCACAGCCAAGAGGCTTATTCAAGACCTATGCCGGAAGGGGCTAGGGTGGGATGATGTCATACCAACATCTGTGGCACAGGAGTGGGTCGACTGGCTCAAAGAGTTACATCTGTTAGAGGGCTTCCGTGTCAGACGATGTTTAAAACCGCCCAACTTTGGAAAAGCAACCAGCGCCCAGTTGCACCACTTTGCCGACGCAAGTGAGGAAGGATACGGTACCGCCACCTACCTGCTGTTGCGCAATGACCAATCTCAGACTCACATTGCCTTCGTAATGGGAAAATCCAGGGTGACACCTTTAAAGCCTGTGACAATCCCACGTATGGAGTTGACTGCGGCTGTTGTGGCAGCTCGCATGGACAAGCTATGGAGGAAGGAGCTAAGACTGCAGCTGCAAGACAGTGTTTTCTGGTCAGACAGTACTTCTGTGCTGAAATACATCAAGAATGAATCATCAAGGTTTCGCATCTTTGTAGCGAACAGAGTCACGCAGATCCTCAAGATGTCCGACGCATCCCAATGGAGGTATGTGAATACAGCGCACAACCCTGCAGATCTTGCCTCCAGAGGCATGAAAGCGGAACTGTTCTTCAAGGACGAGATATAGATATCTGGACCTCCATTTCTCATGCAACCAGAAGAGACTTGGCCTGTTAACCCAGACAACTTGGGAGAACTTCCACCCGGAGATCCAGAAGTTAAGGTGTCAGCCGCCATTGTCTCCATGGAACAAAAGGAGGATGATGATGCCGTCACACGTTTGATCAACAACAGCTCATCTTGGAGACGTCTCACAAGAGTGATGGCATGGATCCTGAGGCTCAGAGCCATACTTCGGAAAAACAGGAAGAGGAGAGAAGTCACCGGAGGTGCTACTCAGCCAGCATCAAATGCAACTGAACAGAAAGACGTTCTCGACAAGGAGACTCGGCTCTCATTGAAAGAAATCAAAGAAGCCGAACTGGAGATAATTAAGTTCAGTCAAAGAAGAAGGTTCTCTGAAGAGTTCTCTTGCCTCCAAAGGGGAGAGTTTGTGAAGGGGAACAGTCATATTTACAGGCTCAGTCCCATACTGGAAGATGGTGTGCTGAGGGTCGGAGGCCGACTTAGTAAGGCTGCTATGCCCGAAGAGTCTAAACATCCAGCCATAATAGCTAAAGATCTCCACATCTCAGACCTCATCCTACGCCAGATACATCAGGAGGTTGGCCATGGCGGTAGGAACCATATGTTGTCAAAGCTGCGCCAGCGCTATTGGATTCCTGCTGCAGGTGTTGCCATAAGGAAGATCATTTCCAGATGTGTCACCTGTCGTCGGCTACACGGAGTTGCAGGTCAACAACTAATGGCAGACCTGCCCAGTGACAGAGTTTCAACAGAAGAACCTCCGTTCACTTACGTCGGAGTTGACTATTTTGGTCCATTTGAAATCAAGCGTGGTAGGAGTCTTGTGAAAAGATATGGAGTGATCTTCACATGTCTGGCAATAAGGGCTGTGCACATTGAAGTTGCCTCATCGTTGGACACAGATTCGTTCATCAACGCCCTGCGGCGCTTCATCGCGAGAAGAGGACAGATCAAGGAGCTGCGCTCCGACAATGGAACAAATTTCATCGGTGCAGAGCGTGAGCTGAAACGAGCTATTGAAGGATGGAACCTGGAGCAGATCAATGATATGCTCTCTGTGAAAGGAATCAAGTGGACATTTAACCCTCCTACCGGATCACATCACGGGGGAGCATGGGAGAGGTTGATTCGTTCCATCAGGAAAATTCTGAACTCCACTTTGAGAACACAGAGTCTGGATGAGGAAGGACTCCATACAGTACTCTGCGAAGTGGAGTCAATTCTCAACAGTAGACCTCTCACTAAGGAATCCACAGATCCAAATGATTTGGAAGCCTTAACACCCAATCATCTCCTGCTTCTTAAAGTCAAGCCCAGCTTACCACCTGGTCTGTTTCACAAAGAGGACAGCTATGCACGCCGAAGATGGAAGCAGGTGCAGTACATTTCTGATCTGTTCTGGAAAAGGTGGATTAGAGAGTATCTGCCACAATTACAGGAACGACAGAAGTGGACAAAGATCAAGCGAAACTTCCTCCCCGATGACATAGTGCTCATAATGGACGATTCCGCACCACGGAATTCCTGGATCATAGGGAGGATTACAGAGACAATGCCAGACAAGAACGGACTTGTGCGACAGGTCCGGATTAAGACCCGGACCAGCCTTCTCTGCAGACCTGTGACGAAGATTTGCCTTCTTCAGGAGTCGACAGAGTCATGAAGGTTTCGCTTCTTTCCCACGACTTTGGATTTACTTGATTCTGGGGGGGGGTTCGATTTAAGAAGAGTATCAAGACCTTATGAACTATGAACTCCTTGCGCACAAAAAAAAAAAATCGCAAAAAAAAAAAAAGTGGTGTTTTATATTAGTTGAAGTATTGGTAATTATTACTGTGAAATGAGATTATGTAATAATTAGGGGCCGGTATGTTGGTGACAGGTATACACAACTCGGGTTGTTAGGGTCACGTCATTCACAAATGGGTCACGTGGTGTCGTAGTAGTAAAATCAGCTGTTCACCGGCGTGTTTCTGGGACAGTAATGTTGAGGGAGTGAACGGGGAAGTCACACTTTGCTGACCGCACGTACGCTACACTATGATGAATCAAACCGTGACTCATTCTATTTTTTGATACTATATGAACTGTTTTTAACTACAATAAACTAACCAAACACAGTATCCTGGATCCGTGGTTATGTGGCGAGCAGCGCGTCTGGCAGGTACCATTATTTCCCCGTGTTAGTCTCTCGGTGACTGCAGAATGTTTGGATAGTCACCATACACTATTGTCTCAATAAAGAACTGTCTCTCCTGTGTCTCCCTCTCAGCCTTCCTACTGTCTCAATAAAGAACCTTCTCTCCTGTGTCTCCCTCTCAGCCTTCCTATTGTCTCAATAAAGAACTGTCTCTCCTGTGTCTCCCTCTCAGCCTTCCTACTGTCTCAATAAAGAACCTTCTCTCCTGTGTCTCCCTCTCAGCCTTACTGTCTCAATAAAGAACCTTCTCTCCTGTGTCTCCCTCTCAGCCTTCCTATTGTCTCAATAAAGAACCTTCTCTCCTGTGTGTCCCTCTCAGCCTTCCTACTGTCTCAATAAAGAACCGTCTCTCCTGTGTCTCCCTCTCAGCCTTCCTACTGTCTCAATAAAGAACCTTCTCTCCTGTATCTCCCTCTCAGCCTTCCTACTGTCTCAATAAAGAACCTTCTCTCCTGTGTCTCCCTCTCAGCCTTCCTATTGTCTCAATAAAGAACCTTCTCTCCTGTGTCTCCCTCTCAGCCTTCCTACTGTCTCAATAAAGAACCTTCTCTCCTGTGTCTCCCTCTCAGCCTTCCTACTGTCTCAATAAAGAACCTTCTCTCCTGTGTCTCCCTCTCAGCCTTCCTACTGTCTCAATAAAAAACCTTCTCTCCTGTGTCTCCCTCTCAGCCTTCCTATTGTCTCAATAAAGAACCTTCTCTCCTGTGTCTCCCTCTCAGCCTTCCTACAGTCTCAATAAAGAACCTTCTCTCCTGTGTCTCCCTCTCAGACTTCCTACTGTCTCCATAAAGAACCTTCTCTCCTGTGTCTCCCTCTCAGCCTTCCTACTGTCTCAATAAAGAACCTTCTCTCCTGTGTCTCCCTCTCAGCCTTCCTACTGTCTCAATAAAGAACCTTCTCTCCTGTGTCTCCCTCTCAGCCTTCCTACTGTCTCAATAAAGAACCTTCTCTCCTGTGTCTCCCTCTCAGCCTTCCTACTGTCTCAATAAAAAACCTTCTCTCCTGTGTCTCCCTCTCAGCCTTCCCACTGTCTCCATAAAGAACCTTCTCTCCTGTGTCTTCCTCTCAGCCTTCCTACTGTCTCAATAAAGAACCTTCTCTCCTGTGTCTCCCTCTCAGCCTTCCTACTGTCTCAATAAAGAACCTTCTCTCCTGTGTCTCCCTCTCAGCCTTCCTATTGTCTCAATAAAGAACCTTCTCTCCTGTGTCTCCTTCTCAGCCTTCCTACTGTCTCAATAAAGAACCTTCTCTCCTGTGTCTCACTCTCAGCCTTCCTACTGTCTCAATAAAGAACCTTCTCTCCTGTGTCTCCCTCTCAGCCTTCCTACTGTCTCAATAAAGAACCTTCTCTCCTGTGTCTCCTTCTCAGCCTTCCTATTGTCTCAATAAAGAACCTTCTCACCTGTGTCTCCCTCTCAGCCTTCCTACTGTCTCCATAAAGAACCTTCTCTCCTGTGTCTCCCTCTCAGCCTTCCTACTGTCTCAATAAAGAACCTTCTCTCCTGTGTCTCCCTCTCAGCCTTCCTACTGTCTCAATAAAGAACCTTCTCTCCTGTGTCTCCCTCTCAGCCTTCCTACTGTCTCAATAAAGAACCTTCTCTCCTGTGTCTCCCTCTCAGCCTTCCTACTGTCTCAATAAAGAACCTTCTCTCCTGTGTCTCCCTCTCAGCCTTCCCACTGTCTCCATAAAGAACCTTCTCTCCTGTGTCTTCCTCTCAGCCTTCCTACTGTCTCAATAAAGAACCTTCTCTCCTGTGTCTCCCTCTCAGCCTTCCTACTGTCTCAATAAAGAACCTTCTCTCCTGTGTCTCCCTCTCAGCCTTCCTATTGTCTCAATAAAGAACCTTCTCCCCTGTGTCTCCTTCTCAGCCTTCCTACTGTCTCAATAAAGAACCTTCTCTCCTGTGTCTCACTCTCAGCCTTCCTACTGTCTCAATAAAGAACCTTCTCTCCTGTGTCTCCCTCTCAGCCTTCCTACTGTCTCAATAAAGAACCTTCTCTCCTGTGTCTCCCTCTCAGCCTTCCTACTGTCTCAATAAAGAACCTTCTCTCCTGTGTCTCACTCTCAGCCTTCCTACTGTCTCAATAAAGAACCTTCTCTCCTGTGTCTCCCTCTCAGCCTTCCTACTGTCTCAATAAAGAACCTTCTCTCCTGTGTCTCCTTCTCAGCCTTCCTACTGTCTCCATAAAGAACCTTCTCTCCTGTGTCTCCCTCTCAGCCTTCCTACTGTCTCAATAAAGAACCTTCTCTCCTGTGTCTCCCTCTCAGCCTTCCTACTGTCTCAATAAAGAACCTTCTCTCCTGTGTCTCCCTCTCAGCCTTCCTACTGTCTCAATAAAGAACCTTCTCTCCTGTGTCTCCCTCTCAGCCTTCCTACTGTCTCAATAAAGAACCTTCTCTCCTGTGTCTCCCTCTCAGCCTTCCCACTGTCTCCATAAAGAACCTTCTCTCCTGTGTCTTCCTCTCAGCCTTCCTACTGTCTCAATAAAGAACCTTCTCTCCTGTGTCTCCCTCTCAGCCTTCCTACTGTCTCAATAAAGAACCTTCTCTCCTGTGTCTCCCTCTCAGCCTTCCTATTGTCTCAATAAAGAACCTTCTCCCCTGTGTCTCCTTCTCAGCCTTCCTACTGTCTCAATAAAGAACCTTCTCTCCTGTGTCTCACTCTCAGCCTTCCTACTGTCTCAATAAAGAACCTTCTCTCCTGTGTCTCCCTCTCAGCCTTCCTACTGTCTCAATAAAGAACCTTCTCTCCTGTGTCTCCCTCTCAGCCTTCCTACTGTCTCAATAAAGAACCTTCTCTCCTGTGTCTCCCTCTCAGCCTTCCTATTGTCTCAATAAAGAACCTTCTCTCCTGTGTCTCCCTCTCAGCCGTCCTACTGTCTCAATAAAGAACCTTCTCTCCTGTGTCTCCCTCTCAGCCTTCCTACTGTCTCAATAAAGAACCTTCTCTCCTGTGTCTCCCTCTCAGCCTTCCTACTGTCTCAATAAAGAACCTTCTCTCCTGTGTCTCCCTCTCAGCCTTCCTATTGTCTCAATAAAGAACCTTCTCTCCTGTGTCTCCCTCTCAGCCTTCCTATTGTCTCAATAAAGAACCTTCTCTCCTGTGTCTCCCTCTCAGCCTTCCTATTGTCTCAATAAAGAACCTTCTCTCCTGTGTCTCCCTCTCAGCCTTCCTACTGTCTCAATAAAGAACCTTCTCTCCTGTGTCTCCCTCTCAGCCTTCCTACTGTCTCCATAAAGAACCTTCTCTCCTGTGTCTCCCTCTCAGCCTTCCTACTGTCTCCATAAAGAACCTTCTCTCCTGTGTCTCCCTCTCAGCCTTCCTACCATCTCAATAAACAACCTTCTCTCCTGTGTCTCCCTCTCAGCCTTCCTACTGTCTCAATAAAGAACCTTCTCTCCTGTGTCTCCCTCTCAGCCTTCCTACTGTCTCCATAAAGAACCTTCTCTCCTGTGTCTCCCTCTCAGTCTTCCTACTGTCTCCATAAAGAACATTGTCTCCTGTGTCTCCCTCTCAGCCTTCCTACTGTCTCAATAAAGAACCTTCTCTCCTGTGTCTCCCTCTCAGCCTTCCTACTGTCTCAATAAAGAACCTTCTCTACTCTCTCCCTCTCAGCCTTCCTACTGTCTCAATAAAGACCCTTCTCTCCTGTGTCTCCCTCTCAGCCTTCCTACTGTCTCCATAAAGAACCATATCTCCTGTGTCTTCCTCTCAGCCTTCATACTGTCTCAATAAAGAACTGTCTCTCCTGTGTCTCACTCTCAGCCTTCCTACTGTCTCCATAAAGAACATTCTCTCCTGTGTCTCCCTCTCAGCCTTCCTATTGTCTCAATAAAGAACTGTCTCTCCTGTGTCTCCCTCTCAGCCTTCCTACTGTCTCAATAAAGAACCTTCTCTCCTGTGTCTCCCTCTCAGCCTTACTGTCTCAATAAAGAACCTTCTCTCCTGTGTCTCCCTCTCAGCCTTCCTATTGTCTCAATAAAGAACCTTCTCTCCTGTGTGTCCCTCTCAGCCTTCCTACTGTCTCAATAAAGAACCTTCTCTCCTGTGTCTCCCTCTCAGCCTTCCTACTGTCTCCATAAAGAACCTTCTCTCCTGTGTCTCCCTCTCAGCCTTCCTACCGTCTCAATAAAGAACCTTCTCTCCTGTGTCTCCCTCTCAGCCTTCCTACTGTCTCAATAAAGAACCTTCTCTCCTGTGTCTCCCTCTCAGCCTTCCTACTGTCTCCATAAAGAACCTTCTCTCCTGTGTCTCCCTCTCAGTCTTCCTACTGTCTCCATAAAGAACATTGTCTCCTGTGTCTCCCTCTCAGCCTTCCTACTGTCTCAATAAAGAACCTTCTCTCCTGTGTCTCCCTCTCAGCCTCCCTACTGTCTCAATAAAGAACCTTCTCTACTCTCTCCCTCTCAGCCTTCCTACTGTCTCAATAAAGAACCTTCTCTCCTGTGTCTCCCTCTCAGCCTTCCTACTGTCTCCATAAAGAACCTTATCTCCTGTGTCTCCCTCTCAGCCTTCATACTGTCTCAATAAAGAACTGTCTCTCCTGTGTCTCACTCTCAGCCTTCCTACTGTCTCCATAAAGAACATTATCTCCTGTGTCTCCCTCTCAGCCTTCCTATTGTCTCAATAAAGAACTGTCTCTCCTGTGTCTCCCTCTCAGCCTTCCTACTGTCTCAATAAAGAACCTTCTCTCCTGTGTCTCCCTCTCAGCCTTACTGTCTCAATAAAGAACCTTCTCTCCTGTGTCTCCCTCTCAGCCTTCCTATTGTCTCAATAAAGAACCTTCTCTCCTGTGTGTCCCTCTCAGCCTTCCTACTGTCTCAATAAAGAACCTTCTCTCCTGTGTCTCCCTCTCAGCCTTCCTACTGTCTCAATAAAGAACCTTCTCTCCTGTATCTCCCTCTCAGCCTTCCTACTGTCTCAATAAAGAACCTTCTCTCCTGTGTCTCCCTCTCAGCCTTCCTACTGTCTCCATAAAGAACCTTCTCTCCTGTGTCTCCCTCTGTCTGCCTACTGTCTCAATAAAGAACCTTCTCTCCTGTGTCTCCCTCTCAGCCTTCCTATTGTCTCAATAAAGAACTGTCTCTCCTACTCCGTTTCTATCTCTATTTAATTCACATTTTCTTCATTTTAGACAGTAGGAATACTGTCTAAAATAAAGAAAATATTCATTCAGTATGAATTAATAATAAATAAAGAGGAGTGGATTTATTACTGATACGAACATGACAAAAACATCAAATTCTCCGGCGAATTGTTATCAACTTTGGACCTGTACCAGATAAGACTTGAGTAAACTAAACTTTTATTTCAGTGTGTTCAAACTTCTGTAACTCTATTACATTAGCACCCAAATGACTTTGGATATGCAATTGTCAGGCAATTTATGCAAAATGTGCCGGATGCATATGCAGGTTAAACGATGGGTCAGAAGCAGAAATTGTAGACTAGCAGCATTTATATAAAAGTTAGGAAACACATGTAAACACTTTATTTTATTTGCAAATCCTTTTATAGGGGCCTATGTGTGATAGTGTTGACAGTGTGTTTACAGTGTGTTTACAGTGTGTACAGTGTTGACAGTGTATGCCCTGGTATGCATGTGATAAATAAACCTCTTGAATCTTGAATCATTTATTTTACCAGTTTAATGTATTTTAAACGAAAGTCTTTCTCTGGTCTGCATCCCCTTAACAATTGTGTGTATTGAGCCGTACTGTATTGTACCCCATTCTGCAATCTGTTAATTTTAAGTTAGTTTTCAATCAATCAATCTCTGAGGAAGGGAGCTGCCATTTTGTTCTGAGGGAGTGGCCAGCTTATCCAGCTAACTTAACTAAACCTGCGCTGGAGCAGGTTAAACATTTTCAATCTGTTGCCATAGTGATTTAGCCAAACCTGCTTCGTAGAACCGAAAAGCCTGACTTATGAAGATTATCCGGCTAACTCAGTTAGCCACATACGGGGAACGGGGCCCAGGGCCTTATTCCGCGTACCTGGTTCAACTAAGTCAATCAAAAGTCCCATTATCCAGATTCAATTAACCTGATGTTTGAATCCAGGCTTTCCCTGTTCCTTGAACGCTGATTCAGTCTCGTTAATTCGAACCAGACTTAATATGCAGGATAATTGCGCGCGGCCGCCTCACCTGAAAAGACAGCAGGTGTCGATCGCAGAAATCCTGATTTTCTAACGCCATTGATTGATTGATTGATTGATTGATTGAAAACTTTATTAACAGATTGCAGAATGGGTACAATACAGTACGGTTCAATAGCCTCGCCGACAATTAAATGCATAATCTATAGGCACATTTTAAGTCCCTTATTACCCCAATCAATCAGATTATATTTATTTAAATGTGCCTGCTGGCAGTAGGCTTAATGGAATGAATAATCGAATGAGTTAGTTAAAATAATTAGTTAAACTCTTTCAGAATAAGTAGACAAAAACAAGCCCAAAGAGTATCTAATTGATACGAATTAATAGATACTTATGAGGATATCTGTACTGTATGTGCTTAGCTATCATGTACTATATAAATACATGGTTCCCAAAGTTTTCAAGGCGCGACCCCCGAAATAACGTGTCAGAGAGGCTTTGAGGCTATATACAGTTTCACTATTAATCAGGTTTTAATCTGTTTCGGACATCATCCATACATGCATTGAATTGATTAACCTTTGGTATATACCAGTCATGTTAATCACCTTCTTGTTCATCATCAGATAACACACTAACAGTGCTTGAACAGATAAATGCATTTTCTCAAATGCATTCATCAAAACGTCAAAGGCTTGCAATTGCTCATTCATTTTCTCAAGTCACATCCACGACATCAAATCCGTCAAACAGCGCATCTCCTCAAACATTTTAATCCCAGTTACAATATCACAATAACGTGTGAGTGACACAATTCAACAATCCACATATTCAGATTTGTCGTAATTCATATCCACAATCCACGCATGAAGACGCTTCAATTTATGCTTGAATGAAACACAATCCGGGCGCAAATACATCCACAGCCGAGAATATGAAACTAATCAGAGCCAAACGCCCGATAGGTTTCATTCATTAAAAACATCCCCGCGGGATTCACATTTGCAATGCTCCGACGTTATAATAACCACATAGTGTGTATATCGCACCTCGTGAGCACCGTATATATGGCGTGCATTATTTAGAACAAAGTAAATCCATAGGCTGAATATGATTTATTATCAGCATTTTATGTATATTATTTTACATTTCAAAAGCCCCCGCTAGAAAAACGAAGCACAAAAACATAATTCAGAATGGTATAATGGGATCTAGACTGTGAGAATTATTTCAGGAAGGGAGCTGGCATTTCTTTGCGAGGGCGTGGCCATGGTTTATCCAGCTAACTGAACTAAACCCTGCCCTCGACCAGGGCCCTATTCCTCGTACCTGGCTAAGCCTAAGCTATTTTATTCTTTTTAAAAGATTTTTTTTTTTATTTTTTTTTTTAATGTATTTTAAAATGTGCTCTCAATTATTCTGATTGTCTGATGTCTTTATATTTATGAACACACTGTGACACTTGTGTATGTAACATCTCGACGGCACTGTAAATGAGTTTAATTACTCAGTGTATTATCGAGTATAAATAAAGATTGAATGAATGAACTGAGTTAGCCGGATAATTTTCCGGATAGCTTGACTTAAGTCAGACCTTTCCGTTCCCCGACGTCGGATTGTCTAAATCACTATGGCAACAGATCAAAAAGTTTTAACCTGCTCCAGCGCAGGGTTATGTTCAGTTAGCTGGATAACCTGCATGGCCATGCCCTCGCAAAGAAATGCCAGCTCGCTTCCTGAAATAATCCTCACGGTCTAGATCCCATTATACCATTCTGAATTATGTTTTTGTGCTTCGTTTTTCTAGAGGGGGCTTTTGAAATGTAAAATAATATACCTAAAATGCTGATAATAAATCATATTCAGCCTATAGATTTACTTTGTCCTAAATAATGCACATCATAGTTATACGGATACGGCGCTTGTGCGTCACGACACACACACTATGTGGTTATTTTAATAACGGAGCATTGCAAATGTGAATCCCGCTGGGATATTTTTAATGAATGAAACATATCGTTTGGCTCTGATTCGCCCGGATTGTTTTTCATTCAAGCATAAATTGAAGCGTCTTTATGCGTGGACTGTGGATTATGAATTACGAGGAATCTGAATCTGTGGATTGTTGAATTGTATCACTGTCACTCACACGTTATTGTGATATTGTAACTGGGATTAAAATGTCTGATGAGATGCGCTGTTTGACGGATTTGAGAAATTGCATTTATCTGTTCAAGCACTGTTATCTGATGATGAACATGAGGTGTCACTGGTATAAACCAAAGGTTAATCAATTCAATGCATGTATGGATGATGTCCGAATCAGATTAAAACCTGATTAATAGTGAAACTGTATAGCCTCCCTCCAAGCCTCTCTGACACCGTTATTTCGGGGGTCATGCCTTGAAAACTTTGGGAACCATGTATTTATATAATAAATCATGTATAAAGCACATGATACCTAAACCGAGCGCATACAGTATAGATATTCTCATAAGTATCTATTAATTCGTATAAATTAGATACTCTTTGGGCTTGTTTGTATCTACTTATTCTGAAAGAGTTGAACTAATTGTTGGGAAGGAGGGTTGTGGGGGGGAACACCTTACAACTGTACAAGCAAAACTGTACATTGGAATATTGACAACCATACTTGGTCATTTACTGTACATTGGAGGGGGTTGGGTTAGGACATTTACATGGGCCAGTTTCGAATTACAGTCTCCCGTAGGTGTTCTTTGAGAGTGTTTTTGAAAATGGGTAGTGATTCACATTCCTTTACAGCTGTGTGTAGGGCGTTCCACATTGATGTGGCATAATTGCGAAACGTGTTTAGTCCCTTGTTTGAGCCGAATCTGGGTTTAACATGATTTGTGGAGCTCCCTCTGGTGTTGTGGTCGTGGTATTCACTGACGGAGCCGAGGAGTGTTGACAGTGTGTTGACAGTGTGTTGACAGTGTGTTGACAGTGTGTTGACAGTGTGTTGACAGTGTGTTTAGTGTGTTGACAGTGTGTTGACAGTGTGTTGACAGTGTGTTGACAGTGTTTAGTGTGTTGACAGTGTGTTGACAGTGTGTTTAGTGTGTTGACAGTGTGTTGACAGTGTGTTGACAGTGTGTTTAGTGTGTTGACAGTGTGTTGACAGCAGTGATGCCACAGATTACTTGTAAAAGTAATCTGATTACTGATTACCGATTACTCCTTTAAAAAGTAATCTAAGTTACTTTACTGATTACTTGATTATCAGAGTAACTTAGTTACTTTGAAAGTAACTAGGTTACGAAGTCGTCGTCGTTCCCCCAACAGTTTTTTTTAAACGCTTTATTGAAAGTGCATAAATTGTTTTTAACTTGTTTCTCTGCACATAACGTAAATTGTTAAACTAGTGCTTCAGCTTCTGTACCATCAAGTATGGTAAAGCAACAGTCTATGATGCTCACAGCATTAGAGCAGCCAGCCAGTGGTTTTACAAAACCAGTGTATCACATCTAACAAATGCAGGCTGAACTATTCAATTATATCAACTGTAACTATTAAATTGTTTTTATAAATGTCTCTCTATAAACATACAATCAGTCTCTCTTTAACATGTAAATTAACTGTAAATCTGGCAAATAAGAGCTTTTGCTCTGCCACCATCAACCCTCCTGTACCTAGTCGAAGCGTCGGCTAGTGTTGTGATTCCAGATGCTTTCAATGCAATTGGATGTGCGGTAGTTTTTAGCGGTAGACAGTATTTTGTTTCCTCCGCCGTGAAGTAGTGACTGAGGCTACGTTTAGACGAGCGTTTTGGGGTGGAATTCTGAACAGAAACCGAAAAAGTCATCTTGCGGTTTCACTTTTTATTTTGCCAAGCGTTTTGGGGTGGAATTCTCCGACGACGGAGCCCTGCTGTCACACGATTGGCGCATATGTCACATGACGTGCTGTGAAGACCCGCCCTACTCTGCCTCTGATTCGCAGACTGTGGATGGGGAATGTGATTGGATCAAAGCAGAGTCACTCACAGACAGAGGGACCAGTCACGCCGCGGGACACATTCTTGTATTTAACCCTTTCACTGCCACACCACGTCACTCCCATAAGAAAAACAGCTCAAAATGTATTTTTGACTGTCGAAAACGAAATAAAATACTGCATTCCGCCTGCATTATGAATTTATGATGAGATAGTAACGAAATAGTAATGCACAGCCACTTGGACAAGTAACTGCAATCAGATTACTGGCTTTTAAAGATTAACGCGTTAGATTACTATTTTCGGGGGAAAAGTAATCAGATTACAATAACGCGTTACTTAGTAACGCGTTACTGGCATCACTGGTTGACAGTGTGTTGACAGTGTGTTGACAGTGTGTTTAGTGTGTTGACAGTGTTTAGTGTGTTGACAGTGTGTTGTGTGGCAATTCCAGGTGTAGGGGTGGCAGAATAAACAACACACAGACAGGTTGCAGTTCCCAAAATCATGCTCTTTATTTTCTATTCAAATAATAACGGTTTGCTGGCGGTAATCTGTCGGCCGGGCGGCGTCTCCGCTCTGTGGCCTTTTGCCTTGCGCTGCTACGGGGGACTGAGAGGAGGCTCCTCGGCTCCATTAAGTCCCCCCTCCCCAACAGGCGCACCGCGCCGTGATTCGCTAATCACGTAATCACTCTGATGGGTCTTTAGTGACAGGTGCGTCCGGAAGCGGACGCCCAAACATGGGCAGCGCCCAGCCATTGGGTCGCCACATAGCGCCCATCAATCACCAAGCCCAGGGGTGGCTTGGGGTTGCCACAGTACCCCCCCTCCAGCTCCGACCGTCGGGGAAGAGCGTCCGACGCCCAACAGGCATCCTTCCTGGAGAGGGCGTCTGCGTTGCCATGCGCCACCCCTGACCTGTGAATGACAGAAAAGTTAAATGATTGCAACTCCAGAAACCATCGAGTCACCCTGGCATTGGTCCCCTTTGTCTTGGCCATCCAGACGAGGGGGGCGTGATCCGTCACCAGCGTGAAGCGCCTCCCCAGCAGATAATAACGGAGCGTCTCCAGTGCCCACTTAATTGCCAGACCTTCACGCTCCACCGCAGAATAGTTGCGCTCGTGTGGCAGCAGCTTCCTGCTCACATATAAAATTGGATGTTCCTCACCCTCCAGTTGCTGGGAGAGGACCGCTCCCAGTCCCACCTCTGATGCATCTGTCTGTACCGTCATCTCCTTGTCGAAGTTCGGGGAGATCAGCACCGGTCCCGAACAGAGGGCAGTCTTGAGGTCCTCGAACGCCGCCTCCGCCTCCGGTGTCCACTTCACCGTGAACGGCCGCCGCGCCTGGGTCAGATCTGTGAGGGGAGCAGCGCGAGCAGCAAAGTTAGGGATAAACCTCCTATAATAGCTCGCTAGCCCATTAAATGTCCTGACCTGCTTCTTGGTTAAAGGGCGAGGCCACTCCCTTATCGCATCAATTTTCCTCTTCTGCGGTTTTACATTGCCCCGGCCTATTGTGAACCCCAGGTACTCTGCCTCTTCTAGTCCCAGCCTGCATTTCTTTGGGTTGGCGGTGAGACCCGCCTCCCGGAGGGCACCCAACACCGCTCTCACCTTTTGGAGGTGGGTGTCCCAATCTGATGAGTGAATGATAATGTCATCGAGATATGCGGCTGCATACTCCCGATGGGGCCGTAGTACTCTGTCCATCAGCCTCTGAAAGGTAGATGGCGCCCCATGCAGGCCAAACGGGAGAACTTTATAATGAAACAGCCCGTCTGGGGTGGAGAAAGCAGTCTTCTCCCTCGAGGCGGGGGCCAGAGGGACTTGCCAATAACCCTTTGTTAGATCTAGTGTCGTGATAAACCTGGCCAGGCCCAGTCTATCAATGAGCTCATCCACTCTAGGCATGGGATAGGCGTCAAACTTTGAAATGTCATTAAGCTTCCTGAAATCATTGCAGAACCTGGTTGTTGAGTCGGGTTTCGGCACTAAAACAATAGGACTGGACCACCCGCTATGAGACTCCTCAATCACTCCCATCTCCAGCATGACCCGCACTTCTCTTCTGACGGCCTCTCTTTTTGCCTCTGGGATACGATAGGGCTTCAGCTTTACCTTGTCTCCCGGGCTGGTAATGATGTGGTGCTGGGCCAATGTGGTGCGGCCCGGCGTGGCCGAAAACACGTCCCGGTTCTGTTGGACCAGCTCCCGAAGCTCCTGCCGTTGGGTCGGGGACAACTGTTCCCCGATGGGAACATCGGCCGCCTCTGCCACCTGCTGCGCAAAAGGGGGGAGAGGGGGGGGCGAGAGCAACACATCCCGGGCATGCCATTTCTTCAACAGGTTAACATGGTATAACTGTCGATGCTTCCTACGGTCGGGCTGGTGGACCTTGTAGTTGACGGGACCCACTTTCTCGATTATGTCGTAGGGTCCCTGCCATTTGGCTAGGAATTTGCACTCTGCTGTCGGTACCAGTACTAGGACCCGGTCCCCCACATTAAACTCCCGTGGCTGTGCGCCCCGGTCATAAATGCGCTTCTGTGCGTCTTGGGCCTGTTGCATATGTTCTCTCACCACTGGCCAGAGCGCCTTCATCCTGTCTCTCATTACCTGCACATGCTCTATGAGAGACCGGTGGGGCGACGGCTGTTCCTCCCAAATCTCCTTTGCGATGTTCAGGAGACCCCGCGGCTTGCGGGCGTAGAGCAGCTCAAATGGCGAGAAGCCAGTGGAAGCCTGTGGGACCTCACGCACAGAGAACATCAGAAAGGGCAACAACTGATCCCAATTCTTCCCATCCTTCTCCATCACCTTCCTTAGCATGCTTTTCAGAGTTTTGTTGAAGCGCTCGCACAGCCCATCCGTCTGTGGATGGTATATGGAGGTTCGCAGCTGTTCCACTTTCATTAGTTTGCACATTTCTTTCATGACCCGCGACATAAAGCACGAGCCCTGATCAGTGAGAATAGAGTCGGCAATTCCCACCCGACTAAACAAATGAAAGAGCTCCCGTGCCACAATTTTGGCCGTCACCGTGCGTAACGGGATGGCTTCGGGGTAACGGGTTGCATAATCTATGATTACCAGTATATACTGGTGGCCTCGGGACGATTTGACTAGAGGGCCCACCACGTCGAGGGCAATTCTTGAGAATGGGGTCTCAATGATGGGCAGCGGGATCAGAGGATTTTTATATTGTACCTTTGGTGCTGCGCGTTGACACTCTGGGCAGCTCCTGCAGTAGTCCTCTACCGCTCTCTTCATGCCCGGCCAATGGAAACGCGCCTTTATGCGCTCCATGGTTTTGTCCACGCCCAGGTGCGCTCCGAGGATATGTGAATGCGCTAGCTGGAGTACAGTGGGAATAAAGAATTTCGGCACCAGCAATAGATCTCTAACCTCATCATTCTTTTTTACGACTTGGTACAGCAATTGTCTTTTTATTGCAAAGTGAGGATATGACAGGTTACTCACCCCCTCCACTGGATTTCCATCTATGGTTTTGATATTCGCCCGGGCCTGCGTTAGGTTTGGGTCTTCCAGCTGGGCCGTTCCGAACTGACCCGCCAGGTCCCTCCCCACCTCGTCCGCCTGGGGGAACTCCGCAAATGGGTCCTCGTCACTGCTATCCGTCTCGGGGCCCGCTTGGGGCGCCGGCGCGTCGTCACCCACACCTGATGCCGTCTCTGTCTCACTCCCCGGTATATTCAGGGGTTCCGGCGCGTCGTCACCTACATCTGATGCCGTCTCAGTCTCACTCCCCGTTACGTTCAGAGCACACACCTTCGGCTGACGTAACCCTTTCCTCTTCCTCGGTTTACCCGTAGAGGGTGGGGTGCGCGGGGAGATGACGGCTGAGCACAGCTGGCGATACAGGGGGCAGTCTCGACCAATCAGCAGCGCTACCGGCAGGTTAGGTATGACGCCGGCTGTCATCGAGCAGACCCCCTTGGTGGTTGTCAGGGTGATCTGCGCTGTAGGATACAACTTTGTGTCCCCGTGCACACAGGACACTGACACTTGCGGAGCCTCTGCGTCGCAGTGTGCCAAATGGGGCTGAACCAGCGTTATGACACTACCCGAGTCCAGGAGCGCTACGGCATCTTTGTCGTTGACGCGCACGGGTAAAAGTGTTGCTGATGTTTCCTTATGGGCCCAACAGGCTGCGCCATAATTGCACGTCTTTCCGCGGGGGTCTGAAGCTGCCGCCGATGGCATGGACACATCCCGGCCTGGGCAGTTCCACGAGAGATGCCCGGGCTCGCCGCAGTCATAGCAGCGTCTTTGGTCCTGGTCGAACAGCTGTCTTCTTCGGGGTAGTTCGGGATCACCTGCGTTCCCTACCCGGCCCCTTGGGCTGGGCTCGTCGGGACCCCTCCTTGTTCTCGGCCGCTCTGGCTTTTCCCCTCGCCCCCCTTTGAGTAACTCCCGCGTTACCTGGTGGGCCTCCACAATATTCACCAGCTGCTCCACGGAGCGGGGGTCCGCTTGACTCGCCTGCTTCTTCGTGTCATAGGGGAGGGCTCTGACAAAGCGGTCCATAACAATCCGTTCCAAGACCGTGGGCCCTCCGGGGTCGGTCATTAGCCAGGCTCGGCTTATGCGGACTAGGTCGTGCATCTGGGAGCGCGGGGAGGCCTGTGCGTCATACACCCAGTCATGGAACCGCTGCGCACGGGACTGCAGACTATGGCCGTAACGGGACAAAATGTCCTGCTTTAGCCGAGTGTAGTTCTCGGCTTGCTCCGGTGGCAGGTCCTGGTAGGCCTTTTGCGCATTACCCGACAGGAAGGGGGCCAGCAGTCCCCCCCAGTCGTCTTCTGGCCAGCCCTCCCGGCCGGCGGTGCGCTCAAACGCTAGGAGATAGGCTTCTATATCCTCCTGCTCCGTCAGCTTGGGGATGAAGCGCCCGGGGTTAGGCCGCGTCCCGGCGGCCCCTTCGTCCCGCCGGTGAGAGGCCATCCGCTGGAGCTCCGCGTGGATCATCCCCGTCTGTTTCCTCTGTTCTTGCAGGGCCTCTTCGTGCCGGGTCTGTTGTTCCAGGCTCGCCTGTACGAGCTGCTGCACCAGCGCGTCCATGCTTTTTTTTCCCGTTATTAAATATATATATATATATATTTTTTTTTAATTTCTTTTATTCTACTTCGATAAAGTCTATTGTTGTTTATTCCGCACCCCTGATTGCCAGTAGACTATGCCCGCATTCTCCACCACTGTGGCAATTCCAGGTGTAGGGGTGGCAGAATAAACAACACACAGACAGGTTGCAATTCCCAAAATCATGCTCTTTATTTTCTATTCAAATAATAACGGTTTGCTGGCGGTAATCTGTCGGCCGGGCGGCGTCTCCGCTCTGTGGCCTTTTGCCTTGCGCTGCTACGGGGGACTGAGAGGAGGCTCCTCGGCTCCATTAAGTCCCCCCTCCCCAACAGGCGCACCGCGCCGTGATTCGCTAATCACGTAATCACTCTGATGGGTCTTTAGTGACAGGTGCGTCCGGAAGCGGACGCCCAAACATGGGCAGCACCCAGCCATTGGGTCGCCACATAGCGCCCATCAATCACCAAGCCCAGGGGTGGCTTGGGGTTGCCACAGTTGACAGTGTGTTTAGTGTGTTTAGTGTGTTTAGTGTGTTGACAGTGTGTTGACAGTGTGTTGACAGTGTGTGTAGTGTGTTGACAGTGTGTTGACAGTGTGTTGACAGTGTAAGTAAGTAAGTAAGTATTTATAAAGCACCTTTCATACATGTCATGTAGCTCAAAGTGCTGTACACAATTATATGCATATATAACGATAAAAGCAATAAAGTCACAGTGATCAGTTAAGATCAATGTTTAAAAAAATAATAATAATAATAATAGTAACGTAAAAATGAAAATAACGTAAAAACAGTCATTTGCTTACCAGTTTGGGAGAACAGGTCCGCACAAACATTTCCGCTCAGTAGCAACCGGAAGTGCACTAAACCAATGCACTTGTATGGTAGGTAGCAATGTTTAGCTCTTATAACGCTAGTGTAGTTACGTTTTTATCAGTGGTCATAGTTGGGTCCATAGTGCTTTACCAAGTCCCATCAGTGGCCGTGTATTGTGGTAGAAAGAAAGAAAAAGAAAAATGTATAAAGAAAACAGTCTAAAGTTTGAAAGTTTGGGAGGTCCGCAAAAACACGACCGTTCAGCTCAGAAGCTGAGGCGTGTCAAAAACTTTTGAAAAACTGGAGGCGTGTCTCCTATGTACCCGTTCCTTCATCTAAAAAGTTTGAAAGTTTGGGAGGTCCGCAAAAACACGACCGTTCAGCTCAGAAGCTGAGGCGTGTCAAAAACTTTTGAAAAACTGGAGGCGTGTCTCCTATGTACCCGTTCCTTCATCTAAAAAGTTGGGTCCACAAGGCTTATCCTAGCCTCATGGATCCATCAGGTTTTTCCAAGCCATAACTATTTGTAAGCTAGACTGTATAGGTACGTTTTTAATTTTCCTTTAAAAATGTGTATAGAGCTGGCGTTTCTGATGTGTGTTGGTAGTGTGTTCCATAGTTTTGGGGCATAGTTGGCAAATGCCATACTTCCTATCCTTTTTCGGTTTCTGGGCGTGTCTAGTAAACCTGTAGTGGATGACCGTAGCGTTCTTGAGGGCAGATAACTAACTAGGGAATTTGCTATGTATTTTGGGCCTTGCTCATTAAGAGCTTTATATGTTAGGAAAAGGACCTTAAAATCAATTCTATGAGTTATTGGAAGCCAGTGCAGAGTGGCCAGGACTGGAGTGATATGTTCTCTTCTCCTTGTATGAGTTAGTAATCGAGCTGCAGAGTTTTGGATAAGCTGAAGCTTCCCAATGGTTGCTTTGGGAAGACCAGTGAACAGTGCATTACAATAGTCAAGCCGACTTGATACAAAAGCATGAATAAGTTTCTCTGCATCCTTTTTATTTACGAAAGGTCTTACTTTCGCTATGTTTCTTAGGTGGAAGAATGACGTTTTCATGGCCTTATTTATATGAGACTTAAAGGTCAGGTCTGAGTCCAAGATGACACCTAGGCTTGTAACCTCAGTCTTTACATAGGATGACAGACTCCCCAGGTTTTTACAAAGCACTTCCCTTTTCGCTTTTGGGCCGATCAATAGAATTTCGGTCTTGCTTTCGTTTAATTTTAGGAAGTTATTGTTCATCCACTTGTTTATTGCTAACAGACAATTTGTAATGGACTGTATGGCTGTAGTGTTATTTGGTTCTGCGGAGATATATAGTTGTGTATCATCAGCATAACTATGGAAGCATACATTGTGGTCTCGAATGATGTCCCCGAGGGGCAGCATATATAGTGAGAAGAGTAATGGACCAAGGCAGCTTCCTTGTGCGACTCCAAAATTGCTGTCATGTTCCTCGGATACATTGTCTCCAAGCTTAACATAGAACCTTCTCCCCTTAATGTATGTTATGAGCCAATTTAGTACATGATCGGAAAAGCCAACCAGTCTTTCAAGACGACTGATCAAGATATTATGGTCAATCGTATCGAACGCTGCACTAAGGTCCAATAGGACAAGAATTGAGACTTTGCCAGCATCGGAGTTTAGCCTGAGGTCGCTAACTATTTTGGTAAGGGCAGTTTCAGTGCTGTGATTTGTTCTGAAGCCTGATTGTAGTTCCTCCATGATGTTATTATCTTTGAGAAAGGAGTTTATTTGTACTGAGACTATCTTTTCTAATATCTTGCTGATAAATGGAAGGTTCGATATTGGCCTATAGCTTTTTAGTTCGTTTACATCTAAGTTTGTTTTCTTTAGTAGTGGTTTTACTACAGCCGTTTTAAATGCATCTGGAAAAGTGCCTGTTTGAAGAGACATATTTATGATTTCAAGGACATGATTTGAGACACTATCAAACACCCGCTTGAGAAATGCTGTTGGTATAGGATCGAGGCAGGAGGTGGCGGAATTACACTCAGAGACAATCTTACAGAGGTCAGGTAATGTAATACATGTGAATTCCCCCATTGTTATCTCAGGTGGGTTTTCACTCACAGCCAGATCTATATCAGCGGTAATGCTTGCTCTAATCAATGATATTTTTTCATTAAAGAAAACTGCGAACTCTTCACATTTTGTGGCTGATTGCTGCGGTATATGGGGGGGGTGGTATGTTAATCAGCCGGTCAATGGTGGAAAAAAGTACCCTGGAGTTTCCCATATTTTCTGAGATAATTTTGGAAAAATATTCCTTTCTCGCAAGTTGTATTGCTTTATTGTATGCGCCCATGGCGTCTTTGTATACATTAAAGTGAGCTGTGAGTTTGAATTTCCTCCATTTTCGCTCGGCTATCCTACATTTTCTCTTGTTATCTTTAACATTGGTTTTATTTAGCCATGGAGAGATTCTATCAGTTTTTACCTTTTTTTTTTTTTTTTTTTGTCTTTTTCCCCCTCCATTTTCCTCCGATTTTCTCCCATCCCCAATGTTAGTCGTATGCCAATTCCCAGTCCCTTCCTGGTCGCTGCGCTTTACCCCCCACAGTCAGATCATTTGGGAGAGTGGAGGCTACCACGTGCTTCCTCCGACACACGTCCAGCCAATCACCGCTTCTTTTCACCTGGCAGCGCGGATTCTCATTGAGAGGGCGTAGCGTGTGGGAGGACCACACTATCCCCCTCACGTCCAATCCGCGCTTAGCAGGCGCCCCTACCGAACTGTAGGAGTCGCTGTTTACAACGACCCGGACCCACCCCGCCAGCTTCTCCCACCCTCTGATACAGCCAATTGTATCAGTGTAGACGGCCAGCCAAGCTGGTGACAACCCCGGAGCTGTGAGCTGGATTCTAACAGGCGAACCAAGCTCACAGCTCCGGGGCTGGTGACGAACGCAATCTCCGCTCGACCACCTTTTACCTTTTTAACCTTTAGATGGGCAACAGTATCTAACACTGTTGACAAGGTGCTGTGGAAGTTTTGCACTTTCTGATTTAAGGAGGATTCACTGCATTGGTCATATGATTTCATCATACTAGAGAATTTTGCTTCAGCTCTAGCGTCCAGAAGCCTTCTGTGAACTATGAATTCGCTTCTGGTCTTATGTAATATTAGGCTTGTACCATAGAACACACAATAATGGTCAGAAATTGGAATTTGTTTTACTGATACATTCTCAATGTTTAGCCCTGTTGTTATTAGTAGGTCCAGAGTGTTGCCATGTTGGTGGGTGGCCTCGTGAACATGTTGCATCAGTCCAAAACTGTCCAGTAGGTTCAAAAACTCACAACCCCTGGGGTCATCCTTTTTGTTGATATGAATGTTTAGATCTCCATTAAGAATGATTCTATCATACCTGGTAATGCAGATCGATATGAGTTCTGAAAATTCCTGTATGAAGAGTGGCGAGTACCTTGGTGGTCGATACAATGTCACACATATTACTGGCATTTCTGTTTTCAATACAATAGCAAGGTATTCAAATGATAAAAATGTTCCCAGGTCAATATCATTGCACACAAATTGAGTGGAGATGATTGCTGCTATTCCGCCTCCCCTCCCACTCTGTCTGTTTGATTGATAGAATTTAAAATTGGAAGGGCAGGTCTCAATCAGTGTTGCTACACCAGTGATATTGTCTAACCATGTCTCTACTAAAAACATACAATGTACACCATGTTTTACTATGAGTTCATTTATCAGAAATGATTTTTGTTTCAGCGCTCTAACGTTGAACAGTGCTAGTTTTAACTGTACGGGTTCTGTAGTGGGGTGTGAGATAGTCTGTGGTTGAACACTGATATTGATAAGGTTAGATTTACATATGGGACGTGATAATGAGTAATTGATTAGTCTTTTGGTGATCAGAATCGGGATGACACTCAATGTGTTTTTTTGTAGCTTAGGCTGCTTCTGTATATAGTCTACAGAGCTAGATATGGTTGGTTGTCAGGCCAGTGATGCTATACTTTGTATGACGTTATGTATTAGCACATTTACCCCTGATATGTTTGGATGGATGCCATCGGGTCTGTAATGGTCTTTCCTGGACCAGAGCAGATCAAAGTTATTTATATAGCAAAGTCCTATAGTAGTACAGTAGGTCTGTAGCCATTTGTGCAACCAGAACAGACGGCTAAATCGCTCAGATCCACGACCTATGGATGGAATGGGGCCAGACACAATGCATATTTTACCCAGGCTTTCAATAGTGAGTATTAGTGATTCAAAGTCAGATTGGAGTTTAACGGATTGTCTAGCCATTACGTCATTTGCTCCGATATGAATGATAACGGTGTGGGCGGACGGATATCTGTCGATGATTTCGGGAGTACACTCAAGTAAGTCAGTAACTTTTAAACCGGAAAAACAATACGTAATGCCGTGTGGTATTTGCAAAAACCTGGTGATGGAGTCTCCGATGAGTAGGATCTCTGGCTGTTCCTGGATGCATTCCCCGTCGTAGATGGCCAGGTTTCTATGGTGAAAAGCCGCAGGAGTAGCGTCTACATTGTTGGCGGGGTTTGATGGTTGGTCGAGCAGCAGCGGCGTGTGGAGGGGCTCGTTCACAGCGGCATTTCCATCGATAACACTCGCCGTTTGAATGATCGTACTGGCATGGGCTGCAGAGCACCGCAGACGAGGACGTTTAAACTTTGGGGAGTCGGACCCATCGCGTGAGTCTGGGGAGTTTGGCGATGCGAGAGCAAACAGGGCAGAGCGCTCTCTGCTCTGGGTTGCAGATATATTTCCACGGTTGAGTTGTGAGCTGGAGAGGGCCGCCGTCCTGGTAGCTTCGCTTGGAGCCTGGCTAGTAGCTAGGCTAGTAGCTAGCATCGGATAGTCTTTGAGCAAAGCTACATTTCTAGCAGCAGGAGACGGAAACGAGGGAGAGCCTAGGAGGCTGGGATCATTACAAAGAGGATTGAATCGGTTTGATAGTTGAGGTGAATCAACGGGATCATATAGAGGAAGGGAGAGCTTCCTTCGGCCCCTCACCACTGTCGCCCAGGAGGGACTACTGGTGTAGCCTGCGTCCGCTTTTTCCATGCTAGCCAGCCTGGACATGAGCTCCGTTTGACGCTTGAGAAGATCCATTACTAGTATCTCGATGGTCTTCAGTTCCGTTCGCATTTCTGCGACATCTGATGTTGGAGCCATTTCCTCGGGGGAGTTTAGCACTGTGAGTACTGTAGCGTGTAGCTGTAGCTATGGCAACAACAAGCGCCGATAGCTTTAGGTCACGTCCAGTAAAAAGTCACATAAAACCAATAAATCCAACAGCATAAACGATAAGAGCAAAAGTCACAGTGATCAGTTAAGATGAATGAATGAATGAATGAATGAATGAATGAATGAATGAAAACTTTATTAACAGATTGCAGAATGGGTACAGTGCAGTACAGCTCAATACATACAATTGTTAAGGGGATGCAGACCAGAGAAAGACTTTCGTCTTGTTTACACCAGGGTCCCCCATTTCCAATTCATCGTAACATATATGACATACATGACATACAGATAGACAGTACTGCTACATCTATACATTTATGACATACCAGATTTGCAATTACAGTACTGTATTTGTGATACAAAAAGAGTCCAGAAAGAAAAGAGTATATACATTAGGCGTAGAAACTGTACATTGGATTGGGTAGGTGGGGGTGGGACTGTACATTGGAGGTGGTTGGGGGGGGGGGGGGTAGGAGTGGGGGGGGGGGGGGGGGTGGGGGGTTGGGTAGGAGTGGGGGGGGGGGGGGTTGGGTAGGAGGGGTGGGTGGGGACTGTACATTGGAGGTGGTTGGGTGGGTGGGGGGGGGGGGGGTGGGTAGGAGGGGTGGGTGGGGGACACTGTACAACTGTACAAACAACACTGTACATTGGATTATTGACAAGACCATACTTGGTAATTTACTGTACATTGGAGGGGGTTGTGTTCGGACATTTACAGGGGCCAGTTTCGAGTTGCAGTCTCCCTTAGGTGTTTTTTGAGAGTGTTTTTGAAAGTGGGTAGTGATTCACATTCCTTTACAGCTTTGGGTAGGGCGTTCCACATTGATGTGGCATAATTG
Source organism: Notolepis coatsorum (assembly GCF_963971535.1). Lineage (NCBI taxonomy): Eukaryota > Metazoa > Chordata > Actinopteri > Aulopiformes > Paralepididae > Notolepis > Notolepis coatsorum. The sequence goes on from NC_140168.1 coordinate 111,258,283, forward strand.
CGAAACGTGTTTAGTCCCTTGTTTGAGCCGAATCTGGGTTTAACATGATTTGTGGAGCTCCCTCTGGTGTTGTGATCGTGGTATTCACTGACCTTTGGGAAGTATTTAGTCATGTACATGGGTACCTTGGTCGTGTAGTGTATCTTGTAGACCAGGCCCATTGCAAGTTGCTGTACTCTGTCGTCTACTCTAAGCCATCCTAGGTTGTCAAAGTGGGCAGGGGTGAGGTGGGTTCTAGGAGTAAGGTCAAGCAGTAGTCTGACCAGTTTGTTTTGAGATGTTTGTAATTTTGTTTTTAGCGCCTTTGAGGTGCTTTGGTACCATGAGGTGCAAGCATAGTCGTAGTACCCTTGAATGAGTGCTCCTGCTAGAGTCTTCAGGGTATTCTTGTTTACCAGTGAGTTAAAAACCACTGGTTAAAAAATGGTAGAAAGAAAGAAAACAGTCTAAAGTTTGAAAGTTTGGGAGGTCCGCAAAAACACGTCCGTTCAGTAGTAACCGGAGGTGTAGTGGATCCAACCAACTAACACACAGGAATGCAGGAATGCAGGATAGTCAGCCATGGTCTGGGTGGGAACGGCTGGTAGTGTGTTGACAGTGTGTGTTGACAGACAGTGTGTTGACAGTGTGTTTAGTGTGTTGACAGTGTGTTGACAGTGTGTTGACAGTGTGTTGACAGTGTGTTGACAGTGTGTTGACAGTGTGTTTAGTGTGTTGACAGTGTGTTGACAGTGTGTTGACAGACAGTGTGTTGACAGACAGTGTGTTGACAGACAGTGTGTTGACAGTGTGTTTAGTGTGTTTAGTGTGTTGACAGTGTGTTGACAGTGTGTTGACAGACAGTGTGTTGACAGACAGTGTGTCGACAGACAGTGTGTTGACAGTGTGTTTAGTGTGTTGACAGTGTGTTGACAGTGTGTTGACAGTGTGTTGACAGACAGTGTGTTGACAGTGTGTTGACAGTGTGTTGACAGTGTGTTGACAGTGTGTTGACATTGTTAAATTAAACTTAGCAATGTTCTCATATCAAACACCTGGCATCGTTAGGATTGCCAGAAAAATGCATCCGTTTAATATTATGTTAATGGTAATTCCATCCAAAATCATATATTAACCCACCTCTCCTCACAGAAAGATCTGTTCACTTTGTTCACTGTGTCTCTAAACAATGGTCGACAGAAAAGTTCCCCAGAAATGCACAACAAGGTTCCATCAGCTCTCACTTCATCAGCTCTCTAAAGGACGTCTCACTTCATCAGCTCTCTAAAGGACATCTCACTTCCTCAGCTCTCTAAAGGACGTGTCACTTCATCAGCTCTCTAAAGGACGTCTCACTTCATCAGCTCTCTAAAGGACGTCTCACTTCATCAGCGCTCTAAAGGACGTCTCACTTCATCAGCTCTCACTTCATCAGATCTCACTTCATCAGCTCTCACTTCATCAGCTCTCTAAAGGACGTGTCACTTCATCAGCTCTCTAAAGGACGTGTCACTTCATCATCTCTCACTTCATCAGCTCTCACTTCATCAGCTCTCACTCCATCAGCTCTCACTCCATCAGCTCTCACTCCATCATCTCTCACTCCATCAGCTCTCACTCCATCATCAGCTCTCACTTCATCATCTCTCACTCCATCAGCTCTCACTCCATCAGCTCTCACTCCATCAGCTCTCACTCCATCATCAGCTCTCACTTCATCATCTCTCACTTCATCATCTCTCACTTCATCATCTCTCACTTCATCAGCTCTCACTCCATCATCTCTCACTCCATCAGCTCTCACTTCATCATCAGCTCTCACTTCATCATCTCTCACTTCATCAGCTCTCACTTCATCATCAGCTCTCACTCCATCATCTCTCACTTCATCATCTCTCACTTCATCAGCTCTCACTTCATCAGCTCTCACTTCACTACTCTCTCACTTCATCAGCTCTCACTCCATCATCTCTCACTTCATCATCTCTCACTTCATCAGCTCTCACTCCATCATCATCTCTCACTTCATCATCTCTCACTTCATCATCAGCTCTCACTTCATCAGCTCTCACTCCATCATCTCTCACTCCATCAGCTCTCACTCCATCATCAGCTCTCACTCCATCATCTCTCACTTCATCATCTCTCACTTCATCAGCTCTCACTTCATCATCTCTCACTTCATCATCTCTCACTTCATCAGCTCTCACTTCATCATCAGCTCTCACTCCATCAGCTCTCACTCCATCAGCTCTCACTCCATCAGCTCTCACTCCATCATCAGCTCTCACTCCATCAGCTCTCACTCCATCATCAGCTCTCACTCCATCAGCTCTCACTCCATCATCAGCTCTCACTCCATCAGCTCTCACTTCATCATCTCTCACTTCATCAGCTCTCACTCCATCAGCTCTCACTCCATCAGCTCTCACTCCATCATCTCTCACTTCATCAGCTCTCACTCCATCAGCTCTCACTCCATCAGCTCTCACTCCATCATCTCTCACTTCATCAGCTCTCACTTCATCATCAGCTCTCACTCCATCATCTCTCACTCCATCATCTCTCACTCCATCACCTCTCACTCCATCAGCTCTCACTCCATCATCAGCTCTCACTTCATCATCTCTCACTTCATCATCTCTCACTTCATCATCTCTCACTCCATCAGCTCTCACTCCATCATCATCTCTCACTTCATCATCTCTCACTTCATCATCTCTCACTTCATCAGCTCTCACTTCATCAGCTCTCACTCCATCATCATCTCTCACTCCATCAGCTCTCACTCCATCAGCTCTCACTCCATCAGCTCTCACTCCATCATCTCTCACTCCATCAGCTCTCACTCCATCAGCTCTCACTCCATCAGCTCTCACTCCATCATCAGCTCTCACTCCATCAGCTCTCACTTCATCAGCTCTCACTCCATCATCATCTCTCACTCCATCAGCTCTCACTCCATCAGCTCTCACTTCATCATCTCTCACTCCATCATCATCTCTCACTCCATCAGCTCTCACTCCATCATCATCTCTCACTTCATCATCTCTCACTTCATCATCTCTCACTCCATCAGCTCTCACTTCATCAGCTCTCACTCCATCATCTCTCACTCCATCAGCTCTCACTCCATCAGCTCTCACTCCATCAGCTCTCACTCCATCATCTCTCACTCCATCAGCTCTCACTCCATCATCTCTCACTTCATCAGCTCTCACTCCATCAGCTCTCACTCCATCATCTCTCACTCCATCAGCTCTCACTCCATCAGCTCTCACTCCATCATCTCTCACTTCATCAGCTCTCACTCCATCAGCTCTCACTCCATCATATCTCACTCCATCAGCTCTCACTCCATCATCTCTCACTTCATCAGCTCTCACTCCATCAGCTCTCACTCCATCATCTCTCACTCCATCAGCTCTCACTCCATCATCTCTCACTTCATCAGCTCTCACTCCATCATCTCTCACTATCATCAGCTCTCACTCCATCAGCTCTCACTCCATCATCAGCTCTCACTCCATCAGCTCTCACTTCATCATCTCTCACTCCATCATCATCTCTCACTCCATCAGCTCTCACTTCATCAGCTCTCACTCCATCATCTCTCACTTCATCATCTCTCACTTCATCAGCTCTCACTCCATCATCTCTCACTCCATCATCTCTCACTCCATCAGCTCTCACTCCATCATCAGCTCTCACTTCATCAGCTCTCACTCCATCAGCTCTCACTCCATCAGCTCTCACTCCATCAGCTCTCACTTCATCATCATCTCTCACTTCATCAGCTCTCACTCCATCATCAGCTCTCACTCCATCATCAGCTCTCACTCCATCATCTCTCACTCCATCATCATCTCTCACTTCATCATCTCTCACTCCATCAGCTCTCACTCCATCAGCTCTCACTCCATCAGCTCTCACTCCATCATCAGCTCTCACTCCATCAGCTCTCACTCCATCATCAGCTCTCACTCCATCATCTCTCACTCCATCATCTCTCACTTCATCATCTCTCACTTCATCAGCTCTCACTTCATCATCTCTCACTCCTTCATCTCTCACTTCATCAGCTCTCACTCCATCATCAGCTCTCACTCCATCATCAGCTCTCACTCCATCATCTCTCACTCCATCATCATCTCTCACTTCATCATCTCTCACTCCATCAGCTCTCACTCCATCAGCTCTCACTCCATCAGCTCTCACTTCATCATCTCTCACTTCATCAGCTCTCACTCCATCATCAGCTCTCACTCCATCAGCTCTCACTCCATCAGCTCTCACTCCATCATCATCTCTCACTCCATCAGCTCTCACTCCATCAGCTCTCACTCCATCATCTCTCACTCCATCATCAGCTCTCACTCCATCATCTCTCACTCCATCATCTCTCACTCCATCATCTCTCACTTCATCATCTCTCACTTCATCATCAGCTCTCACTCCATCATCTCTCACTCCATCATCTCTCACTCCATCACCTCTCACTCCATCACCTCTCACTCCATCAGCTCTCACTCCATCATCAGCTCTCACTTCATCATCTCTCACTTCATCATCTCTCACTTCATCATCTCTCACTCCATCAGCTCTCACTCCATCATCATCTCTCACTTCATCATCTCTCACTTCATCATCTCTCACTTCATCAGCTCTCACTTCATCAGCTCTCACTCCATCATCATCTCTCACTCCATCAGCTCTCACTCCATCAGCTCTCACTCCATCAGCTCTCACTCCATGAGGTCTCACTCCATCAGCTCTCACTCCATCAGCTCTCACTCCATCATCATCTCTCACTCCATCAGCTCTCACTCCATCAGCTCTCACTCCATCAGCTCTCACTCCATCAGCTCTCACTTCATCAGCTCTCACTCCATCAGCTCTCACTCCATCAGCTCTCACTCCATCAGCTCTCACTCCATCATCATCTCTCACTCCATCAGCTCTCACTCCATCAGCTCTCACTCCATCAGCTCTCACTTCATCATCTCTCACTTCATCAGCTCTCACTTCATCAGCTCTCACTCCATCAGCTCTCACTCCATCATCATCTCTCACTCCATCAGCTCTCACTCCATCAGCTCTCACTCCATCAGCTCTCACTCCATCAGCTCTCACTTCATCAGCTCTCACTCCATCAGCTCTCACTCCATCAGCTCTCACTCCATCATCAGCTCTCACTTCATCAGCTCTCACTCCATCAGCTCTCACTTCATCAGCTCTCACTCCATCAGCTCTCACTTCATCATCTCTCACTCCATCATCTCTCACTCCATCAGCTCTCACTTCATCATCTCTCACTTCATCAGCTCTCACTCCATCAGCTCTCACTCCATCATCAGCTCTCACTTCATCAGCTCTCACTCCATCAGCTCTCACTCCATCATCAGCTCTCACTCCATCAGCTCTCACTCCATCAGCTCTCACTTCATCAGCTCTCACTCCATCAGCTCTCACTCCATCATCATCTCTCACTCCATCAGCTCTCACTCCATCAGCTCTCACTTCATCAGCTCTCACTCCCAGACAACTCTCTAACATGCCTCGTTGTTTTACCAGACAGCTCTCTAACATGCCTCGTTGTTTTACCAGACAGCTCTCTAACATGCCTCGTTGTTTTACCAGACAGCTCTCTAACATGCCTCGTTGTTTTACCAGACAGCTCTCTAACATGCCTCGTTGTTTTACCAGACAGCTCCACAACATGTTTATGGACGATGCACAGGCTGGACTGCAGTGACGTGTTTTGGAGCGCCGCTCAGCGGTCTACAAACAAAGTGTTGAAGTAAAGCAGGAAGTAGGTGAGCTGCTGGAAGGTAAACAGGAAGTAGGTGAGCTGCTGGAAGGTAAAGCAGGAAGTAGGTGAGCTGCTGGAAGGTAAAGCAGGAAGTAGGTGAGCTGCTGGAAGGTAAAGCAGGAAGTAGGTGAGCTGTTGGAAGGTAAACAGGAAGTAGGTGAGCTGCTGGAAGGTAAACAGGAAGTAGGTGAGCTGCTGGAAGGTAAAGCAGGAAGTAGGTGAGCTGCTGGAAGGTAAAGCAGGAAGTAGGTGAGCTGCTGGAAGGTAAAGCAGGAAGTAGGTGAGCTGCTGGAAGGTAAAGCAGGAAGTAGGTGAGCTGCTGGAAGGTAAAGCAGGAAGTAGGTGAGCTGCTGGAAGGTAATGCAGGAAGTAGGTGAGCTGCTGGAAGGTAAAGCAGGAAGTAGGTGTAGGGGGGAGTGTAGGAGGGGGTGGGAGGTAGTGTAGGAGGGGGTGGGGAGGTAGTGTAGGAGGGGGGGGAGTGTAGGAGGGGGGGGGAGCGTAGGAGTGGTTGGGGAGTGTAGGAGGGGGGAGGAGTGTAGGAGGTAGTGTAGGAGGGGGGGGGAGTGTAGGAGGGGGGGGGAGGTAGTGTAGGAGGGGGGGGAGGAGTGTAGGAGGGGGGGGAGGTAGTGTAGGAGGGGGGAGGAGTGTAGGAGGGGGGAGGAGTGTAGGAGGGGGGGGAGGTAGTGTAGGAGGGGGGGGAGCGTAGGAGGGGGGAGGAGTGTAGGAGGGGGGGGAGGTAGTGTAGGAGGGGGGGGGGAGGGGGGATGAGCGTAGGAGGGCATGGGGAGGTAGTGTAGGAGGGGGGGGGGAGTGTAGGAGGGGGGGAGGAGGTAGTGTAGGGGGGGGGGCGTAGGAGGGGGGGAGGAGCGTAGGAGGGCATGGGGAGGTAGTGTAGGAGGGGGGGGAGTGTAGGAGGGGGGGAGGAGCGTAGGAGGGCATGGGGAGGTAGTGTAGGAGGGGGGGGGGAGTGTAGGAGGGGGGGAGGAGGTAGTGTAGGGGGGGGGGGGCGTAGGAGGGGGGGAGGAGCGTAGGAGGGCATGGGGAGGTAGTGTAGGAGGGGGGGGAGTGTAGGAGGGGGGGAGGAGCGTAGGAGGGCATGGGGAGGTAGTGTTGGAGGGCATGGGGAGGTAGTGTAGGAGGGGGGGGGGGAGTGTAGGCGGGGGGAGGAGCGTAGGAGGGGGGGGGGCGAAGGAGGGGGGGGGAGGAGCGTAGGAGGGGGGGGGGAGTGTAGGGGGGGGGGAGGAGCGTAGGAGGGGGGGGGGGCGTAGGAGGGGGGGGGAGGTAGTGTAGGAGGAGGGGGGGGGGCGTAGGAGGGGGGGGAGGTAGTGTAGGAGGGGGGGGAGTGTAGGAGGGGGGGAGGAGTGTAGGAGGGGGGGGGGCATAGGAGGGGGGGGAGGTAGTGTAGGAGGGGGGGGGGGGCGTAGGAGGGGGGGGAGGAGCGTAGGAGGGGGGGGGGGTAGTGTAGGAGGGGGGGGGCGTAGGAGGGGGGGGGAGGTAGTGTAGGAGGGGGGGAGGAGCGTAGGAGGGGGGGGGGAGTGTAGGGGGGGGGAGGAGCGTAGGAGGGGGGGGGAGGTAGTGTAGGAGGGGGGAGGAGTGTAGGAGGGGGGGGCGTAGGAGGGGGGGGGGGGGCGTAGGAGGGGGGGAGGTAGTGTAGCTTGTCGTACAGAACTTGTAAGTCGCTTTGGATAAAAGCGTCAGCTAAATGACTAAATGTAAATGTAAATGTAGGAGGGGGGGGGAGTGTAGGAGGGGGGGAGGAGTGTAGGAGGGGGGGGGGCATAGGAGGGGGGGGGAGGTAGTGTAGGAGGGGGGGGGGAGGTAGTGTAGGAGGGGGGGGCGTAGGAGGGGGGGGGGTAGTGTAGGAGGGGGTGGAGGAGCGTAGGAGGGGGGGGGGAGGTAGTGTAGGAGGGGGGGGAGGAGCATAGGAGGGGGGGAGGAGCATAGGAGGGGGGGGGGAGGTAGTGTAGGAGGGGGGGGGGCGTAGGAGGGGGGGGGAGGTAGTGTAGGAGGGGGGGGAGGAGCATAGGAGGGGGGAGGAGGAGCATAGGAGGGGGGGAGAGGAGCGTAGGAGGGGGGGGGGGGGGGGGAATGTAGGAGGGACGAGCCATAACAGCTTCAACAGCACTGTCACATCTGAAAGGACTCCTTTATTGTTTTATTAACGTCTCCTTATTCCCCGCCTGTCTTGATTTTTTTATTGATTGATTGATTGATGATTTCTCCATCTCTTCATTAATTCAAAAGGTTTTGCTCATCAGTTTCTGCATTGCATACTGTACCGCAATATCATAGTAGCAAATGGTTTTTATTGGGGTCCCCCGCTATATTGGATTGTCCATGTTCAACTGCTCCGTCAATATATAACTCTCTGTTTGTATTGGATAGGAGAAAAACACTTAGGAGAGAGAGTGACTTCCTTGGCTGCAATAGCACTCGTACAGTGGGCTGCATGATGGGAGGTTTACAGTAGTACCAGGCTGTAGAGCAGGGGTCCCCAAACTTTTTTCTGTGAGGGCCACATAACTTTTCCCTTCTCTGGTGGGGGCCGGGGTCAGTTTGTAACGGAAAAGTGTGACGATCGCAGGGGTGCCTAAACGTAAACATTTATTGTTTTCCAGAAAGCCACACATAACCAAATATTAATAACCCTTCCCCGGATCTTCACAGAAAAAAAAGTCAGGAAATAATTAATAACACTATTAATGAAATAAATAACACTATTTATGAAATAAATATACAGTACCTACAGACCACCTAGCTCTAGCTCTGTACTATTTAAAAGCACAGTGCAGGACACACTCAAAGGTTATCGCACCTCAGAGATGGCAGTGGACATGTATGACAGGACAAAGGCCATATGTAAGGTTCAATTCTGGGTCCAGTTTTGTTTCTTTTGTACATTAACGATATCTGTAAAGTATCTGAAACAATGAAATTTGTGCTTTTTGCAGATGATACAAATATGTGAGGCCGTGGGGAGGATGGACTTGTTGAGGCACATCAATAGACATCTTTGCCACAACCACACCAGGTTCCTTGGAATCAAAGCTGCAATAATAAAGTGAAAACGTTAGTACAGGGCACATAACAATATCAATGCATTTGTATCATTTGCCAATGACATTCTTTGCACTAAAGTGTGAATAATGAATAATTAATTACAGTAAATACACAACACACAGTGACCACACCCACCTAAAGTGCTGGTACTACTTGATCTGTGGCAGTGGCTTGAAGTAAGGCCCCAGATGATCCTGCCAGTTGTAGGACTGCACGATCACAGTGCCATCTTCCTTTCCCACTAGCTGTGGTATGTTGACTCCAGCCACTGAGCTGTCCCTTACGACTGCTGCAATCTCATCAAGAGTGTTCACCTTGGTCTTTCTGAAACGCTGCTTGAGAAGCCCAAAGAAGCAGTCCGGGGAAAACTTTGTGTGGCCTACAATCAGCAGGTGGAGATTGACACGATGGTGAAGACCATGTAGCGCTCGCCACGCTAAGTACCACAACATGTACTTGTTCTTGTTTTGGCCACTGCAGTTGTCACAGTGAAGGTCAACATCTGTCTCCCCAAGACCATGGTCTTTGAAGAAGTGGTGCAGGTAGCTTATGACGGCGTTGCTACCTTTGCTGGACTCCATCCCCTCATCCACCAAATAGTTGACTTAAACTTAATGACGTCACCGCCGTGGCTGCCTGACCAATAAGCATTTAGATGTAAATACATGTAGTGTGGTAGTGAAAGACACAACAACAACAACAACAACAACAACTTAATTTTATATAGCGCCTTTCAAGGGACCCTGAGTGGACAGACACAATACTTATTATTGATTGAATTGATTGAAAACTTTATTAACAGATTGCATAATGGGTATACAGTACAGCTCAATACACACAATTGTTAAGAGGATGCAGACCAGAGAAAGACTTTCGTCTTGTTTACATCAGGGTCCCCCATTTTCAATTAATCAGGATGGATGGTGGATGGTGTGTGTGTGTGTCGCTATTTATATAAGTTATATAAATAGCGACACACACACCATGGCTGCCTGACCAATAAGCATTTAGAGGTAAAAACATAGCCACAAAAGGTATAGTGAAACGGTATAATGAAAACAACAACAACCTCTCTCGCTCCGAATGAAAAGGAAGCATATCACTCCGCGTCCTGACCTGATAATCTTATTTTCTTTCCCTATTGAATGAATTAACTACTTTTTTTTTTTAAACTTTTTTTTTTAGCGTTTATCGCTTTTCTGGTCAAGCACGACCGACAGTTGTAGGGTGAAACGGGAGAGAGAGCAGGGGGAGACATTCGGCAAATGACGGCGAGTCCGGGAATCGAACTCGGAGTCGACCAGATCCGTGACGCAGCACGGAGTCCCGCGACGCAGCGCGGTAACATGGTGTGCTACTGGAGCACCCGAATTAACTTCTTATGCTATTAGGTTGCAATAAATTCACTCGAACGAAATTCGTTCGCTCATAAAATTCGTGACATTCTAAATGTGTTTTAATGTTGTCCCGACTCGCGTTTTTTGACGACGGTCTTTTATCTTGTTTTAATCTTTTTTATATAGACACTGCGTTTGTCACAAGTTACGTTGCTATAACTTATAACATTAAGATAGTGTATTAACATTGTTCTTCTCTCTGCTAAGAAAGGAGAGCGTGTGTCCGTGTGTGTTTCAACACCTCGTTTTTCCACAGTATTGAGAGACAATACTTGTCGAACTATCTAACAATAATTACCTCATTTACAAGTTGTATTTAAGTTTGCAAATAAGGACAAATAAGGGAACACATTAATGACATTTCAAAGAAGTAAAAAAAACAAGATTTTGATTTTCTGAAGAGCAAGACATTTTTTTCGTTTCCTGACACTTGTAGGAGGAGATCAAATCCAGTCAATCTACAAGTATATTAAAGAGGGGGGGGGCGGAGCTAGGCGATCATGGAGTAGACGTGTTTCACGTGAGCTCCCTTCTACCGTGCGAAATATACTTTTCTCCCCATTAGTCTTTATTTTATTTGTATTTGTTTTTTGTCTGCTTGTTGAGTCGTCGAGTTTCAACTACTGTCGTCGACTTTTTTCAACTTTCTGCGATGTCGGTGGTGGAGACCAGATCCATGAGCGCCCCAGCCAGAAAACTGCCACCGGGCCTGGCCGTGCCGTCGCCCGGTATCGGTGAGATAAGCGAAGCTGTGCTCTCGGTCATGACCAAGCTCCATGCAGACTTTGAGACACGCTTCGCTGAAACACAAAGAAAAGTGCTGGCGGATTTTTGTGATAACCTTCATCGAGAGATATCAGAGGAAATTAGGTTGGCGGTCGACCCGTTGAAAGACAAGATGGAGTCGCTGCACGTTGTCTCCTCGGCTAATGCTAACGAACTAGCCACGCTAACGACAGAGGTCTCATTACAAGGCGAGAGGATGGCGGGTTTGGAGACCTCCCTGCTGGCTAGGCAGGCTGAAGTTGCCAAACTACAGTCGGTAATTGTGGAAATGCAGTCCCGGGAGAGACGCTACAACATCAGGATTGTTGGAGTACCGGAGGGCAACGAGGGAGGCCGTCTCTCTGAGACCATGCCGGAATTGCTGCAGGAAATACTGGGGAAAGATGTCCTCCCCACCCCTCCCGTATGTGAGTCGGCCTACAGAGCGGGCAGGACCAGTCCTGGAGTGAACAAGGAGCCGAGGCCCATCATTGTCAAGCTGAACAGGCTTCAGCAGAGGGAACTCATCATGCGGTCGGCCCGTGCCAGAAGGGGTAAACTAAGGTTTGGCGATCACAAAGTCGCCATTTTCGAAGATTTTACGCCGGAGGTTCAAGCACAGAGAGGCGAATACAAAGTGGTCATGTCCAGGCTATGGAAACTAGAAAAAGCGAAGGAATATCTCAAGGGGATAGCCGAGACTGTAGCTTGATATCTATGTCGGGTGAGTGACTTGGCGATGTGGGCCTGAATACATTGATAGGGCCGACTACTCACAAATGCTTGCTGTCATGCCCAGACATGCTAACTGTCCACTGCCCATCCAAACTAGCGGGGCTTCCCAATGACTTCTGTTACTTGCTAATGCTGACCTCATGGTTGTACTTGTGTATCGCCTCTATGAAAGCTAGCGAGCTAGCTGAACAATGTACATAACAGATTCTAACGTGCTATCCGGATTCATCACTAGCTTACGCGCTAGCCTCGGGCTAGCTAGCAGGCTGTGTAACTGAGGGGTACAATTCCCTGACTGTATTGATAAGTATGGTATCATTAAACCACTACCGCTTTATGTACTTTAACTACTGGCCATACAGTACACGATATCTAAATATGATGAACACTTTCCACAATGAAATCGGTTCCAGTCAAAGGTAATAATCAAATATTTAATGGAGCAAAAGGTACATAGAATATTTATCTTACATTTATCATTTGAATGCACTTGTAAGGCAAATGAGTACTCGTAGGCAAATCAACACTGAATGTCCAATCTCTGGTTACGCAGGAAGCAAGTATACAACCTGGCTCTTAGGGAATTATATCTATGGTACACTTAATGATATAGCGGGATATTCTGGAGGGGGTCCTCCCGGTTGTAAGCCGGTAGGGGGGGTAGGAGAGCCGTCGGTAGTAGACCGTCTGGTCAACGATATCTATGGAGACTTCAAGTACAGAAGACAGTGCAATAGACTCTTGATCCGTAGATGAATACACCTTGGTTCTCTTGTAGGCTGTAGCTCCACAATGAAGAAGAAGCTAGGCGACCTCAGTCTCTCTGAGCGCCGACTCAACTTGACTCCTCTCGGGGGTAAATCCAACACTCACAGGCGTCAGCGATTATCCGCTCCACAATCACAGTACCAAAGCAAATATATATTCCAGCCGCATAGGGCTCAGCAGTCGTCGGGTAGGTAATCCAGTGTACATGTCCCTCGGTCCTCGCCTAGATCTCCTCGGATGAAAGCGCCATGTGGTCGGCCCAACCTGGATAAGACTCTAGATAACACGAGGAAGCGTTGGAGATGCTGGTCACTTTAGAACTCTAACCGCACGATGCACCATACACGATAGACTATTATTACTTGATAGAAATACGTCGCACTCGACGGTACAGTGCCAAACCCTGACAATTCAGTTATTAATTCGCACGAGGTCTCAATGCTATTCTAAGGCCAAACAGGCCATACTTCACCGCACGTCGTATCGTGGGTGAGGCTTCACGTTCTGTTACTAAGTTGGGAAGAAGGGTAAGGGACTTCTACATTTACTTGCGCCATATTTATATGCACGGTGAACAAATAGTGCCACTCTCATTTCGGTAGCCGTATCCCTGAGCGGAGCCGGGGCTAGTACGGACATGTCTCGTCGGTACCTTTGAACTTGACGCCAGGGGCTGGTCCCCTGGCGCCTGGTCCTTTGTCCAATAAGAGAATGAACTATTATGGGCTATAGTAGGCTAAAGGGATATTCCGTGCATATGTACAAGGAATATACAAGGGATATCAAACGACATACAAATACTATTCAATATATATCCATAAATAAATATATATATTCGGTTTAATCTGATCCTTCGTAACAGGCTGCGTCTATCGTCTGCGCCGAGGCATTCGAGACCCGTTAATGTTTAAGTATTTTGGTTGTTGTTGCTGTTTAAGTGACATCGGTTTTATTTTTATTACTTTTGAATTTTATTCATATGATTAAAGTCCTGTATGCCTCGCCGTCTGCAATGATACTAACAGGCAAAAACTGTTCCACACTTTTCCCAGTCTCCAGATCTTCTAGACAGGGTTGTCCTCTGAGCCCAGGACTATTCGCGCTTTCCCTCGAACCATTGGCCCAATTTATTAGGCAATCGGAGGACATCGTCCCCATAATGATCAATAATACACCACACAAAATTGCTCTCTATGCGGATGACCTACTGATTTTTATGGATGACCCTTCCCGGTCGGCCACAAAATTATTGGGAATAATCGACGACTTTGGTAAATTGTCAGGCTTTAAGATTAACTGGAACAAATCAGCCTGCCTACCTCTTAATGAGCTGGCCAAGGCGGTGCGACTACCAGCTGATATCCCCATAGTGGAACATTTTAAATACTTAGGTATAGAGATATTCCCCACGCTGAGTCAAACTACTAAGTACAACTTCACGGGTACTTATGATAAAATACGCCAGGATCTAGACAGATGGTCGTCCCTTCCTAACTCCTTACAAGCCCGAGCTTCCATAATCAAAATGAACGTCCTGCCTAGGATACATTTTGTTAGCTCAATGCTCCCCCCGCCCCCTCCAATAGACCACTGGCGCAAGGTACAATCGATGGTATCTAAGTTTATCTGGAATAACAAACGCCCGAGAATCAAAAGAGCTACTACTCAACGTAGGAAACAAGATGGGGGCCTCGCAATCCCTGATTTTAAGCTTTATTTCTGGTCCTTTTCACTGAGACCTCTGATGTGCTGGCTAGACCCTGTAGATGCTGTATCTTGGCGCTCCTTAGAAGCGGCGGCGGATAGGGGGAGCTCCCGTAGCTCACCGCGTATCTCGGCGCTATTTCGGCGTCGGGGACAACCGTGCTCGTCACGGATCTGGGGTACACGAGTTCGACTCCCGGACTCGCCGTATTTTCTCAGAGTGTCTTCCCCTGATCTATATCCCATTCAACCTGTTTCTGTCGGTCATGCTTGACCAGAAAAAGCGATAAACGCTAAAAAAATGAAGTTAAAAAAAAAAAAAACGGCGGCGGTCTCACCGCTAAGATTGCAGGATGTGGTGTACTCCACTGTCTCTATTTCGAAATGCCGGCTGAGGTATGGACCGATCATAACTCACGTGATCCAAACGTGGCGTAATGTACAGAAGTCATGTGGGGTTAAATGCCCATGGCACCTGGACTCTCCAATTTTTAATAACCAGCAATTACTTGTTGGGCACAAGCCGGTTAATATTCCTCAATGGCAGAGGAGGGGAGTTCATACTCTGGAGGATATTTATGATAAGAACGGCCTCCGTGCGTTTCAGGACTTAAGAGAATTTTATGATCTTCCCGGCGAGTCCTTCTCTCTTTACCTTCAACTAAGGTCAGCGCTGAGGGCGCAGGGCGTGCCGTGGGCTCAAGCTTTGCACCCACACCCCTTCCTCAGGCTCATAGTGGACAGGTCGACCTCCAGAGGGTTTGTCTCAGACTTTTATACGCTCTTAATTCAATCCACGTATAAAAATGTATCATTGGATACAATCTGGCATGTGGATATCCCGGAGTTGGACCCCGAGTTTGACTGGGATGATGTTTGGGCAAATGTGGCATTGTCTTCCCGCAACCCCAATCACCAGCAAATTAATTTTAATTATATTCATAGGACCTATCTTACACCTAGGAAGCTATTTGCTATGGGACTGATAACCGACTCTCGGTGCACTTTGTGCTTTCAAAAGGCCACTGGCACTTATATGCATATGTATTGGGATTGCCCACCAGTGGCCCGCTTCTGGAGGTCAATAACGGACAAACTTTCAGATCTGTGTGGCTTAACTATCCCATTCACAGCTGTTACGCTACTCCTGAACGATATAACAACACTACCCGCGTCCGTACAACTGAAAAGGGTTGTCCTAGCGGGCATCACAGCAGCGAAGAAGCTAATAGCATTAAGGTGGAAGGAGCCTGAGAAGCTCACAGTGATTAACTGGTCCCTAACACTGTTGGATGTGATTTATCTTGAGATATCCACAGCGCGGGTGATTGGGGTAGGGCAGGCTGGGATTGACCTGTGGTTCGCAGCAGCTGAGAAGGTCAGGACCGCCGTGTGCGGCTGAGCGGGGTTGGGGTGCTTGTTCGGGGGAGTGCGGCGGTCTCATGGGAGGGGGAGGAGGAAATGTCTTGTCTGTCTTGTCTTTTGTTATGTCTTGAATTTAACTGGGGATTTTATTGGGGGGCAGCTATTTAGCTATTTCTTCACTATTTGGTCATTTATTAGATAGCCCCCCTTGAAACCTTGAAATTCTGAAATTTTGAAATTTTAAAAGGTTGAACTCTATTTTCTTTTCTTTTTGTCTTTATAATGTATAAATTGTTATTTCTGTATTATTATTGTTTTTGTTATTTTCCTGTGAATATTTTCCTTGTGATTGTGGTTAATGTGTTGTCTTGTTTCATGTAATTAATAATAAAAAAATTTGATAAAAAAAAAAAGTATATTAAAGAGGAAGTTCAAAAAGATGGTGTTCACAAATTATATCAAGGAGGAAGTCCAACTTATTGTATGAGAATGATTTGAAGGGTGGCATGGTCTAGTGTGTGTGTGTGTGTGTGCATGTGTGATTGTGTTGTGTGTAGTTGAAGTATTTGCAAATTGCATTGTATCATATGTATTGGAAATCGTGTCATATTGTACTTGCTGAAGTATATATAATATTGCAATTAGTTATTGATGAGGGATGGAAACAGATAAGCTTGGCTTCTTCCATCTCCTTTTCAAACAGTGTATAGTTTCTGGCTGTTGTTTTATTTTAAATTTTTTGGGGGGGAGGGGGTTCCTCTTTTCCCATTTCATTTATTTTTCAAATGTTGTTTTGCCGGACAATGGTAAATGTAGCCAAACTGACACTGTGGTTTGAAATAAAACGATTGAATCTTGAATCTTGGGATTGAGGAACATACTGTACCAGCCAAAGTAGGAAGCAGAAAAGGATGGACGAGTATGTAGTTGAGTCATCTTGTGGCACAAGCTCAGACCTCAGCTCAGGAGATCAGCTGAGACAGAGACTGTTCTATCCAGTCCTCGACAGAATGCTGCAAGAGCTTGAGAGCAGGTTGTTCTCCAACTCATGAGAGGCATACAGGCATGTTATTCAGCCTCAGACCAGTTTCTCTCAGTGGAATTGCTGCAACCCCTCGCCACACATTACAATATCCAACTACTGCCAGAGGAGATCACAGTTTCCTGGCCAGGACAGGCAGAGATGCAGTCCCTACTATCCAAAGTGTCTTTTCCCTCCTGGATGATAATAATAATAATGCACTTTATTTATAAGGCTCCTTTCAGGACACTGAAAAAAAAGTCCACAAATCGGTGAATGAAAAAATTATAGGATTAAATGAAAACTACTACTTACTAAAAATGGATGTTTAAAAGTACTAAAAACCAACAAAAAATATCAAACACTAACAAACATTCAGCACAGACAATGGTGATGATGCCATCTTAAAAAAAAAAAAGCTCTGGGGCTCTAGGGGGCCGGGCCAAATGTGGAGGCGGGCCAGATCCGGCCCGCGGGCCATAGTTTGGGAACCACTGCTGTAGAGTGACAGCGGGCCAGTGGGCACAACAGGCAGACGTGCTGCATTCATTATCATTAGGCGACAGTGGTGCTTTGAAGCCGGCACAGGCCTCGACGACGCAGGCAGGCAGGCTGGCAGGCGCGTGATAGAGGGCTAACGGCTTTGTTGTGTTCCGGTTACACAGGGTTTGCTGAATGTTGTGATAGTGGGTACGGTGCCTTTAAGAGTGTGACTATTATGGGTCGCTGTTGGTTACAGGCAGAGCGCGCGCTCATACATATATATATAAGTAGTGTGATCTGTGATTTGTGACAGTTGACTGAAGTAAACAAGTTGTGGTTCCGACATTGAAACTGTGTGCGTGTACAGTCATTTCCACACGCAACAGGCTTCAGCACCACATGAGAGGCTGGCAGGCGCATGATGGAGGGCTAGCGGCTTCAGTGCGCGTGAATTGTTTATTGTTTATTGTTTAAAAGGATCCCCATTAGCTGCCACCTAAGTGGCGAGCTAGTCTTCCTGGGGTCCACACAGAAAGACAACAGAAAACACAAAACATAACAACATGAGTTACATATGACAATCACAATTAACAATGATAATTTAAAAACAGTAAAACATTGTAGACATCATTATCAACATCAGAATATTTTGCTCACATATTTAAGTAGTGCATTCTCAGGTGGTATTTGAAAGACACTTTACTATTCAATTTACTTATGTTCAGTGGGCAGTTATTCCAATGATTGATGGCATGATAAACAACAGTCCTCTTTAAAGTATTTGATTTTGGACGTGGTAACATAATCTGTCCATCATCAGCTGACCTAGTAAAATAAGAATGAACCTGACTGCATCTGACAATTTGTTTGTATAAGAAAACAGGTTGAGACGAAAAGACAGTGTTCCTGAACATTTTGACTGTGTTGAAAACCAGCCTATTCTCTACCGTTAACCATGAGAGTTGCCGGTGCATAGTGATGGTGTTTGTTCTCATGGAACAATGTAAAACTAATTTTGCAGCTCTGTTCTGGGCAGTTTGCAATTTCTTTAGTTGACCTTTGGATGCAGAGGACCATACTGGTGCACAGGGCCGGACTGGGGAAATAATTCATACCGGGAGATATAGCGCGAAATATAGCCCCAGTCAGGCCACATTTTAAGCGGGGGGTCTGGGGGTCCCCCACCAGCAACATTTTTGTTACAAAGACTTAATTTCCTGCATTTTGGTGAATTTTAGTGCATGTGAATCACAAACTAATGAACAATTGCTTAGTACAATGTACTGTTATGAACCTAAAAAAAAACTGTTGTGGCACTAGCAATGCTATACTCTCTCCACCTTCAAAAAGCAAGTGTGGTAAATTCCCACAGAACTTCTACAATAATTTGAGGTTATTGTAGTACAATACAATGAGATTGATTATCTGGAAGGAGGAGGAAGGGATCATACTTGATAGAATTGTTGGTCTCCTCATCTGACTTAGCAGATGAGGAATAAACGTGTACGCCAGACAAACCAGAACTGTAGTTCAACTCAGCTGATTTATTTGAGCCAGGGCCAAGAGTCAATAAAAGGTTGCCTTTCACATACAAAAGATTATCAGAAAACATTAACAGGGCTGTCTGTTGTACAGAAATATCACAATCAGGTTTGCATCTCAAACCTCAATAATGTACATAAAACAGTCGCTCGTTAACATAATTTGAACATACATAGTTTACTGTAAGCCCTTTTTTGCATATAAGTAAGCCTGGTTTCTAAGCTAAGTTACATTCTAGTCTAACCAAACATACGGGTTCCATCCGGCTTACTTACATCAAAAAGCAGTAGTTTCTCTGGTCGGGAGGAGCGGTGGAGCCCAACAGACCCCCTGGGGTCGGTCCGGTCTGAGAGCTCCCGAACTACCATTTAGGGCCCTCCTATATACTATCATTTCTAGCCAATAATAGAATTCAGTTCACTATTACAGTTGATCCAATCAGGCGTCTCCTGTGGGCGATCTCTTGTGGGGGGTCTCCTGTGGGCGATGGCAGCCCCCACCTCCGGGTTTCTCTGTGTGTTGTCTCACGGGTGGGGGCTGGCCTGATGTCCTCTGGTGGGGGGGTGTGAATACGCTTTGACCCTTTGGGCCTTATTACCATACAGTACTAATCTGGCCACATAGTGGGGGTGGAGAATGGCTCTTCTGTCACCCCTGTTCCATCCATAATTAGCACTGAAATCCCACTCTGCTAGTTGGCAGAGTAGCTGTGATGACTTCTTTAACTATTCACACATATTATTTATGAAATTCAACTCAATATTTACCACATTTCCCCGTTTTGACGATTCTTATCGTCACATATGATATATTGACTTGATTTTCTATACATTCTAACCATACATAATAAAATTCATTTTTTCCAAAATTAAAATTCATTTTTTCAAAATTTCTCCATTTTTTCTTTTTCCATTTTTCTTTGGTACATATCATCAATTAGCTTTCTTGTCTTCTTCTTTTCTTTCCCACATTTCCCCTGACTATGGCCCCCTCCCGGGGAATCCAAATGACCCATTCATCCAGATCCCCAATTAACCTACTCTGCCCTCATGATCCAGTGTTTACCACCTACTATCATTGGACTTTGTTCCTCTGAGCACTTTGAATATGCTAAAAACAATTAAAACAATTTAATCTAAACATTACACACTTAAAGTATAATCCATCACAATTTTTTAAAATTACAGTATTCGTTTACATGATCTGGGGAGGACACAGAAATTATTATTCATTCTTTCATATATTTTGCTTCTCCTCTCTTGTTAATTCCTTTTCCAAGTCAGCCCAATCACATTTTGCATAATGTCCACCAGAAATTATCGGCCATAATCTACACCTAATATCCTACCTATGTGTATGTGTCTAGTTTAGTACTCTTGCGTTGTGTCATAATCTATACCAGTTGTTACCGTTCAGTCACCTCCCGTTCAACATACCAATCAATCACACAGAGGCCCTTGTTCAACGCTTTGGTTGCACAGTCTCTGACCGTTTTCGCCCCCCCCCCCTCCACCCCATGTCGGCCAGCCTCAGCTGAAGCCAATGTTTGTAGGCCTGTGACCTCGTCATACTTTGTCCCATGACTGCATTTCCATGGATCCACAGACGACTCTGTCAGTCTGGAGGCTTGTCCCAGACCTCCGGCCTCTGTACTCGGGCTATATTGAAGGAGGGGCCAGCATCTCCAAGCGACCTCTCTTCACAATCCAACAATCTCCCACAGGAGCTGACTGAACGGGTTCACACCATTGTGTCATAATCTAATGAAATGTATTCCTACACATTTTTCCCATGATCCCTCCACTTGTGATGGTCCATCCTCCCCCTCCGACTGAACTGCAAGGGAACAAAACACAAAACAAATTCCCTTCACACAATATGTCAAATATTCTCAAGAGAAGCCAAATGTTCAATCATTATGCAAACGTGATGGGACCACTTAACTGCCATCGACCTGTTCCAATGCATCCCAGCCTCGATCTGTCCCAATGCATCCCGTCCTCCCACCAGATCATGACAGAGAAACAACAAAAGGCAAATAATCAAAAAAACATTCCCACAGATGTGAAAGCAGATCAATGAAATCAACCAGCTCCAACCGCAGACCACCTTAATGGTTACTCAGAAAGAAAAGAAAAGAAATCTAAAACCCTACATCTAAACCTCATCACCCCTATCATTGTGATTTCGACACCTTTCAAGCCCGCACAGTCTCTCTCTACAGGCTCCATCCACACCCAATCAGACATTCAAAAAGAAATCAAACCAAAATGAAAGTAATAAAAACAAACTCCTTCAGTAAAACAAATGATATGAAAACAAACTTAAACACATTGTTATTTTTAAGACTAGTTTCACCTTAAGTGAAAGCCAAGTTGTGTGTGTGCATGTACGTGTGATCACATTGTGTGAATGTTGTGTCTGTGTGTGTCTGTGTGTGTGCGTGTCTGTGTGTGTCTGTGTGTGTGTGTGTGTGTGAATGGGTAATTAAGGCCTCCTGGCCCCCACCCCCAGCTCAATCATTCACTGAAATCAAAAGGATATCTCAATCTCACACATACATACAAAAATTAAATTTAAATAAAAAATAATATCTGTACCAACTCAACCAAACATCCAATTTCACAGTGTCACAACACATCCAATCCTGAGAGTTCTTTAAAAAAGAAATAAAAGCAAAACCCAATCAAACATCACAATTCAACATCATCCACGCTTCATTCATATTATAAACATATATCCTTTCACCCCACTCGTTAATCACCTCACATCTTTTGACAAACAAAGGTTAGTTCTTCTGCTCTCAATTTCTCTGCTCTGATCTCGGGCTACTACAGCCTCTCCTCACAACAGCTCCTCTACTCTCACTTCAAAGATGGACTGGAGTCCATCCTTCATCCAGACCTACCCATGCCCTCCAGTGCACAGACAGATCCAAATATTCCCTTATCAAAATAGTTTAACATTCACAAGTCATAACCCCAAATGAATGCCTACTTCCTTGATTGTCTCACTCACTCACCCAGCTGTTCCCTGACAAACCTTCCCCTGTCTCACCTTCCTGTCACTTCCTGGCTCAACATTTCCCCCGTCATAAAAATAACTGCCAACTGTTTTCTCACTCTACAACTGTCTCCTGCATCTTCACCTCTGACCTCTCTCCTGTTGCATCTAAACTCACGCCATCCTGTCATAAAAGAACTGCCATTGTAAGCAGCTGTATACACGACCCCCCTTGGGCCCTCCTGTAAACACCAAAAAAGGGTTAAATTCACACATTTCATCCCCCAGAGGCAGCTGTCCCCCAGAGTCTAAAAGTAATACATTTTCCCGTCCCTAACAGCCAAACACAGCAAAATTACAGACTAAACAGCAAATCATTACAATTACTGCAAAAACACAATCATACAGTCATCAAAACAGCATATAAACAAGTCCCTTGTCAGTAAATTATCCTGCTCCACAACTGGGCTTGTATCAAATTCCACTATAAAACATTTAGCTTATGCAAATCAACAGTGTTAAAACATTTAGCTTATGCAAATCAACAGTGTCACAAAGATCTAACCAATTACACAAGCATCAACCGATTCCAACATAGTAATGCAACAAAATATACCCCAACATGTCTACATCATTAAATCATCATCCCCATGATCTAAAGACTTGCAGATAAACATTATCCTATTTAAATCAACGGCCTTAAAGCTATAACAAGTATCAATATCTGACATTTCAACATCAATGCATTCTATACAAGCATCTTAATTCAAGCTACATAAAACACAACATCATTATTCCAAGCTTACAATTGTACACGTTACACAAATAAAAAAAACTGGAAATGTCCATCAACTCTAATTATTATACATGTAAGCATCATTCATTTCAGCATAACATTATAGTGGTTAGTCCTAAATGCTCCTTTCTTCATACACGTGTGATAAATTGATTTTACTGCATTCTACTTTGTAGAACATTTTACCAATTTTCAATAAAAGTTATGATGTATTTAAAACGGGTGACTCCGTCTCTGGTCTGCATCCCCTTAACAACTGTATGTTTTTAACTGTACTTATTTTTAATCCATCACTACTCATTCCCCCCTGGTTAAAAATATACCCCTGTGTATCAAAGACAATAATACAATCTACCCAGTATAGCCGGTTTGTGAACTCCAGACTTATCATAGGCAATGTATCCATTACTTCATTTCTCCTCAATAGGCTCACTGTATTGTTTGCAGCCTAAGTAAACCCTTACTGACTATCTCCCCTAACCTAACCACCATACATGTTACATCTCTACCCCTGTTTACACAAAAATACAATGTACAATATACAAATACAACCATATCACATAATGCAGAATATTCTCTTACCCGTTATTTCTGTCCCCTGAGCGAACTATCACGAATGCACTAGACCCAATCCACGCTGTACCGCGCATGCGCAGTAGCAACCGATGCGACCGTTATAACGTTGCCACGACAACCAAAGTCTGCCACGACATTCATAACATGCCCCGACATTCATAACCTGCCACGACATTCATCACGTTCTCTACCCCTTCCCCAACATCATTCTCAAAACTCGAAACGTAACATATGCCGCCCGCAAACGCCACAAAACAACGGCACACAAGCTAACTAGCTTAGCCAGCTCTAATGCGACGTTCAAGGCCCTCACGGAAGCCGTGCCTTCCAAGATCCGTTCATCCACGCAATTCGCTCAGTACCAACCAAAGCATAAACAATTCACACAAGCTTAAAATAACCACCCACTCTAACAGAAAATAATTTTTAAAACATCCACACAAACTAACGCCGCACACATAGTTCAACACGAATCCTCTCTCCTACCTACTCCGCCTCACTCCATAGCACCGCGAACGTTACATACTCTCCACAACACCATGACGCCATCAAGCAGCGACTCCTTAATATCATACACTATCGCTACCACATCAATAATAACCCTCAAAACGGCCACAATCTCGCCACCCTACGTCTTGATCCGCTTCTTACCTGCAATCGCCGCCACAGTGTTTAAACAATTCTCTCATAACGCCATCGTAACGTCCCCAGTTTCACCGCGGACTTTCCCACAGAGCTAAGCCAGCTAGCCCCAACCACCAGTAGGACTCGCCTCCGACCTATGTCCGTTGGTCATTAAAATATCATAACAAAACAACAATAAGCTCCCACGTTTCGCCATTCACCCCTAACCACAGCCATAGTCCCCCATACAATTCCTAACCATAGCCATAGTCCTCCATACAACCATTAAGTACTTATCAGTCATTTCGACCGAATCGTTTTTGTATCACAGCGAACGTAATCGAATCAACAGGCCGGTTTCGCTCAAGATTAAAAAGGACACATCTCTTCCGCTCGATACTATGCCTAAGGACGGCAAATATATCTTCATTTAAATTAGGCTGATTGGTCCCTGACTTCAGTCAGTCCATTATCGAGCCTTGTCTTGAACACGCCGGCACCCTTATCTTCTATTAATTACTACGTTTTAATCCTGCAACCGCACAGACCCCCTGCGCTGATCATGTCAAGGTCCACCCATCTTTCACCATACCCGACTTGCATGTTCTGAAATGGTAACAGAGCCCTTCTTTACATTGAGCCCGACGCATTTATGCCCATACTGACCCACTCACGGTCCCCGTCCCGCCTATTCTGTGGCTCTAAGCAGGGTCATAATGCACATTGGACACAGCTCTCTTTCCATTACAGAACAATCAAATCTCCCCAACTTACCCGCGCCCCCTTCCTGAGAACAATTTCGGGCAATTATATACTCAGAACGCGCTCCTGTCGTATACACCAGACAACCGTGCTTCCTAGCCAGAAAAGCCTTTTATCTGCCGTCATGCGACGCCACCCTTACATCATGATCAGATAGTCTGTGCGCCACCAATACGCAAAATCCTACGACATGCCGTCTCTTCTTGGTGCAACCCCCCCGTATAGTTCATAAAGTTTATTCCATACGAGTTAACCAACCCAACCCCCGTGGCCCGCATAGGCCGAGACCGGCCTCCTGTGTCTGAACAAACATACAAACATAAAAAGCCCACGTTTGCATGTTCACTGCACAACAAGCGCGATCTTCATACCTCCGGACATCCTTTACTAAGTCACCGCTCCCCCAACCCCGCATGCAAAAGCCATATTCACCGTGGGTCCCAACCAGTGGCGTACACAACCAACCTTCATCCTGACCCTCTCTCTCCTCCATTCAGACAACAAGCCCATCGTCTATAACTCCAAACGCAGCAACACCCCAGCTCTTTGCCCCGTGTCCCCAACACACAGCAAGGTCCAGATTTGATATGACAAGACCCTACCGCACCTTTCCAGGGGGAGACACAAAGGGTGGGAAGAACGGCACCATTTCTGTGGTAAATTCCCACAGAACTTCTACAATAATTTGAGGTTATTGTAGTACAATACAATGAGATTGATTATCTGGAAGGAGGAGGAAGGGATCATACTTGATAGAATTGTTGGTCTCCTCATCTGACTTAGCAGATGAGGAATAAACGTGTACGCCAGACAAACCAGAACTGTAGTTCAACTCAGCTGATTTATTTGAGCCAGGGCCAAGAGTGAATAAAAGGTTGCCTTTCACATACAAAAGATTATCAGAAAACATTAACAGGGCTGTCTGTTGTACAGAAATATCACAATCAGGTTTGCATCTCAAACCTCAATAATGTACATAAAACAGTCGCTCGTTAACATAATTTGAACATACATAGTTTACTGTAAGCCCTTTTTTGCATATAAGTAAGCCTGGTTTCTAAGCTAAGTTACATTCTAGTCTAACCAAACATACGGGTTCCATCCGGCTTACTTACATCAAAAAGCAGTAGTTTCTCTGGTCGGGAGGAGCGGTGGAGCCCAACAGACCCCCTGGGGTCGGTCCGGTCTGAGAGCTCCCGAACTACCATTTAGGGCCCTCCTATATACTATCATTTCTAGCCAATAATAGAATTCAGTTCACTATTACAGTTGATCCAATCAGGCGTCTCCTGTGGGCGATCTCTTGTGGGGGGTCTCCTGTGGGCGATGGCAGCCCCCACCTCCGGGTTTCTCTGTGTGTTGTCTCACGGGTGGGGGCTGGCCTGATGTCCTCTGGTGGGGGGTGTGAATACGCTTTGACCCTTTGGGCCTTATTACCATACAGTACTAATCTGGCCACATAGTGGGGGTGGAGAATGGCTCTTCTGTCACCCCTGTTCCATCCATAATTAGCACTGAAATCCCACTCTGCTAGTTGGCAGAGTAGCTGTGATGACTTCTTTAACTATTCACACATATTATTTATGAAATTCAACTCAATATTTACCACACAAGAGCACAACATATTTTTCTATTTACTATTATAATACAGTTAACCACTCTTTCCACCTATTCAAACAGAGCAAGAGCACAATACCATATTCACTTTACTGATGCACTACCCATCAACAGTTAAAATAGCCCTTTACACAAACATTAAATAACAGACCTTTCATTACAATACTATAATAACAGTAGCCACTGCCAGAATAGTGAAACATATATCACGTGTGGTGAGCACACGCATGCATGCACAACAAAGACAGAAGATTGCGTTGTCTCAATCATTTTAACTATAAAATGAGCTCAAAGTATGAGTTCACTGACTGAAATTTCCAAAAAAAAGCATCAATTGTCAAATAATATTGATCACATTAACTAGACTAGATGTTTTTGAGGAAATTAGAAAGGGAACAACAACTTAACCCTTGTGTCTGATCAGATTCTTATTTGTTTTGATAACTTTGCAGTGATTATGTTTGTAGCCAATATATGTGGCAAAAGTGTGTAATCTTTTAATTATCTTGGAATTATTTTGACTTTCTCTTTCATAAATGGTTTATTCAACTTCAGCCCCAATCATAACCACCACATATTGTTTTTTGTAATGTCAGATTTAACAACTCCTTTCAGAAAAGTGGGAGTATTTCATTTTTAATCTGAAGTTGAATAAAATATTTTTGGAAAAGAAAGTGGGAAATTATTTCAACATATAATCTTTTTATGGCGTTTTTCAATTTAGTCCCCTAATATGGTAAGCGTATAACACTTTAGTTTTCAGATGCAAGGGTTAAATTATTTATTTGTTTCTTGGCAGATTTAACATTGGGCTTTTGACAGGGGAGATTCTGCATTGCATGGTAAGCTAGCTAACATCCACATGTTTATTTTTATCACTGACTAACCTGCTGGTTCCTTGACTTTGGTGCAAGAAAACATTTGATAAATGTTGCCGGATTTAGCAGCATCTCCTGTAAGGGCCTTTCTTTTTCTTTGTTTTATCCCTCTCTCCTCCACCCTTTCTCTTTCTTCCACTGTCCATCTTGACATCAACATTAATTGACTTTCGCTCTACTGTATCTCTCCCGAGTCCCTCACTACCTGGCTCACTGCCTGGCTGTTATTCTGCATCTGAGTGCCATCTGCCATTCCATTCGCCGCCTCCGCTGTCAATCAGTTGTATCGCCTGGTCCCGCCTCCACCAATCACAAGCGGCAGCACGGCTCCATTGTGTGTGTGTGTGATCCACGTGAGGGAGAGAGTCAGATAGTTCTCCAACAGTGAAATCCTGGTTGTTCCCCACCCACCTAGGTTATCTAACTATATTTTTTTTATATATAATTTAATTTTTTTTCTGTGCAGGCCAGGCCACCGGGAAAACTCCCGGTGCTCCCGATGGCCAGTCCGGGCCTCAGTGGTGCACAATAATCTAGGTGACATAAAATTTAAGATTTCGCCACCTGTGTCCCACAATATATGTAGGATATGTAGGACATAAGAAAGACATTTCCTCACCATGGAGATACCACTCCCCATCTTCTTCACTATGGTATCAATGTGTTCTGCCAATGACAGTTGGCTATCAATTATTATGCCCAGTAATCTTACTTTATTTACCTGTTCTATGGGTTTGTCAGACACGTTCAAACTCATTTTTGGTATCGATGACAATTTATGACTCGAACCCAAGATAATTGATTTGGTTTTTGAGATGTTTAGTACCAACTTATTCCAACAAAACCCATAGCATTCTAGTTTACCAATGAGCAGATCGTGGTCTATGACATCGAATGCAGCACTAAAATCAAGTAATACTGCACCAGTCATCTTTGAGTCAATTTCCTTGAGCCAGTCATCCGTCATTACTGTAAGGGCAGAACAAGTGGAATGATTAGATTTGTAAGCATGTTGAAAACTTGTGTTCAAGCCGTTACAGTCAAAGTAATCCTGTATTTGTGAGTGGACTATTCTCTCCATCAGTTTACTGAGAACTGGGAGAATAGCGATAGGTCTACTGTTCTTCCCAGTGAGTGCTAGTCTGCCATCTTTAGGTAAGGGAATAATTTTACCATCTTTCCAGACAGTGGGATAAACACCTTTCATTAAGCATGCATTTAATATATGACATATCGGACCATAAACATAGTCAGCTGCCAGACCAAGTACCTTACTATCTAGCATATCTGTACCTACTGAGCTATGTTCAGGAAGGGACTTCAACAGCTTCCTTACTTCCCGCTCATCTACACAATTAAACTGAAAAGTGCTTTAGATAATCATAATCAGTATTGTCCATCTTCTGCCTTAGTGCATAGACCTTATTTATGAAGAAATCATTAAAATAATTAGCTATATCAGATGGTTGTCAAAAACATGCCTTCTGATTCCACAAAGGAAACCCCACCAGTTGTCCTTCTCCCCATTATTTCATTAAGGGTTTTCCAGAGCTCTTTACTATCTTGCTTTACAGCATTTATTCTTTGCATGTAATATTCTTTTTTCATTGATCTATTCAGTTTTGTAACCTGGTTTCTCAGTTGACAGTACATTAATCTGTCCTCCAATAATCCAGACATTACTAATGTAGATTTGGCTTCATCTCTTTCCTTCATGAAGCTCTTTAGAGTCTCATTCAGCCATGGAGCTGGTCTAACATTTACAATACACTTTCTCATAGGGGCATGCTTATCAACAATCTTCATGAAGCGTTCCGTAAAGATATTTAAGGAGGCCTCAGGCTCCTCAGCAGTATGAATGAATGAATGAAAACTTTATTTAACAGATTGCAGAATGGGTACAATACAGTACGGCTCAATACACACAATTGTTAAGGGGATGCAGACCTGAGAAAGACGTTTGTCTTGTTTCCATCAGGGTCCCCCATTTTCAATTCATATAGACATTTATGACATACACAACATACATGACATTTATGGCATAGGGACATATAGGTATTTAGTACTGATACATTTGTGACATAAACGGTATTCAAATATACAGTACTGTTACCCCTAGATCCTGACAGAGTATATACATATGATGGGTAGGGGACTGTACATTAGGAGGGGGTGGGTGGGTGGGAGAGAGATATACATACGGCGGGGAGGGAATATATACATGCGGTGGGGAGGAGACTGTCTATTAGGAGGTGGTGGGGGTTTTGGGCATTTACGGTGGCCAGTTTCGAATTGCAGTCTCCCGTAGGTGCTCTTTAAGAGCGGTTTTGAATGTGGGTAGGGATTCACATTCCTTTACAGCTTTGGGTAGGGCGTTCCACATTGATGTGGCATAATTGCGAAATGTATTTAGTCCCTTGTTTGAGCCGTATATCAGCCCAGTCAATATCACCAACATCTGCCAAAAAACTGTCAGGAATTCTTGAACATCCTTTTATGTATTATATTGACCTTGCATTTAGGAATTTTAGTTTTCCCGGTAATTGCTATAATATTATCGAGAAACCGGTTTAATGCAGCATTCAGGAATATTTGTGTAAATATGGTCTATGCAAGTGGCAGAAGTATGGCCAGCACTGTTAGTGAGGACTCTGGTTGGTTGAGAGATCATCTGAGACAGATTACAAGCATCGATTAATGAGACAATCTTTTGTTTAATTGGACATTGATTCGCAAACCAGTCTATGTTCATATCCCCAAGTAAAAAAATATCACCATTCACATCTGTAACTGTCAATTAACACACATAAGTCCTTCAGGTATTTCACATCAGACCCGGGAGGTCTATAGCAGCAGCCGAACGGCTTCAGGCGCGTGATGGAGGGCTAACGGCTTCAGACACGTGATGGAGGGCTAGCGGCTTCAGACACGTGATGGAGGGCTAACGGCTTCAGGCGCGTGATAGAGGGCTAACGGCTTCAGACACGTGATGGAGGCTAACGGCTTCAGACACGTGATGGAGGGCTAACGGCTTCAGGCGCGTGATGGAGGGCTAGCGGCTTCAGACACGTGATGGAGGGCTAACGGCTTCAGACACGTGATAGAGGGCTAACGGCTTCAGGCGCGTGATAGAGGGCTAGCGGCTTCAGACACGTGATGGAGGCTAACGGCTTCAGACACGTGATAAAGGGCTAACGGCTTCAGGCGCGTGATAGAGGGCTAGCGGCTTCAGACACGTGATGGAGGGCTAACGGCTTCAGGCGCATGATAGAGGGCTAGCGGCTTCAGACACGTGATGGAGGCTAACGGCTTCAGACACGTGATAGAGGGCTAACGGCTTCAGGCGCGTGATAGAGGGCTAACGGCTTCAGACACATGATGGAGGCTAACGGCTTCAGACACGTGATGGAGGGCTAACGGCTTCAGACACATGATGGAGGCTAACGGCTTCAGACACGTGATGGAGAGCTAACGGCTTCAGACACGTGATGGAGGCTAACGGCTTCAGACACGTGATGGAGGCTAACGGCTTCAGACACGTGATGGAGGGCTAATGGCTTCAGACACGTGATGGAGGCTAACGGCTTCAGACACGTGATGGAGGCTAACGGCTACAGACACATGATGGAGGCTAACGGCTTCAGACACGTGATGGAGGCTAACGGATTCAGACACGTGATGGAGGGCTAACGGCTTCAGACACGTGATGGAGGGCTAACGGCTTCAGACACGTGATGAGGCTAACGGCTTCAGACACGTGATGGAGGCTAACGGCTTCAGACACGTGATGGAGGCTAACGGATTCAGACACGTGATGAGGCTAACGGCTTCAGACACGTGATGGAGGCTAATGGCTTCAGACACGTGATGGAGGCTAACGGATTCAGACACGTGATGGAGGCTAACGGCTTCAGACACGTGATGGAGGCTAACGGCTTCAGGCGCATGATGGAGGGCTAACGGCTTCAGGCGCGTGATGAAGGGCTAACGGCTTCAGACACGTGATAGAGAGCTAACGGCTTCAGGCGTATGATGGAGGGCTAACAGCTTCAGAACAACATGAGAGGCTGGCACATTTGGCGCCCTAGGCAAGCTTCACCACTGCGCCCCCCCCCCCCCCCCCCCCAAAAGAATAAATATTTTTTATATATATATTTGTTTATTTCAAAATATTGGTTGCAGATCTAGGGGGTGCGCAAAAACTGTGTTCAGCAAAATAAAAAAAAATATAAAAAAAAAATTGCTGGGCAGTTTTTGGTTCCCCCCTCTAGGTGGTGCTCGAGGCAACCGCCTATGTCGCCGTAAGGAAGCTCCACTCCGCCTCCGCATTCATGCAGCAAGAACAGAGATAATCAGACTCAGCTTTTCCCCAGAACACTGCCTTTTAACTAGTATGTAACGCCTCCTTTAACTATACTGATTGGTCTAATAATTACAAAAAAATAGGAATGACTTCCCTGAATTTGCTTCCTGTTACCTTAAAAGGACCCTCTACGCTACCCATGACCCTCTCTACGCTACCCATGACCCTCTCTACGCTACCCATGACCCTCTACGCTACCCATGACCCTCTCTACGCTACCCATGACCCTCTCTACGCTACCCATGACCCTCTCTACACTACCCATGACCTTCTCTATGCTACCCATGACCCTCTCTACACTACCCATGACCTTCTCTATGCTACCCATGACCCTCTCTACGCTACCCATGACCCTCTCTACGCTACCCATGACCCTCTCTACGCTACCCATGACCCTCTACGCTACCCATGACCCTCTCTACGCTACCCATGACCCTCTCTACACTACCCATGACCCTCTCTACACTACCCTTGACCTTCTCTATGCTACCCATGACCCTTTCTACACTACCCATGACCTTCTCTACGCTACCCATGACCCACTCTACGCTACCCATGACCCTCTCTACGCTACCCATGACCCTCTCTACACTACCCATGACCTTCTCTACGCTACCCATGACCCTCTCTATGCTACCCATGACCTTCTCTACGCTATCCATGACCCTCTACGCTACCCATGGCCCTCTCTATGCTACCCATGACCCTCTATGCTACCAATGACCCTCTACGCTACCCATGACCCTCTACGCTACCCATGACTCTCTACGCTACCCATGACTCTCTACACTACCCATGACTCTCTCTACGCTACCCATGACCTTCTCTACGCTACCCATGACCCTCTATACGCTACCCATGACTCTCTCTACGCTACCCATGACCCTCTCTATGCTACCCATGACCCTCTACGCTACCCATGACCCACTCTACGCTACCCATGACCCTCTCTACGCTACCCATGACCCTCTCTACGCTACCCATGACCCTCTACGCTACCCATGACCCTCTCTACGCTACCCATGACCCTCTCTACGCTACCCATGACCCTCTCTACGCTACACATGACCCTCTCTACGCTACCCATGACCCTCTATGCTACCCATGACCCTCTACGCTACCCATGACCCTCTAGTCTACGCTACCCATGACCCTCTACGCTACCCATGACCCTCTACGCTACCCATGACCCTCTACGCTACCCATGACCCTCTCTACGCTACCCATAATAATAATAATAATAGATCACATTTATATAGCGCCTTTCTAGAACCCAAGGTCGCTTCACAATCAGGACAAAAAAATAGGGCTAGGGAAATAGAAAAAAAAAAAAAAAGAAAAAAAAAGAAAAAAGGGGATGAGGGAAGGTAATGGATAATGGACCTAATCTAATCTAAACTAATTGATGGGGAAAAGCCTTGGTGAAGAGGTGTGTTTTTTGTGCAGATTTGAAGGTGTCCAGGGTTGGGGCGTTGCGGATTTCGGGGGGGAGAGAGTTCCAGAGGGTAGGGGACGCCACGCTGAAGGCTCTGTCCCCAAAAGTCCGTAACCTGGTGCGAGGACCCATGACCCTCTACGCTACCCATGACCCTCTATGCTACCCATGACCCTCTATGCTACCCATGACCTTCTACACTACCCATGACCCTCTCTACGCTACCCATGACCCTCTCTACGCTACCCATGACCCTCTATGCTACCCATGACCCTCTACGCTACACATGACCCTCTCTACGCTACCCATGACCTTCTACGCTACCCATGACCCTCTCTACGCTACCCATGACCCTCTCTACGCTACCCATGACCCTCTACGCTACCCATGCCCCCTAAATCCACAAGTCTGGGTGGGAATCTTTGGGAATGTCATGATTAGATTTAGATTCTTCGGGGGTTGATTTTAAATAATCCGGGAGGGTCATCAAAGAGAAGCCGCCTATTCTCAGTCCTTGCCCCACAATGGTGGAATG
Source organism: Notolepis coatsorum (assembly GCF_963971535.1). Taxonomy (NCBI): domain Eukaryota; kingdom Metazoa; phylum Chordata; class Actinopteri; order Aulopiformes; family Paralepididae; genus Notolepis; species Notolepis coatsorum. Next base: position 111,291,503 of record NC_140168.1, read on the forward strand.
AACCATAGATATATATAACTACCCACCCCAGTTAGGACAGCCGTATCCTGTCCAATCTTTCGCCGTCGACTAAAGACGCACTTCTTCAACCAGTATCTGAAATAATAAAAAATAAAAAAATAAGAATAATAAGAATAATAATAAAAATTAAAAAAAATCTAACCCTGACTAACCTTACTGTCATGCACTTGTCCTAATAAACTAACCTACACTGTAACACGCAACACTTTGATGAACATTGTTACTCAGCTGATAGAGTCTTGCTGTCTTGTCGTACAGAACTTGTAAGGCGCTTTGGATAAAAGCGTCAGCTAAATGACTAAATGTAAATGTGAATAGATTCTCGATCCATCACAATTATCTATAGCTAATTTGATATAATTTGCTACTAATATTTCTGCTTTGCTAATCTTGGCTAAATCTGTAGGATTTAGTGATCTAGTGAGTAAGCTAAAACATACCTCTTCACTTTAGCCTTTTAATAGCTACATTCTGTCACTTAGACTCATTACATCCACACTGTGATAATGTTCTGTAAATGAGACTGATTACATCTACACTGTGATAATGTTCTGTAAATGAGACTGATTACATCCACACTGTGATAATGTTCTGTAAATAACGGGCATTTTAAAGAATGAGATGGGAGAATGTCGATGCTTCACTGCATAATGATGTCGTGTAATATTTTATATTTATTAACTTGACCCAGCAACCTCCTGCAAAGCCTCACCTTCCCTACTCTTTCTACCCGTTTTACCCTCCAATCTCCCCCCAATCACATTAAATCTAGTTTTCTGCAGCTCAAACGTATCCCCCTTATGTCTCTGTCTGTGTTTTGTGTATTTGTATGTTTGTTTTTGTTTTGCTGCCATTTTGGCCAAAAAGAGACCATTGATCTCAAGTGACTACATGGTAAAAATAAAGGTTAAAAAAATTAAATAGGGAAAATATCCCCACGAGGTAATCCATCTGTGTCCAGAACCAACAGGCCAATGCTACAGTACAGTACAGAATGTACCGTCTGACAGACGTGACCTTTGAGTCATCCATCAAGGTCTCCTTCAAAGCTTCCCCTCTGCCTCCGTTGGTCCCGGGGCCTGAGGCCGGGGCCACCATCACGTTACATAACAAAGAGCATGCATGAGTCATGAGCGCCTGGCTCCCCGGCCTGGAGGAGAGCCGTGGCTCCACACAGAGTCTGGGTCAGAGCCGCCCGCCCAGCAGCCACTCAGCCATTTGATATTAAATAAGGCCTTGATGATGATAATTGTAACTGAGGGGTACAATTCCCTGACTGTATTGTTAGATATGATATTTAATACCACTACCTCATGTACTTTAACTTCTGGCCACCCAGTACAAGATATAAGTATGATGAACACTTTCCCACCTGATGAAACGAACCAACACAAATGTACCAAATCGAAGGTTTAATACAGCAAAGGGTGTATACAACGATCACTTAATTACATTTATGATTTGAAATATGGAATATGCACTTTTATGGCAAATGAGTATTCGTAGGTAAATCAACATTGAATGTCCAATCTCTGGTTGCGCAGGGAGTAAGTATACAACCTGGAATATTTAGGAAACGATAGCGATGGTACTTAAATGATTATAGCTGGATACACTAAGGGGGGGGGGGGTCCCGCTGGTTGTAAGACAGTAGGAGGGGGGGGTTAGAGAAGCCGCTGGCGGTATCCCATCTGGCCGACGGTGTCTTGGGAGAATCCAAAGTCTTGGACACGGTGCCCACAGAACCTCGGGCCGCAGACGAATACAGCTGGACCCTCTGTGGAACGGTATCTGCCGGTCCACAACGGAGAGACGTGAGGCGACCTCACGTGTAGAGCGCCGTCTCACCTGGAGTCCTCTCCGGGGGGTAATTCCAACACTCAGCAGTGTTGGCCTTTATCCATGGAATAATCAAAGCACACAAAGCATAATCCAAGCCGTGGAAGGCTCGCCGTCGTCTGGGTAGAGTAATCCAATATACAGGTCCAGTCGCTCTTGGCCCGGAGCTCCTCGGATGCAATCACCACTAGGGGTCTGACCAGCCTGGTTAAGCGTCCAGATAACGTCAGGAACTATGGGGGTACTGATAACTGTAGAACTCTAACCGAACGATGCACCATACATAAATAGACTATTATTAGCTTAATAGAATACGTCCAACTCGACGGTATGGTGCCAAACTATGACCATTCAACTATTAATCTACACGATATCTCAATGCCTATTCTGGGCCAAGTAGGCCTTACTACACCGCACGTGCGTCGTGGGGAGGCTTTTGCGTCTGTCACTCTGTTGGAGGGTAAAGAACTGGACTAAAAAGAAAGTTCTACTTTACTGGCGCCATATATATATGCGCTATGAACAAATAGTACCATTCGTATTTCGCCCGACATATTACTGCGCGGAACCGGGGGTTGCCTCGACATGTTAGGCGGCACGATTGAACTTGGACCTAGGGGTATGGCAACCTGGCGCCAGGTTCTCGTCCAATGGTAGAATGAAACTGTTATGGGCTGTTTAGTAGAAACGGGGATATTCAATGCATATTGTACAAGGAATATACAGGGGATATCAAACGATATACAAATACAATTAAATATATATATATAAATAAATATACATATTCGGTTTAATCTGATCCTTCACAACAGCCGCCCCCTAATTAGTCCCACCTAATTAGCTAAGCAGAGACAGATTAACCGCACTGTCTACCACTCAAGGTCCGCTGTAAGGGTCAGTCAACTCACAAAGTTGCCATCGGCACCGGTGATCACTTTGCTTACGCGGCCAGCCGGCCACATAGCTCTGGGTAGTGACTGGTCAATTATCATGACGACTGTTCCTTCTGTCAAATTGTCTCTTTCTTTTACCCACTTCTGGCGGGTCTGTAGAGACGGTAGGTAGTGAAGTAGGAAGCTGCTCCAAAACTTGTCAGCTAGTACTTGGCTGTACCTCCACATTCTTCGGCCGTTCGCTTCTTCAGGCCTGTACATTGTCTGGGGTAGCGCGGGGTCCAGCCGCCCCATTAGGAGTGTGTTGGGGTGCTTAATGTCATCTGGTAGATCGGGGGCTCTCCGCAGGCGACCACCCACTCTGATGAGATTATGTGCGTCACTCTCTGGTGCCAGGTGAATCAGTCTGCTGTCTGATGGGACGGGGTTTCCTCCCTGTAGACAGTCTAGCTCATCGGGGAACGAGTCTCTCTGGGCTCGTTGTAGTAGAAGAAGTTCTGCTTCTTCGTAGTCAGCTGCTGACATGTCAGTGGTGGACTGAATCTCTGGGTGGTGCCGCAGGAATGTTCTTTGTTGCGCACTCTCTAGGGTAATGCAGTCATCTATGTTGGGGTCTGTGGAGGCGACAGTGCTCAGTCCACAGAACATAGGCTTCTTGTTCTCAGCCTCCTCGTTACTTGCTTCCCTCGGGGTGGGCGTAGGCCAATCTCCTTCCGGGAGCTTGAGGAATGCTGGTCCGTCACTGTAGATGTTGCGACGGGTTAGGTCATCCAGGGACATTCCCCGGGTGATGACGTCAGCTGGGTTGTGTTTGGTGTCCACATACCTCCAGCTTGCTTCTTCTGTTAATTCTTGAATCTCGGTGACTGACTCCCACGAAGACTTTGTATCTGCATGAATCAGACTTAATCCATGTGAGTACTGTCGTGGAATCTGACCACAAGATTGTTCTATGCACCGGAATGGTGAGTTCACGTTGGATTAACGTGGCTAGATGCGCTCCTGCGAGGGCTGCGCAGAGCTCTAGACGTGGGATAGATTGTTGCTTACGTGGGGCTATTCTTGAGCGGGCCAGTATGAAAGCAGTGTGTATCTTTCCTCCCATCTCTTGGGCACGCAAATAGGCAACCGATCCGTAGGCTACTTCGGAGGCGTCGCTGAAGACGTGTAGCTCAATCTCGCATGTCTCTGGCCTCACTGTGGATGGGAAGTAGCTGCGGCGTATATTGACACCTGGGAGTGAGCGGAGTTCCGTCTCCCACTCTCTCCATGTTGAGGCAAGGTGTGCGGGTATTGGGTCGTCCCAGCCCTGGTCCTTGTCCCATAGTGCTCGTACAATCATCTTTGCCCTGGTGGTGTAAGGTAGAATACATCCCAACGGGTCATATTGTCTGGCGAGTGTTCTGTACACACTCCGTCTGGTGGTCGGTATCGCCGCCGACCTTCCTTGCTCTGGAGCCAAGGGTTTGTGTCTATAGTGGAGCGAGTCTGTTTTGAAGCGCCAGACTAGTCCCAGTGTCATTTCTTGGGCTTCTCCTGGGATTGTCGCCATCCAGGTCTCGCTGCTGGCAGCCTTGTCTGCGGAGGAGAGGCTGCGCAATACGTGCGGGTCGCTGCTGGCCCACTGTCTGAGATCAAAGCCGCCTTTGATTAGGGAGGCGCGTAACTTGATCAGGAGAGCCTCGGCTTCTTCTTGGGTCGAGACGCTTTGTAAACAGTTGTCCACGTAGAAACTGTTCTTCACACTGTGTTGGACCTCTTCATCTGCTGCTGGGTCCTCTGTGACGTGTTTCTGTAGTGCAATGTATGACGCCGTGGGTGGCGGATACATCGGCGAGCGTTGGGGGAGAGACCTCCTGGGCGAGTCCCCTCTTGCGCCTCGCTGTGGGCTGGTACTGGCAGGGTACCATAGCCAGCTGGTCCAGGTGCTATTCCTCGGGGCTGGTCGTGCGTCGTGCTCACCCGTGAATAGAGTCGGGGGTCTGTAGCGCAGCGCCGCGGGGGTATAGCCTGGACTGTATGGGACCTCCTGGTCCGGTGGAGTACTGTGCTGTCGTCGGGCTTGGTTCTCCTCCTCTCCCTCTTCTTCCTCTATCAGATCTTCCAGATCCTGTAATCGTTTATCTTGCTTCTCCGCAGTGTATGCCGCTCCTTCCTTGTAGCTGGGTCTCGCTTGGACTGGTATGGGAAGGGGGTCTGCGGGGGGTCTAGACTCGGTCTGTTGGTCAAGTTCAGGGTCGCTTGCTCGTTCAGGAGGCGCTGCTCTTGACTGTTGTCTCGACGAGTTCCTTGAACCCCTGGTGGAGGGAGAGGGTGTTGCCCTGGGGATCATCAGCCGCTTCCTTAGCTGCGCCATTAACTTGTCGCGCTCGGCTTGTAGTCTGTCGCGCTCGGCTTGGCGCTGGATGAGATCGATGTTGCGCTCTGCTTCTCTTTGGGCATAGTCAGCGGCGCGCTGGGCTTCGGCTACGGCGCGCTCTGCTTCTCTTTGGGCATAGTCAGCGGCGCGCTGGGCTTCTCTTTGGGCACCGTCAGCGGCGCGCTGGGCTGCGGCGGCGGCGCGCTCTGCTTCGGCGGCGGCGCGCTCTGCTGCGGCCCGGTCTCTTACCATATTAATTTCCGTCTGAAGGCGTCTCAGCTCCCGGCGTCTCATCTCCCGGCGTATGCGCTCTTCTTCGCTCCGTCGCTGCGCTTGGAGGCGTTCTCTTTCAATAGTAAAATGTTCGTGCTCGCTAAGCGCCTGTGCTTGGAGACGGTCGCGTTCACCCTGAAGTCGATCGCGTTCGGTAGAGGCTGTCAGGCGGACGAGGAACGCCTGTTGTAGCATCCTCGCCGCTTCTCTGGGGGAAGGCGGTTGTGGAGGTGAGCTGCTCCTGCGTGAGCCGCTCCTGGGGGTACTCGTTGGGGAGTCCTGGAGCTCTAGTTCCTCGGCGCTCTCCTCCTCTTCTTCCGTGCAGAGTTCTCTCTCTGTAGGGTTGTCTTCCTCCCGGGGCTTGTCGGGGACTACTTCTTGAGTAGTGGCGGGGGGTAAAGGCATGTCAATTCCCTCCTGGTCCCCACCGTGAGCTTGGTCAGTTACATTAGGACCTACTAGGGCCTCTGTGGTCGGGGAAACCTGCTCGTTAAGGTCAGACATAATTTTATTTTCTACTTTTGTCGAAGGCTAGGTAGTTGATTGACAGTGTAAGCCTCTAAGTACTGAGGTGTCTGTCGTCTGCGCCGCGGGCGTTCTAGGTTAGGAGGATCGTTTCATGGAGTGTTCATCATAGGCCATTTCGATATTAATAACACTATATTAATATTACACTAGTTACCCTCCGGCTCGAAGGACCAATTGTAACTGAGGGGTACAATTCCCTGACTGTATTGTTAGATATGATATTTAATACCACTACCTCATGTACTTTAACTTCTGGCCACCCAGTACAAGATATAAGTATGATGAACACTTTCCCACCTGATGAAACGAACCAACACAAATGTACCAAATCGAAGGTTTAATACAGCAAAGGGTGTATACAACGATCACTTAATTACATTTATGATTTGAAATATGGAATATGCACTTTTATGGCAAATGAGTATTCGTAGGTAAATCAACATTGAATGTCCAATCTCTGGTTGCGCAGGGAGTAAGTATACAACCTGGAATATTTAGGAAACGATAGCGATGGTACTTAAATGATTATAGCATTTGACATTGTCCAATAAAAGAATATAGCAGTAAACATAAACACTCAGACAGCCCATGGATCACAAGGGGATTACAGAATGCATGTAAAAAGAAAAATACACTATATAGAGAATTTATAAAACATAGAACTAAAGAGGCAGAAAATAAATATAAGAAATATAAAAACAAGTTGACTAATATTATGAGAAGATGTAAGAAGGATCATTATAGTAGAATATTAGATAACAACAAATATAATATTAAAGGTGTTTGGAAGATATTAAATGGTATTATCAGGAATGGATCAAGACAAATAAACTATCCTCAGTATTTTATGGAAGAGGATCAAACTATTAGCAATATGGATGATGTGGTTAACAACTTTAATAAATTTTTTGTAAATATTGGACCAGAATTAGCGGGAAAAATCCCAGATCCAGTGACTCCTGAAGACATAAAAGACAATTACATTGAAAGAAATCCTAGTTCAATGTTTCTGGAAGCGGTAGATGAAAATGAAATTATAGAAACTACTAATAAATGTAAAAACAAGACATCTACAGACAGTAATGAAATAGATATGAAAATAGTAAAAAATGTCATTATTGGGATTTCAAAACCACTCACGCACATCTGCAATTTATCATTCAAAACTGGTCGATTTCCGAATAAAATGAAAATAGCAAAAGTCATACCTCTGTTCAAGACTGGAGATAAACACCACTTCACAAATTATAGGCCTGTTTCTCTACTTCCTCAGTTTTCAAAAATATTAGAAAAACTCTTCAACAACAGATTAGATAAATTCATTGATAAACATAATTTACTCACCGATAGCCAGTATGGATTCAGAACACACCGGTCAACATCACTAGCGTTAATAGAACTCATTGAAAAAATCACAAATTCCATAGATCAAAAAAAACATGTAGCTGGAGTATTCATTGACCTAAAAAAAGCATTTGATACTATTAATCATGATATATTAATCAGGAAATTGGAGAGATATGGGATCAGGGGGGTAGTATTGGACTGGGTAAGAAGCTATCTAAATAAAAGACAACAATTTGTGACAATGAGAGATTATAAATCTGAATGTTTGGACATTGCTTGTGGTGTCCCCCAGGGGTCAGTGTTGGGTCCAAAACTGTTCATCTTGTACATTAACGAGATATGTAAAGTATCCAATATATTTAAATGTATTTTATTTGCGGATGACACTAATCTTTTTTTTTCTGGTGAGAATGTCCAGCAGCTTTTAGAGGTCATCACATCTGAAATGAAGAAATTGAAGGAATGGTTTGATAGAAACAAATTATCATTGAACTTGAGCAAAACTAAAATTATGTTGTTTGGAAACTGTAGATTGGATACATGATGTGATCAATGATGTGATTATTGAAAGAGTTTATGAAAATAAATTCCTAGGTGTAATAATAGACCATAAAATCTGTTGGAAACCTCACATAAAACATGTCCAATCTAAACTCTCACGAAGCATTTCAGTCATGAGTAAAGTAAAGCACTTCCTGGATAGAAAATCACTCTACATTCTCTACTGTTCACTAGTTTTACCATATTTAAATTACTGTGCTGAAGTCTGGGGAAACAATTATAAGTCTACACTACAACCACTTTTTATACTCCAAAAAAGGGCCATAAGGATAGTTCACATTGCAGGTTATCGTGATCACACTAACATATTGTTTCTGGAGTCAAAGACATTGAAGTTAAATGATCTTGTGGAATTTAAAACGGCACAATTAATGTATAAAGCAAAAAGTCATGCACTTCCAAGAAACATTCAAGAATTGTTCTTTGATAGGGAGGGGGGTTATAATCTGAGGGGAGAACACAATTTAAAGGTGCTAAACGTACGCACTAACATGAGAAAACACTGCATCTCAATATGTGGAGTGAAACTGTGGAACAGTCTTAATGTGGTGTTAAAGCAATGTCCAAACATGAGACAATTCAAACTGATGTATAAGGAAATTATGTTCACAAGGTACAGGGATGAAGAAGGGACTTGATATTCACAGGTGTTTACATTTTTATTTTGTTTCTATTTTATTTTATTTTATACATATATAGTTTTTGTTTTTGTTTTGCATATATATATATATATATTTTTTTTTTCTTTTCTTTTCTTTTCTTTTTTATGTTTAAAATAGTACACTCATTTGAGTAGTGGAAAAGGGGTAGGATTAAATAAGTGTATACTTCTTCCTACTCCTTTTCGAACATGCAGATTGAGTTGTTTTTCTTTTTTGTTATTGTTTGTTGTATTCATTGCATGTTCGAAATAAAGACTTCAAATCAAATCAAATCAAATCAATAGCTGGATACACTAAGGGGGGGGGGGGGGGGGTCCCGCTGGTTGTAAGACAGTAGGAGGGGGGGGTTAGAGAAGCCGCTGGCGGTATCCCATCTGGCCGACGGTGTCTTGGGAGAATCCAAAGTCTTGGACACGGTGCCCACAGAACCTCGGGCCGCAGACGAATACAGCTGGACCCTCTGTGGAACGGTATCTGCCGGTCCACAACGGAGAGACGTGAGGCGACCTCACGTGTAGAGCGCCGTCTCACCTGGAGTCCTCTCCGGGGGGTAATTCCAACACTCAGCAGTGTTGGCCTTTATCCATGGAATAATCAAAGCACACAAAGCATAATCCAAGCCGTGGAAGGCTCGCCGTCGTCTGGGTAGAGTAATCCAATATACAGGTCCAGTCGCTCTTGGCCCGGAGCTCCTCGGATGCAATCACCACTAGGGGTCTGACCAGCCTGGTTAAGCGTCCAGATAACGTCAGGAACTATGGGGGTACTGATAACTGTAGAACTCTAACCGAACGATGCACCATACATAAATAGACTATTATTAGCTTAATAGAATACGTCCAACTCGACGGTATGGTGCCAAACTATGACCATTCAACTATTAATCTACACGATATCTCAATGCCTATTCTGGGCCAAGTAGGCCTTACTACACCGCACGTGCGTCGTGGGGAGGCTTTTGCGTCTGTCACTCTGTTGGAGGGTAAAGAACTGGACTAAAAAGAAAGTTCTACTTTACTGGCGCCATATATATATGCGCTATGAACAAATAGTACCATTCGTATTTCGCCCGACATATTACTGCGCGGAACCGGGGGTTGCCTCGACATGTTAGGCGGCACGATTGAACTTGGACCTAGGGGTATGGCAACCTGGCGCCAGGTTCTCGTCCAATGGTAGAATGAAACTGTTATGGGCTGTTTAGTAGAAACGGGGATATTCAATGCATATTGTACAAGGAATATACAGGGGATATCAAACGATATACAAATACAATTAAATATATATATATAAATAAATATACATATTCGGTTTAATCTGATCCTTCACAACAATAATAATAATAATAATAATAATAATAATAATGCATTTTATTTATAAGGCGCCTTTCAAGGCACTCAAGGTCGCCGTACAACAATTTAAAAACAATCACAAGTTAAATTCACAATCACAATCCATTAAAAAATAAAATCAGACAAAATGTTATCAGACATACGCCTGCCTAAACAGGTGGGTTTTGAATGGGATGATGGAGTCAATGTTCCTGATGTCGGGGGGGAGTTCCAGAGGCGAGGGGCAGAGCAGCTGAAGGCTCTTGACCCCATGGTGGACAGACGGGCTGGGGGGAGGGAGTTCCAGAGGCAGAGCAGCTGAAGGCTCTTGACCCCATGGTGGACAGACGGGCTGGGGGGAGGGAGTTCCAGAGGCAGAGCAGCTGAAGGCTCTTGACCCCATGGTGGACAGACGGGCTGGGGGGAGGGAGTTCCAGAGGCAGAGCAGCTGAAGGCTCTTGACCCCATGGTGGACAGACGGGCTGGGGGGAGGGAGTTCCAGAGGCAGAGCAGCTGAAGGCTCTTGACCCCATGGTGGACAGACGGGCTGGGGGGAGGGAGTTCCAGAGGCAGAGCAGCTGAAGGCTCTTGACCCCATGGTGGACAGACGGGCTGGGGGGAGGGAGTTCCAGAGGCAGAGCAGCTGAAGGCTCTTGACCCCATGGTGGACAGACGGGCTGGGGGGAGGGAGTTCCAGAGGCAGAGCAGCTGAAGGCTCTTGACCCCATGGTGGACAGACGGGCTGGGGGGAGGGAGTTCCAGAGGCAGAGCAGCTGAAGGCTCTTGACCCCATGGTGGACAGACGGGCTGGGGGGAGGGAGTTCCAGAGGCAGAGCAGCTGAAGGCTCTTGACCCCATGGTGGACAGACGGGCTGGGGGGAGGGAGTTCCAGAGGCAGAGCAACTGAAGGCTCTTGACCCCATGGTGGACAGACGGGCTGGGGGGAGGGAGTTCCAGAGGCAGAGCAGCTGAAGGCTCTTGACCCCATGGTGGACAGACGGGCTGGGGGGAGCGAGTTCCAGAGGCAGAGCAGCTGAAGGCTCTTGACCCCATGGTGGACAGACGGGCTGGGGGGAGGGAGTTCCAGAGGCGGGGGGGCAGAGCAGCTGAAGGCTCTTGACCCCATGGTGGACAGACGGGCTGGGGGGAGGGAGTTCCAGAGGCAGAGCAGCTGAAGGCTCTTGACCCCATGGTGGACAGACGGGCTGGGGGGAGGGAGTTCCAGAGGCAGAGCAGCTGAAGGCTCTTGACCCCATGGTGGACAGACGGGCTGGGGGGAGGGAGTTCCAGAGGCAGAGCAGCTGAAGGCTCTTGACCCCATGGTGGACAGACGGGCTGGGGGGAGGGAGTTCCAGAGGCAGAGCAGCTGAAGGCTCTTGACCCCATGGTGGACAGACGGGCTGGGGGGACGGTCAGGTTGATGGAGGAGGCAGACCTGAGGGACCGGGTGGGAATGTTGATGTGGAGGAGGTCGGACAGGTATGGAGGGGCGAGGTTGTGGATGGCCTTGAATGTATGGAGGAGGATCTCGTAGTCTATGTGGTGTTTAATGGGAAGCCAGTGTAGTTGGCGTAGGACGGGGTGATGTGACTGATGACAGGGGTTCTGGTGATTATACGGGCAGCAGCGTTCTGGACCAGTTGGAGCTTATGGAGGAGTTTGTGGGGGAGACCAAAGAGAAGGGAGTTGCAATAATCCAAGCGGGAAGTGACGAGGGAGTGGACCAGGATTGCGGCGCTGTTGGGGCATGATAGAGGCATGGAGGTTCGGGACCCATGAAGGGAATGTCCAGTTCCAACAATAATGCTTGATCGGCAATTTAAGCAAACAAGCACCCCCCTCCCCTCATTATTATTATTTTATTTTTGTATTATGTTTTGGTAGATCTTTTGTTTTTTTGCTACCGGGCAGTCTGGTAGAGAGAGAGAGAGGGGAAGACATTCGGCAAAGGTCGCCGGGTCCGGGAGTCGAACCCGGGACGGCCGTGTTGCCCTATTATTATTATTATTACAATAAAACACAAGATACTTGTGCCCTAATGATAAGGATAAACGCTCAATGTCGCCCCCCCCCCCCCCAAGGGTTTCCCCTCCGGAATATAACCCCAATGTAAAAACATGCCGAACGGATCGCTAACCCTGACGAAGACGGACAAGAGCATGTGGATTGGTCCCCGGGGGGCGCGGCCCCACGTCTGCCCTTGGGGGGGGGGGGGGGAGACAACGGGATGGGTCAAGCGCAGAGAGGACATTTCAACGGCGCCCCACAAAATGCACGTGTGTCCTATGTGTCGCCCATCTCTTGCATGTGTGTGTTGCTGCGTGACGACGATGTAGCAATGTGCTACAAATAAAGACTTCTTCAAAGTCCAGTTTCATTCATTCATCAGGTGGGCTCCTCTCTTCACTGGTGTTTCGTCCAGTTAGGCCCACGCCCCCTCGGGAAGACTCAGCGCTTAGTCCCAGCGTCCCAGAACCACCCCCTCCATGCTAGCTCCCCCTTCTCCCATGATAACGCCTATGTTATCCTATGTCAAAAATTTAATTCCTGATGCCAATATCACACATGAAACAGCAACAACAGAGAAGAAAAGGAATACGCTCACCTTTTACTGTGGCCCCCAGCTGACATCGTTACTTCTCCTCGACCAAATCTACTGACTGCCTTTCAATGCTTCTTCCGACATCTCATTTACCTCTTTTCGCAAACTCTGCCCATGAATCCCCAACTCTCCCAATAATGATGAAGTTGATGCTACGAATCATCTGCATCCTACCTCCACTGGACAAACTCTAGCTTTACATTTACATTTAGTCATTTAGCTGACGCTTTATCCAAAGCGACTTACAAGTTTTGTACAACAAGACAGCAGGAAGGGCACAACTCTATCAGCTGAGTAACAATGTTCATCAAAGTGTTGAGTGCTACAGTGTAAGTTAGTTTATTAGGACAAGTGCATGACAGTAAGGTTAGTTAGGGTTAGTTTTTTTTTTTTATAGCTTTCCGTCCTTGTTGTTCAGTTTCTGCTGTCAAGTCTGCATATCTCAGCATAACGAAGAAGTGTCCCCAGCCTACTGGGAACCTGAAGTGAAAATGTATTTGGGAGCCCAGACAGTTCCTAGGTGTACAGTAAGTGTGTGTGTGTGTGTGTCTGTGTGTGTACCCCTCTATTCCTCTGCTTCTACTTCACTCAGTGGCTGTACAGGTTTAGGCATCCAGAGGGGGATTTTCGTTAATTTGTTCGTACGAACTTCTTACGAAGATAGTACCGGAGATAGTTACGTACACTTTCGATCCTAGATAGATAGATAGATGCCTAGACTCACTCTAGCCTAACGCGGCGTCGGACACCTTTAGTTGACTGGTTCGCGCCATCGCCTGTGTTCTGGGCGCGTGAATATTTTAGGCAACAAACTTGTGTTCAGCGTTTCTCTGATTGGCCACTACGCCCATGTGACCGCGGCAGAGCGAGAGAGCGGCAGTGCGGAAATAGGCTGCATTCTATTGCCATTCTCTGCGACAAACTCTAACCTTAACCAACTCCGAAACAGCACCTAAACTTAACCCTTCTAACCATAACCAACTCCGAAACAATGCCTAACCTTAACCATAACCTTAACCAACTCCGAAACAATGCCTAAACTTAACCATAACCATAACCAACTCCGAAAGAATATTGCCATGCTCTAAGACAAACTCTAACCTTAACCAACTCCGAAACAGCGCCTAAACTTAACCCTTCTAACCTTAACCAACTCCGAAACAATGCCTAAACTTAACCGGCGAAAGAATGCACGTTAAAAAAAATTAAAAATAAAGAAATTGAAGGGATTCGAACTTGTCACCAACGCACTGCAGGATCCACAGCAAGGCGGCGAACCAGTTGAGCTAACCGTCAATGTTAAAAGAGGGGGAATTACGGCTGCATAATGCTGCCGCGGCAGAGCTCCGTAGATTCCCCTGAATTCTCTTACAACACTAAAGCCTGCACGCATGTTCCTTTGTGTCAGTCACACAGCACCAAGACATCCGACTGCAACACGGCGCTTCAGGGACGAACAGGTGACAGTGACACACATCTCAAGGAAGGCGTCGTTATTTATTCAAAGGTATTTCACTTGAACAAGTGAGTCGGCAGTAATGAGCGTCTTAGTGATTTATCAGCACGTCTGCGACACATCGGCCACCGTAGAGATTTCCCCACCCGTGGAGGAAGTCAGTACCGTGTGGTCGGCCCGGTCCAATGCAGTATTAACATGTGTTACGTAACTCTTAATCAGGGAAGTAAAGCGAGGCTCTGAGAAAACCTCCCCACCACCGAGCGATTTCTCGTTAATCTTTAATTAAGCACAAGGTGCGGCGTTGATTCATCCGTCCTCGGAGTCGGCGGCTGGCTGCTATTTTCAGCCGACATCGCCCACTCTCGCTGCCCCCAGGGAGGCGAGGCAGAGGGGCCGCTTTAACCCTTTCACTGCCACACGGCAGAAGGTTAGCCCTTTACTATCACACAACCGACGGCAATGCGGAGCTAATGATGCTAATGATGGAGCATATCGCCGTCGGTTGTGTGATAGTAAAGGGCTAACCTTCTGCCGTGTGGCAGTGAAAGGGTTAAGAGCAGAACCGGGGCTACAGAACAACCCTGCTAACGTGTGATTAGAATGAACAGAGACACTTCAAAGCAAATGCATGTTATGATTGTGACTGACTGGCTGGCTGGCTGGTTGACTTTATTACATGACTGACTGACTGGCTGGCTGATTGGCTGACTGCCTGGTTGACTTTATTACATGACTGACTGGCTGGCTGGCTGATTGGCTGACTGCCTGGTTGACTTTATTACATGACTGACTGGCTGGCTGACTGCCTGGTTGACTTTATTACATGACTGACTGCCTGGCTGGCTGGCTGATTGGCTGACTGCCTGGTTGACTTTATTACATGACTGACTGGCTGGCTGACTGCCTGGTTGACTTTATTACATGACTGACTGCCTGGTTGACTTTATTACATGACTAACTGACTGGCTGGCTGATTGGCTGACTGCCTGATTGGCTTTATTACATGACTGACTGACTGACTGGCTGGCTGCCTGATTGGCTTTATTACATGACTGACTGCCAGGCTGACTCTTAATTAAATTTGGGGCTGTATGCTGCCTTTTTCTGTCTTCGTATGATGTCAGGGATTTTGAAGAATCTCTCTGAAGATGAAGCAGGGGGTTAATTAAATTAAACCTGCTTAAAATGGGAGGTTTTCTTTTAAGCCTGTTAATGCATCAACTGCCAGGCTTGTTTGTGTTGCCTTTATTGTATTAACCAGCAACAATAACAATACGTTTACAAAAGCCTACAATACATCCTTTAGCATACTGTCAGAATAGCATGATGGCACACCGTGTAGATGTAAAGATATGAAGTTAGGGTGATATCTTGAGGTAAAGGCACTTGCCTCCCATATGACTGCCCCAGGTTTGTCCCCCAGCAGGGGAACTCAAATGTTTTCTGAAAATGTTAAATGTTTAAATGTTTTAATGTGTAATATATGTACTTATTTGTAATTAAATATACATCAATATAATACTTATTTATAAAACGTACACATGTACAGTACATTTTCATAAATACATCAATATATTACTTGGCTATAACATAAGAATACAATGTACCTGGGTGGTTGGGGTGCTGGTTGTTCCGGGGGGGGGGGGACGACGACGACGACGACATTGGAAATGAGGGTGACCTCAATTGTCCCTTTGAGGATAAATAAAGGTTTGAATGAATTAATGTACCACCTTTTCCCTGTGGTCGATAAGTACTTTATTTACTTGTTTTAGGTGGGATCCGGCTGCTCAAAGACAACAGAACTCCATAATGCCTTTGCTTTAAATGTATTGTGTAGTCTCCGTGTGGTGTGGACTACAAAACAGTTCTATGACGTTAATGGATTGCTCAGCACCTGTTCTGCACTGTACTTCACTTCGTGCACTGAATAAAAAATTCCACCATGTACCTTTATATCCCAACATCCGTCTGACCACACCCCCTTCCGCTTACCTTCATAAGCAGGTGTGTGGTCACCTACTCGCCTCCTTCTTCACTTTCACCACAAGGAAGTGCCTTCGGTAGATCCCCACTTGACAAGGTTGTTAGTAGAAGAAAGTTGGAAAACAAGAGATACGTTGACATCATATCTTTATTTTCGCTCTCACTATTTCGAGAAAATACGGCGATATTGTCTTCGTCACTGGAGTGTATGGAAGATGATGATCATTCTAAACCTCCACCGTTTTTTTCGTAGTAGGGGCTCGCGTCGCTAATATGCTCCCCAAACTGCAGTCCTCCTTGCTGCGGCTGGATGGGTTTGACCCTCCTGCTATGCAGCTGGACTGTGGAAGTCTGTTGTGAGGGACTGGTTGGTTTTCAAGCCTGGGTGAGTAATGTTTGCTTGCGAGCACCACTTGTCTGTTAGTGCTATGGGGGCTAGCTGACAATTTTTATGAAAGCCGGCCGCAGATTAGGGTCCTCTGTTCAGCCTTTTAGGCGACGGCGGAGGATCTTGGTCTGAAGCCCATTATAGTCAACTAGTGGGCCGCGACCAGGAACTGGTGATCCCAGGATTCTCTGGACGAGCGATGCTTCCGTCACTGTGTAGGCCCCATCTTTCATATACAAATGAGAGTATACCCTAACGAGGAAATGTGGGCATGGATGTTCGTTATCGGAAGATCCATGTTCAAGTCGGCTGCAGCCCAGATGGGACTTGTGCTGGCTCCGCCGGATGTCTGGTAAAATCACCGTTGTAAACTGTGTTGACATCTCTTTTTCTCTTCTCTCTTAAAGGATGAGGAGGGTTTCAGACGGCGGCCTGTCTGAAGTGTGGCTTGTTATGTCGTTTGTACAGTTCAGGTGATAGATGCTTAGCTTGCGTGCTAGTTGTGGCCTACCTGTTAGCCAGTCAGCTGTTAGCTGCGGCGCTAGCCCATTGTGTCACTAGGCTAGGAAACGTTAGCTTGGTGCTATCAGTCGGGAGCGGCTGTTAGCTTGATGCTACACTGTTGAACATTGCTATGACTATAACATGCCTTAAACACTCTGACTACGACGTCATCTTTGACAGAGGATGTTAGTCGAACCTACCGGGAGCCCGGCCGGAGAGGACTGCGTCAACATGGAGAACCGTAGCGACGCTGCCCTTGTCGTCAACACAGGAATGCTGTGTTTACCGTCGGTGCCCCGTTAGCCAGACTGCAGTTCGCTTGGCCTGCGCTCACGGTAGGAAGGTCCCGACCAGACCTTAAACACGTCTTCTTCCTTCCCTTCTAAATGTTTTGTAATAACGATGTTTTCCAAAACGGGTGTTGCTGCAATACATTGAGGATACGACGCGTGTTGTGTGTGAATTGTCTTGTCACTGGTATAGCTTCTTCTCCATACAAATCGGGTTGTTGTTACATATGTAAAAATTATCTGGTTAGTTGTGTTGAGAACATCATGTGTGTTCATGTACCGTGTACTCACAACTAAGGGGGTTAATTAACCTTAAAGCTATGCTTAGTGACATATGAGTGAAGAATGAATTCTTTTCTCAGCCTGTAATGACAATGAACAGTGTGTTCACATTTTAACAGGGTTACCTGTTCAACTGGGCCGTATCAAGGGTAAGGTAGGAGGGATGTTCCCCCCGGTTCCCTGGGGCTTCCCCACCCTCCTCTCAGACATGTTGTTTACAATATATTGTGTCACTGTGTTTGTGGGGATACGATGTAACCCTTAGCTTAGTTGCTGGGGTTGTGCTAACCGCTTGAGAAACTATATTTTCCTAAAGAAAATATTGTTTGGTCGCTTTTCGTGTGTGCTTAGCAAGGCTGTGGCCGATACTAATCGAGGATTCTGTATTATCTCGTTATGAAAAACGGCGTTCCTCTGTAGCAGGAGTGTACTTGCCATTTTTTGTTGTGATAAAGGGTTGTGTGTGTCTTGTGATCTACAACTGGGTTAGGTTGGCCACAGAAGCACATGTGTAAGTCTGGTACCGGGGCTCTTAAGGGGGCCCTCTCTATTCTGTGTTTTTTCCTTAGTAAAAATCAGATAGCAGGTTAGCACATGAGCTGTGTGAAGCTGTTAGACACTTCATGTAGCTGACTATGACTGTGTCATGCTCTTTTTTGTCATTACATCGGATCATGGGTGTGGGGTCGTAAAGGGGTGAACTGGTAATCCTTCCCTCCCCTTTTGATGGGCAGGGGTTAAAACCTCCCGTCCTTCAAGGTTCCTGTCACGTTGCTGTTCGGCACGTTACAGGGTAAGAGGGGGGGGGGTTCCTGGTCCCACGCCCTGGAAAATTGGGCGTGTGCACCGCAGAAATTCCCCCGCCATAGAGTATGTCACTCTGCGCGTCTCTGTTGGTAAGACTTCCGTGAGTTGTTCAGGTCCATATGATGGATCTGTTTCAGGGAGTGGTCAGGGCTCCTCCTCACGAAGCTCCTACTCGGGCCTTCTGTGAGTTAGGACTCTCCTTCCCTGTGAGGGAGCCTCCTCAGAGTTCAGAGCCTCCTCCTCAGATTGTCAAGGTGAGTAGAACTTCAAAAAGGAGTCCTGCTCTATTGTGTGTGTATTCGATTCAATTCGATTATTGAGTGTGTATTGGTTCAGTGCCTCCTCCTCGGAGAGCCCTAACCCAAATTTTACATAGCTCAATGTTGCAATATGTTCTTTTCAATCTATACAGCTCGCGTGGGAAGTCTCTCTGGGGATTTCCGTCTCCTCCCTATGGGAGGGTGGTGGGATGTAAAAATGTAAAAAAAAATTACCCTCAGCTGCGTCACGAGGGATTCATGTCAGTCTGTGTTCTTTCTTTTTTGAATAAAAAGAGGAAGGTACATGAAGCACGACGGCTCCGTGTCGTTCTCCCAGGCGACTTGGAGGAACAATGTTTGGTGTCTTGCTAGACTATCCATTGATGTGTTTGGGTCTCGACGCATACATAGTGCTGACTCGGTGTGTTTCTGTTAAAGAATCACACAGGGGCTAAGTGCGCCTTGGTTGCTTGTTAAAACAGCGTTTTTATAGGGCAACTGGGATGGAGTTGTCTCTTCCGAGCGCCAGTTTACTAGGTTGTCTCGATGAATTCTCGTTCATATCTGGGGGATGTTAACGGAATAGATCAAAACATAGGTAGAGGGGTCTCACGCCCTTGGGTTGGGCCACTGAGCACGGTCTAAATGGGGACCGTCTGGGTGGCGCCCTCTTTTCATGTTTTAGATCGACACGCATACCTACCCCCTCTTCTGGAGTGGGCATGTCGGCGTGGTTAGGACACGGGACTGGTCTGGTCACGCTGGTCCAGGTCAGTTTACCCGTTGTCCGCCGGGGATGCAGATCTGCTGTTCTGGTACCCTGAGGGACTTGTGCTTTTTTCGGGGGGGAAAATGCCGGGTCGGTCCGGGTGTCACAGGATTAGGCGTTATGGAGACCCTTTGTTGGGTACATGTTGTACTCTCTCGTCCGATCTCGGTAGCTAAAGCAGGTTCGGTCCTGGTTAGTACTCGGTTGGGAGACCGCCTGGGAATACCAAGTGCGGTGTGCTTAGGGCTGGTTCTCCATTATTTTCGCTCCTCTCTCACGCGTGGCGAAGAGAGGGCTGTTGGGGTGGTCTTGGACCTCCTCTGGTAATCCTGTGCTTCCCGTGCCACCGGGCCCGGTCCGAAGTAAAGTTTCGTTGATACCGTAGGCCTGGGATAACCCTTGTTTGAAAACTGAAACACTTGTACTGCGGTATAGCCAGTGTATACCCGCAGGTGTGTTTTGGAGTTTTTTCTTGAGGGGTTATAGGAACAACCACAGTCTGTACCGAGCGGGTGGTTGATTCCCTGGTGTGTTGGAGCAGAGTCAACTCCCGGGTTACCCGGTTGAGTGTGCCCCTGCACGTTCATGACGTCTGCCAATCATGTCAGCCTTCTCTGCCTCGACCCCTCTGGGTGTTTTTTTTTTAATGGAGGCTTTGTCATGCAACAACGCCAGCATACGCCCCTTCCGCCGGGGGGGCTGTTTTCAGCTGACTCCTTTGGCGCCTGTCTCGTCCACAGTGCTCCAGGCTCAGGTTACAGCCTGTTGCCTGGTTTCCCCGGTGCGCTACCTGCTTCCGTTGGTTAACCTTTTTGTGTGCTTACGGCCATGCTGACTGCCTGTTCTGCAGGGTCAGTGTGCCACTGTGCCAGGTGGTGTGCTATTGGGGGGAAAGGGCCCGCTCTTGGAGGGGCCTTATCCGAATACGCTGGCGATGTGGGGGGCGGTGTCACTAAGTGACCACCTGGTGGGGTCTTGATGCCTGGCGTCATTGACCTCTCCGGGCCCCCGTTTTCCAGGGGATCCAGTCCCTTCAGTGGGTCTGGGTCTTCCTTCGCGCTCCGCTGCTACGGCCTTGCCACGGGGTTGGGTTTGCTCTTAACCCCGTGATTTCTGGGGGCAGTAACGAGGTTGTTCCTTCCGTTCGTTCCCGGGTGGCATGCGGGTTGTGCGTGTGTATAGTCATGGGGTCAAGCCACGGTCTGCTCACCCTGTGCGTTGAGTTGCTTGGATCGGAGGTCGGATCCGTCGCCCTCCCGTGAACCTCCAATAGGGGGGGTATCCTCCATTAGGGAGGGTCGGGGGGGCTCGGTCCTCCCCGGTCTGATGGTTGTGGGGGGCCTCAGCGGGGTACATTGGTCGGGCTATGGCTCCCGCTCAGCCCCTGTTGCAGAACAGGTGCTGAGCAATCCATTAACGTCATAGAACGAAGGGTTATGTATGTAACCCAGTTCTATGAGTTAAATGGTGCGCTCAGCACCTGGACGCCGCTGCGGCCCTTGATCTCGCCTTGTGGTGAAAGTTTGGGAAGGAGGCGAGTAGTTGACCACACACCTGCTTATGAAGGTAAGCGGAAGGGGGTGTGGTCAGACGGATGTTGGGATATAAAGGTACATGGTGGAATTTTTTATTCAGTGCACGAAGTGAAGTACAGTGCAGTGCTGAGCGCACCATTTAACTCATAGAACTGGGTTATATACATAACCCTTCGGTTTGTCCTCATATCACAGAATGGAGAGCAGAGAGAAGGGAAGGTCATTTTAAACATCAGTGTGCTGCACGGACAACCCTGACACAGATGTGTGTATCAGTGGTGGGAGTCAGACTCTGCAATTCTCTTTATAATGAGTTGAAGTACTGTACAAATATTTTCCAACTAAAAAATACTTTTAAAGACAGAACAATGAGAACATATGAACAGCAGGTATACATTTCTCTGTATCTGATTTTATTTATGTTTAGTTTTTTTCTCTTTTCCATGCATATGAGGCTCGTGACGCAGGTTGTTTTTTTGTTTGTTTATTTGGGTATCTAGCAATATTATTATTGTTATTATTATTCATGGTCATATTATCATGATTATTATTATATTATTATTATTATATGGTATGAAGCTGTAAGGTGCACTTGAGCTGACCATTATGTTAAAACAAATATGAAGTTTGGAAGGGGGCAGGAGACATACGTTTTCTTCATCCTGCTCCTTTTTGGCCATGGGTGTATCATGTAAAAAAAAAAAAAAAAAAATGTTGGTGATATTGTGCAAAGATGAACTGTACCCCCATGTACGAAACAAAATAAAGTGAATGAATGAGTGTAGGCCCTGGGGGGACAGGTTCCCCTCCTTGCTGTTTGGGTTTCTAGAACCCTCTCACTGCCACACTACAGATGGTTAACCCTTTACTATCACACTACCGATGGTTACCGGGGTTAACCTTCTGTAGTGTGGCAGTGAAAGGGTTAACCTGCTGTTGTGTGGCAGTGAAAGGGTTACACAAGCCGCTGAGAAGTCGTCTCTTTTGTCTCATCATACTAAGGACATTTTGACTTGTCCTAGCTGTATACTTAGAAGTGAGCCATCATGCACACTGGCACACCCAACACTGTGAGGAGGGCCTTGGCACTGGCACACCCAACACTGTGAGGAGGGCCTTGGCACTGGCACACCTAACACTGTGAGGAGGGCCTTGGCACTGGCACACCTAACACTGTGAGGAGGGCCTTGGCACTGGCACACCCAACACTGTGAGGAGGGCCTTGGCACTGGCACACCCATCACTGTGGGGATGGCCTTGGCACTGGCACACCTAACACTGTGAGGAGGGCCTTGGCACTGGCACACCCAACACTGTGAGGAGAGCCTTGGCACTGGCACACCTAACACTGCCAGGAGGGCCTTGGCACTGGCACACCCAACACTGTGAGGAGGGCCTTGGCACTGGTACACCCAACACTGTGAGGAGGGCCTTGGCACTGGCACACCCAACACTGTGAGGAGAGCCTTGGCACTGGCACACCTAACACTGTGAGGAGGGCCTTGGCACTGGCACACCTAACACTGCCAGGAGGGCCTTGGCACTGGCACACCTAACACTGTGGGGAGGGCCTTGGCACTGGCACACCTAACACTGTGAGGAGGGCCTTGGCACTGGCACACCCAACACTGTGAGGAGGGCCTTGGCACTGGCACACCCAACACTGTGAGGAGGGCCTTGGCACTGGCACACCTAACACTGTGAGGAGGGCCTTGGCACTGGCACACCTAACACTGTGAGGAGGGCCTTGGCACTGGCACACCTAACACTGTGAGGAGGGCCTTGGCACTGGCACACCTAACACTGTGAGGAGGGCCTTGGCACTGGCACACCCAACACTGTGAGGAGGGCCTTGGCACTGGCACACCCATCACTGTGGGGATGGCCTTGGCACTGGCACACCTAACACTGTGAGGAGGGCCTTGGCACTGGCACACCCAACACTGTGAGGAGAGCCTTGGCACTGGCACACCTAACACTGCCAGGAGGGCCTTGGCACTGGCACACCCAACACTGTGAGGAGGGCCTTGGCACTGGTACACCCAACACTGTGAGGAGGGCCTTGGCACTGGCACACCCAACACTGTGAGGAGAGCCTTGGCACTGGCACACCTAACACTGTGAGGAGGGCCTTGGCACTGGCACACCTAACACTGCCAGGAGGGCCTTGGCACTGGCACACCTAACACTGTGGGGAGGGCCTTGGCACTGGCACACCTAACATTGTGAGGAGGGCCTTGGCACTGGCACACCCAACACTGTGAGGAGGGCCTTGGCACTGGCACACCCAACACTGTGAGGAGGGCCTTGGCACTGGCACACCCAACACTGCCAGGAGGGCCTTGGCACACCCAACACTGTGAGGAGGGCCTTGGCACTGGCACACCTAACACTGTGGGGAGGGCCTTGGCACTGGCACACCCAACACTGTGGGGAGGGCCTTGGCACTGGCACACCTAACACTGTGGGGAGAGCCTTGGCACTGGCACACCTAACACTGTGAGGAGGGCCTTGGCACTGGCACACCTAACACTGTGAGGAGGGCCTTGGCACTGGCACACCTAACACTGTGGGGAGAGCCTTGGCACTGGCACACCTAACACTGTGAGGAGGGCCTTGGCACTGGCACACCCAACACTGTGAGGAGGGCCTTGGAACTGGCACACCCAACACTGTGAGGAGGGCCTTGGCACTGGCACACCCAACACTGTGGGGAGGGCCTTGGCACTGGCACACCCAACACTGTGAGGAGGGCCTTGGCACTGGCACACCCAACACTGTGAGGAGGGCCTTGGCACTGGCACACCCAACACTGTGAGGAGGGCCTTGGCACTGGCACACCTAACACTGCCAGGAGGGCCTTGGCACTGGCACACCTAACACTGTGAGGAGGGCCTTGGCACTGGCACACCTAACACTGTGAGGAGGGCCTTGGCACTGGCACACCCAACACTGTGAGGAGGGCCTTGGCACTGGCACACCCAACACTGTGGGGAGGGCCTTGGCACTGGCACACCTAACACTGTGAGGAGGGCCTTGGCACTGGCACACCTAACACTGTGAGGAGGGCCTTGGCACTGGCACACCTAACACTGTGGGGAGGGCCTTGGCACTGGCACACCTAACACTGCCAGGAGGGCCTTGGCACTGGCACACCTAACACTGCCAGGAGGGCCTTGGCACTGGCACACCTAACACTGCCAGGAGGGCCTTGGCACTGGCACACCTAACACTGCCAGGAGGGCCTTGGCACTGGCACACCCAACACTGTGGGGAGGGCCTTGGCACTGGCACACCTAACACTGAGGAGGGCCTTGGCACTGGCACACCCAACACTGTGGGGAGGGCCTTGGCACTGGCACACCTAACACTGTGGGGAGGGCCTTGGCACTGGCACACCTAACACTGTGGGGAGGGCCTTGGCACTGGCACACCTAACACTGTGAGGAGGGCCTTGGCACTGGCACACCTAACACTGTGAGGAGGGCCTTGGCACACCTAACACTGTGAGGAGGGCCTTGGCACTGGCACACCTAACACTGTGAGGAGGGCCTTGGCACTGGCACACCCAACACTGAGGAGGGCCTTGGCACTGGCACACCTAACACTGTGAGGAGGGCCTTGGCACTGGCACACCCAACACTGTGAGGAGGGCCTTGGCACTGGCACACCTAACACTGTGAGGAGAGCCTTGGCACTGGTACACCCAACACTGTGGGCAGGGCCTTGGCACTGGCACACCTAACACTGTGGGGAGAGCCTTGGCACTGGCACACCCAACACTGTGAGGAGGGCCTTGGCACTGGCACACCTAACACTGTGAGGAGGGCCTTGGCACTGGCACACCTAACACTGTGAGGAGGGCCTTGGCACTGGCACACCTAACACTGTGAGGAGGGCCTTGGCACTGGCACACCCAACACTGTGAGGAGGGCCTTGGCACTGGCACACCTAACACTGTGAGGAGGGCCTTGGCACTGGCACACCCAACACTGAGGAGGGCCTTGGCACTGGCACACCTAACACTGTGGGGAGGGCCTTGGCACTGGCACACCTAACACTGTGAGGAGGGCCTTGGCACTGGCACACCTAACACTGTGGGGAGGGCCTTGGCACTGGCACACCCAACACTGTGAGGAGGGCCTTGGCACTGGCACACCTAACACTGTGAGGAGGGCCTTGGCACTGGCACACCTAACACTGTGAGGAGGGACAACGACGAGGAGGTTGAGGTACGGGAACGCTGGTGCCAGGACAACAGCCTGCTCCTGAACATTGGTAAAACCAAGGAGCTGATCGTGGATTTTAGGAGGAGACAGCAGGGGACACACACACCACTGAGGATAAACGGGGCTACCGTGGACAGGGTGAGCAGCTTCAAGTACCTGGGGGTCCACTTCTCAAAGGATCTGACATGGTCAACACACAGACACAGTCGTAAAAAAGGCGAAGCAGCGCCTCTACCACCTGAGACAGTTAAGGAAGTTCCGAGTATCGGGGAAGATACTCCAGTCCTTCTACTCCGGAGCTGTAGAGAGCATCTTGACTGGAAACATCACTGCCTGGTATGGAAACAGCACGGCACAAGACAAGAAGGCCCTACAGAGAGTGGTGCGCTCAGCCGAGCGTACCACGGGTATTGCACTACCACCCCTGCAGGTCCTATACAACAAGAGGTGCAAATCCAGAGCCTGCAGGATAATGAAAGACCCTCACCACCCCAATAACAGTCTGTTCCAGCTGCTGAGGTCAGGCAGACGCCTGCGAACACCAGCAACTAGGACAGAGAGACTTCGGCTCAGCTTCTTCCCCCATGCCATCAGAGCCTTGAACACTGAACTCTCCACACACAAGCACACATGAGCACACACTGTACACGCTCACACACTAGCAGCCACTTTAACATGAGCACACACACACTCATGCTGCACTCACACTTATGGTCACTTTACAAAAGGAAAGGTCACTTTAAGAATAGTATAGTATAACTTGAGATTGTATAATATAGCATTGTATAGCAGTGTACATAAAGATCCAGTGCCTCATCCGTAGCTAACAGTGTACTGCACTACCACAGGACCTAGCATGTCCTACCATGCTCTGTAAATAACTCATGTACAGATACCGATATGCCCTACTTTGTTTACTTGTTTTATTGTACAATGTCATTCTATTGGATTCTTATTATATATTACTATTGTATTATGCACATCGTTGCGGGTAAGACCCCCCGCATTTCATTGTATACTTGTATGCCGTGACAAATAAAACTCTTGACTTGACCTGGACTGGAGCACTGACTGCATTCAGACTCGGAAGGTGCAGACGAGGACTCGGATTTGTTATCGTTAATTGATAAATATAGTTATTTCTTTTGAATTTATTTTGTAATGGACCCTAAGATATTGACAGCTAGTGCAATTGTTTGGCTATTGTGTCAAGTAAACATCGCCCCTTTCCAAAATAATCCAGTCTTTTTTCATAGATCACGAGATATGACGCGTTATATGCAATATGCCCAAATAGTTCTGGTTGATCGCCTGAAACCCCAAATACTTGCAAATCAAAGGTATATACCATGTACATAATTGTCTTCACAAAATCATCAAGGGGGGGGGGGGGGGGGGGTCGTTTTGACACTGATCGGTACAGAAGCATGTTTTACGTTAAAAAAATACCAGCAGGTTACCTAAGATAGACCTTACCTCAGTCAGAAAGTACTCAAATGAATAAATCCCAGTCGATCCCAATTACTTGGGCATGGCTACCATACGGGAAAGAATAGCTCTGAGGCACCAAATCTTCCACGATTGCTATGTTGTGATCCACTCCTAGGCGGAAACAGCCGGAGGTAAACTCAGTACTGGGGACAAGTGATATCCCCAGTTCAAAAGGTAGGCGATACTGCCACCTGGTGAGATTCGATCATCATTGCAAGTCCAACGTAGGCAGATGAGCCAGGGAGACCTAGGTAGCTCCGGCTGAGTGTTTAGAGCAGGGATCAAAGGAAAAAGATCAAAGGATCTAAAAAACAGATATTATGTCTTTGGTGCTCAAGCGTTGGCAGCAAAACACGAGATATTACGTTTTTGGCGCCCAATGAGTTAATGTAGAACTTTTTTATGTGTACGTCGGCTCTTTGACGGCCAGAGTGGAGTGGACTCAACCTTGATGACTTGGACTCGGACTCGAACACTGGGGACTCGAGACTCGACTCGGACTCAATATATAGTGACTCGACTACAACGCTGATACATATGCACACACACACACATTTATATACATTCTTTCCCGTTTAGGGCATTTCTGCTTTATTTGATAGCACAGTGAAGAGTGGAAGAGTGATGGTATGAGCCTCAGCTTGGTGTTACCACTCTTGGAGTTTGTTCAGGGTTGAGGATGATAGGGTTGGAGGGTGACAGGGTGGAGGAGAAAGGGGTGGAGGGTGATAGGGTTGAGGAGAAGGGGTGGAGGGTGAGAGAAGAGGTGGAGGGTGATAGGGTTAAACTTTAGGAGCAAGGGGCGGAGGGTTTGCTTTCTTTTTGTTGAGCTTTCATCTCTTGCCGTTTCAGAAGGTCATGGGAGGTGAAAGGTCATGGGAGGGCCATCATCGCCAATATAATATGAAACTAATTGAAAATGGAAAAACTAAAAAAAACAGGTACAGAACAATCACCCGATCAAAAGGGCAGAGTTCTTAATCTTCTTCAGCGGTCTGGTAGAAGGTCGGAGGTCGTCGGGGCCGTGGGCGAAGGCGCAGTCGTTCGCCTGCAGGGGGCAGCCCTGCGGGTGGTGGGCGTGGAACCAGCAGGAGCGGGTCTTCAAAGCTCCGGGGTCCAAAGGCTTCCGCTTGGCAGCCGACCTGCGCCGCTCCCGCTGCGGGGGTCCTGCCAGCCAGTCCCGGATGTGGACCCTGCCCCCTTCCACTGGGAGAACAACACAGGGGGTTGGGTGGATCACGGGTGGTGTGTGTGTGAGTGAGTGTGTGTGTGTGTGTGTGTGTGTGTGTGTGTGTGTGTGTGTGAGTGTATGTGTGAGTGAGTGTGTATGTGTGAGTGAATGTGTGTGTGTGTGTGTGTGTGTGTGCGTGCGTGCATGTGTGTGCGTGCGTGTGTGTGTGCGTGCGGGTCAATTTAAAGTTAGGTCATAAAGCTTTGGGATTAAGTATAATCATTAATATTCCTTTGAGTTGACTGTGAATAAAGCCAGTTAAATATCCACTCAGCATAAAGCTCGGTCCAATAGAAGCAATTCAAAACCCTTTCACTCAGTCGACAAAACTTTAATTCATTGAATCTAATGAGGAAGGCATTTTCTGAATATATTATATAATAATAAACACATTGCGTGTGTTTGTGTGTGTGTGTGTGTCTTTTAAAAGTCTCACAAGAGGCTGATTTTCCAGGTTTTACGGTACTTCATATTTAAGAAGTTAAATCAAAGCACTCCAAGCTCTTTAAGCTCCTTGTATGAACCGTGGGCTGAGGCCTACATCTGAACACCTGGTGGTTGTATGAACCTCAGGTCTCTACCTCTGAACACCTGGTAGTTGTATGAACCTCAGGCCTCTACCTCTGAACACCTGGTGGTTGTATGAACCTCAGGTCTCTACCTCTGAACACCTGGTGGTTGTATGAACCTCAGGCCTACCTCTGAACACCTGGTGGTTGTATGAACCTCAGGCCTCTACCTCTGAACACCTGGTGGTTGTATGAACCTCAGGTCTCTACCTCTGAACACCTGGTGGTTGTATGAACCTCAGGCCTCTACCTCTGAACACCTGGTGGTTGTATGAACCTCAGGCCTCTACCTCTGAACACCTGGTGGTTGTATGAACCTCAGGCCTCTACCTCTGAACACCTGGTGGTTGTATGAACCTCAGGCCTCTACCTCTGAACACCTGGTGGTTGTATGAACCTCAGGCCTCTACCTCTGAACACCTGGTGGTTGTATGAACCTCAGGCCTCTACCTCTGAACACCTGGTGGTTGTATGAACCTCAGGCCTCTACCTCTGAACACCTGGTGGTTGTATGAACCTCAGGCCTACCTCTGAACACCTGGTGGTTGTATGAACCTCAGGCCTCTACCTCTGAACACCTGGTGGTTGTATGAACCTCAGGCCTCTACCTCTGAACACCTGGTGGTTGTATGAACCTCAGGCCTACCTCTGAACACCTGGTGGTTGTATGAACCTCAGGCCTCTACCTCTGAACACCTGGTGGTTGTATGAACCTCAGGCCTACCTCTGAACACCTGGTGGTTGTATGAACCTCAGGCCTCTACCTCTGAACACCTGGTGGTTGTATGAACCTCAGGCCTCTACCTCTGAACACCTGGTGGTTGTATGAACCTCAGGTCTCTACCTCTGAACACCTGGTGGTTGTATGAACCTCAGGTCTCTACCTCTGAACACCTGGTGGTTGTATGAACCTCAGGCCTCTACCTCTGAACACCTGGTGGTTGTATGAACCTCAGGCCTCTACCTCTGAACACCTGGTGGTTGTATGGACATCAGGCCTCTACCTCTGAACACCTGGTGGTTGTATGAACCTCAGGCCTCTACCTCTGAACACCTGGTGGTTGTATGAACCTCAGGCCTCTACCTCTGAACACCTGGTGGTTGTATGAACCTCAGGCCTACCTCTGAACACCTGGTGGTTGTTCTTCAGAAGTGTCTGGAGACCTCCACACTCCTTCTTCAAGACCAGCAGGGTCTCCTGCTCCAGGACTTCAGCGACCTCTCGCACTGAGAGACTACCTGGAGGAGGAGGAGAAGGAGGAGGAGGAAGAGGAAGAGGAAGAGGAGAAGGAGGAGGAGGAGGAAGAGGAGAAGGAGGAGGAGGAGGAAGAGGAGAAGGAGGAAGAGGAGAAGGAGGAGATGGCATAGTATTTAAAGGTGCTATAGATACAGTTTGTATGTTTAGTAATCTCAGTTGGCGATCCAAATGAATGGATTGTCGGACCACCAATTATTATTTTTTAAATACAGTTTCGTTCTCTAGTGGTTTGACGAGGGCAGGAGTTTGGGACGAGGGCAGGAGTTTGGATGAGAGCAGGGGTTTGGACGAAGGCAGGAGTTTGGATGAGGGCAGGAGTTTGGGACGAGAGCAGGAGTTTGGATGAGAGCAGGAGTTTGGACGAGGGCAGGAGTTTGGATGAGAGCAGGAGTTTGGACGAGGGCAGGAGTTTGGATGAAAGCAGGAGTTTGGATGAGAGCAGGAGTTTGGACGAGGGCAGGAGTTTGGGACGAGAGCAGAGTTTGGGACGAGAGCAGGAGTTTGGACGAGGGCAGGAGTTTGGACGAGGGCAGGAGTTTGGATGAAAGCAGGAGTTTGGACGAGGGCAGGAGTTTGGATGAGGGCAGGAGTTTGGACGAGGGCAGGAGTTTGGGACGAGAGCAGAGTTTGGGACGAGAGCAGGAGTTTGGACGAGGGCAGGAGTTTGGACGAGGGAAGGAGTTTGGACGAGGGCAGGAGTTTGGATGAGAGCAGGAGTTTGGGACGAGGGCAGGAGTTTGGACGAGGGCAGGAGTTTGGATGAGGGCAGGAGTTTGGACGAGGGCAGGAGTTTGGACGAGGGCAGGAGTTTGGATGAGGGCAGGAGTTTGGACGAGGGCAGGAGTTTGGATGAGGGCAGGAGTTTGGGACGAGGGCAGGAGTTTGGATGAAAGCAGGAGTTTGGACGAGGGCAGGAGTTTGGATGAAAGCAGGAGTTTGGAAGAGAGCAGGAGTTTGGGACGAGGGCAGGAGTTTGGACGAGGGCAGGAGTTTGGACGAGGGCAGGAGTTTGGACGAGGGCAGGAGTTTGGGACGAGGGCAGGAGTTTGGACGAGGGCAGGAGTTTGGACGAGGGCAGGAGTTTGGACGAGGGCAGGAGTTTGGATGAAAGCAGGAGTTTGGAAGAGAGCAGGAGTTTGGGACGAGGGCAGGAGTTTGGACGAGGGCAGGAGTTTGGACAAGAGCAGGAGTTTGGATGAGAGCAGGAGTTTGGACGAGGGCAGGAGTTTGGGACGAGGGCAGGAGTTTGGATGAGGGCAGGAGTTTGGATGAGGGCAGGAGTTTGGACAAGCAAGGGCAGGAGTTTGGACGAGCGAGGGCAGGAGTTTGGACGAGCGAGGGCAGGAGTTTGGGACGAGGGCAGGAGTTTGGACGAGTGAGGGCAGGAGTTTCAGGGCTGTACACTGCGACGAGATGATCGCAAATTGCCCCCTAATTTGGCCGGTGCGAGTGGAAAATAATATCTGGGGGCAAGCTTGCGAGTAGTGATTTAACCCTTCATTTGCATTTCACGCCTAAATTAATCCATACAAATTGGATAAAAAAAATAGTAAAACATTAGCCTACAACCAGGGCTGTACTGTACAGTGCGACACAATGTCGTGGTGCTATGAAAGAATCTGTCGGCAACAGCGATAGCCTGTGTGGAAAAAATATTTGCGTGTGGAGTGAATCTGGGCCACTTGGTAGTTGTAGTCTATCGTGCGATTAAAGACCATGTCCCTGTCTGCGTAGAGTCTATACATCCAACACCAAATCCCATAATTCCTAGCGAACAATCAAATCGAAACTGAATGTGGCATCTTCCTTTCAATAAGTTTAAGGCGCTAATTTAGCTCTGCAAGAAGAACGGAGTGGATATCAGTCCATCTTATGACAACCACGTCCGATGTGGAGAGATGATAAGATGATGATGATTGACGTGATGATGTGATGATTGATTGACGGGGACACGGACACTTCTAACGTTCAGGTTCAGCCATGCATTAGGTGAGTAGTAGTAGCCCACTATTAGGACGTGAAATACTGTCTACTTAAATTTCCCTACGGGGATCAATAAAGTATCAACCTATCTATCTATCTAATAATGAGACAATATGCAAATAAAATAATACTAATAATTGTCACGGTTCCCCGTATATGAAATGAAAGTGGCTTGCAACTATACTGCTGGTAAAATCACTGTTTATTGCTCGTTTTGCATAGTATTACATTCCACTTCTATAAACAATCAAAGTCCTACCGTAAGAGCCTCATACGGGTCAATTAAACCTTTTTGATTAGAGTCTTTCCTTCGAGCTAAGTTGGACTGAACATTTCACTGTCAAAAGCGCAAATGTAAATAAGGTTGCGTCGCAACACGGTTTTCAAAATAAAGGTCACATATAAAAATACCTCTCAATTCTTATAAAAAAAGTCCCGGATATACATAAACATTAATTGGCATAGATCTCTATAAACGGCCCAACACATTGATCACTTTAGGCACACTGTTACAAAGGGTCAGATTAAACCGAATATATATATTTATTACTTGAGATATATTGTATAGTATTTGTATATCGTCTGATATCCCTTGTATATTCTTTGTACATATACACGGAATATCCCTTTACCTAGTACAGGCCAGACCATAATATTCGTTCTCCTATTGGACGGCCATACCCCCCAATGTCTAGTTCAAAGTCACCGCTAAGACATGTCTCAACATGCCCAGGTTTGCGCAGTAATACGAGACAGAAATAAGGCTGGTACTAGATTATTCACCTTACGTATAAATACGGCGCAGGTGGATACAGATGCACCTTAGTAACTAAAAGCAGAAGCCTTCACCACGATACAACGTGCGGTGAAGTGGGCCCGTTTTGCCCCAAAATAGAGCCTTGAGACCGCGTGCGAATTGATAGCTGAAGTGTCAGAGTTTAACGCTGTATCGTCGAGTTCGACCTATTCTATTATTAAGTAATAGTCTATTATGTATAGTGTATCGTGCGGCTACCGTTCTACAGTGACCAGCATTACCAACGTTTCATCGTACCGAGCTAGTGTGCTTATCCAGGCTGGGCGGTCTAACCTTGTGCCGCCATCCGAGGAGCCCTAGACGAGAACCGGGTGGATATGTACACTGGATAACCTACACCGACGAATGCAGAGCCCTTTTCGGCTGGATTATATTGCTTTGGTCCTGTGGCTGCTGGAGCAGAGAACCGTCTACCCCCACTACCGTGTGGGATTTACCCTGTGAGGAGCCCCGTCGAGCCCGCCTCTAGGACTCAGAGGCTGGCTAGCTTTCATCCATGCGGCAGTGCATACCGGAGAATAGCTGTTGCTTTGTCTACGGACCAAGGGATTATTGCACCGTCTCCTGTACCTGGAGTCTCTTTATTCCTCGTTGATCCAGACTTTTGCTTCCGACAAATCCTCTCCCCTGCTGGCTTACAACCGGAGGGAACCCCCCTAGTATCTCCAGCTGACCTACGAGTGTACCTTATATAATTCTTATGCTACAGGTGGTATTAATTATCCCCTTCGTAATATGCTCATGGACTTACGCTCTTGACCTATTCATGCACATTCTTCGCCTTACAAGCGCGACTCTAATTCTCAATACTGTAAGATAATATTGATGCTCTTCTAATAAATATTCCAAATAGGACTTTCTTTGTTAAGCCGTGTTATTGTGTGGGTGTTCATCACATATACCTGTGTACTGTATGGCCAGTAGTAAAGTACATAACTCAGTAGTGGTTTAATGATACCATACTTATTCAATACAGTCAGGGAATTGTACCCCTCAGTTACACACACACTGAAACCAGTAACATCACAAATATGAAGCAGGTAATTACCCATAAAAATAATAAACCTTTCATGGGGTTATTTACAATAATAATAATTCATTTGATTTCTAAAGCACTTTTCATTGTGAAACAAATGTATGCAGTTTCTTGTCCTCCTGATTAATGCAATGGTGATCTCATTCAAGGAGCACTACACAAGCGTGCGCACACACACACACACACACAGTTTGTTGTTTTTGTTCTATTAGTGATTTACACACTCTCAGTTGGTTCATTATAAAAGATACAAACCTGAAAACAAACGCACTTAAATGTTAAATAAAAGGACCACAGTAATGAGGCAGGAGGAACATATTTTTTTAATAATGGTAAAATTGTTATTTAAAAACTAGGGCAAGTGTGCCCCTAGTGAAAACGCTTAGCGTACAGCCCTGAGTTTGGGACGAGGGCAGGAGTTTGGACGAGGGCAGGAGTTTGGACGAGGGCAGGAGTTTGGACGAGCGAGGGCAGGAGTTTGGGACGAGGGCAGGAGTTTGGATGAGCGAGGGCAGGAGTTTGGATGAGGGCAGGAGTTTGGACGAGGGCAGGAGTTTGGACGAGGGCAGGAGTTTGGACGATGGCAGGAGTTTGGATGAGGGCAGGAGTTTGGATGAGGGCAGGAGTTTGGATGAGGGCAGGAGTTTGGGATGAGAGCAGGAGTTTGGACGAGGGCAGGAGTTTGGACGAGAGCAGGAGTTTGGACGAGGGCAGGAGTTTGGATGAGGGCAGGAGTTTGGACGAGGGCAGGAGTTTGGACGAGGGCAGGAGTTTGGACGAAGGCAGGAGTTTGGACGAGGGCAGGAGTTTGGACGAGGGCAGGAGTTTGGACGAGGGCAGGAGTTTGGATGAGCAAGGGCAGGAGTTTGGACGAGGGCAGGAGTTTGGACGAGGGCAGGAGTTTGGTCCGAGGGCAGGAGTTTGGACGAGGGCAGGAGTTTGGTCCGAGGGCAGGAGTTTGGACGAGGGCAGGAGTTTGGTCCGAGGGCAGGAGTTTGGACGAGGGCAGGAGTTTGGGACAAGGGCAGGAGTTTGGATGAGGGCAGGAGTTTGGATGAGAGCAGGAGTTTGGATGAGGGCAGGAGTTTGGACGAGGGCAGGAGTTTGGACGAGGGCAGGAGTTTGGGACGAGGGCAGGAGTTTGGATGAGAGCAGGAGTTTGGATGAGAGCAGGAGTTTGGACGAGGGCAGGAGTTTGGACGAGGGCAGGAGTTTGGACGAGGGCAGGAGTTAGGACGAGGGCAGGAGTTTGGACGAGCAAGGGCAGGAGTTTGGGACGAGGGCAGGAGTTTGGACGAGGGCAGGAGTTTGGACGAGGGCAGGAGTTAGGACGAGGGCAGGAGTTTGGACGAGCAAGGGCAGGAGTTTGGGACGAGGGCAGGAGTTTGGACAAGAGCAGGAGTTTGGATGAGGGCAGGAGTTTGGACGAGGGCAGGAGTTTGGACGAGGGCAGGAGTTTGGTCCGAGGGCAGGAGTTTGGACGAGGGCAGGAGTTTGGACGAGCGAGGGAAGGAGTTTGGGACAAGGGCAGGAGTTTGGATGAGAGCAGGAGTTTGGACGAGAGCAGGAGTTTGGACGAGAGCAGGAGTTTGGACGAGGGAAGGAGTTTGGACGAGGGCAGGAGTTTGGACAAGCGAGGGAAGGAGTTTGGGACAAGGGCAGGAGTTTGGATGAGAGCAGGAGTTTGGACGAGAGCAGGAGTTTGGACGAGGGCAGGAGTTTGGACGAGAGCAGGAGTTTGGGACGAGGGCAGGAGTTTGGGACGAGGGCAGGAGTTTGGACGAGGGCAGGAGTTTGGACGAGAGCAGGAGTTTGGGACGAGGGCAGGAGTTTGGGACGAGAGCAGGAGTTTGGACGAGAGCAGGAGTTTGGACGAGAGCAGGAGTTTGGACGAGGGCAGGAGTTTGGACGAGGGCAGGAGTTTGGACGAGGGCAGGAGTTTGGACGAGGGCAGGAGTTTGGGACGAGGGCAGGAATTTGGACGAGGGCAGGAGTTTGGATGAGGGAAGGAGTTTGGACGAGGGCAGGAGTTTGGACGAGGGCAGGAGTTTGGGACGAGGGCAGGAGTTTGGGACGAGGGCAGGAGTTTGGTACGAGGGCAGGAGTTTGGGACGAGGGCAGAAGTTTCGGACGAGGGCAGGAGTTTGGGACGAGGGAGTTTGGGACGAGGGCAGGAGTTTGGGACGAGGGCAGGAGTTTGGGACGAGGGCAGGAGTTTGGACGAGGGCAGGAGTTTGGGACGAGGGAGTTTGGGACGAGGGCAGGAGTTTGGGATGAGGGCAGGAGTTTGGGATGAGGACAGGTCTCAAAAACGCGATACAAGTATTCTCTGTATTCTGTGGTCATAAAAGGCTTGTTTACTTAAGCATTACATCACGCACAGGAGTGGTTTGTGAACAATAAACCATGCCTAGGGGTGGTCGTTAGACCCGCCTAGGCATGGTTTATTGTTCACAAATCACGACTGCAAGTGGTGTAATGCTTTTATACAACTGCCACACTCATCCAACCTTATTGCTATACAATAAACACACATTAATCGAAGATTTATTGAAAAAACCATCCGCCAGAAAAAGTAGTTCCCACAACAACAAAAAAGACAATTTGCCTCCATGTGGAAGCAGCTCGGAAGTGCATCCAACCAACTAACACATCCAACTGTGTGTTATTGGAATGATTGAGAGAAGTTGCCTCATGTGGAAGCAGCTCGGAAGTGCATCCAACCAACTAACACATCCAACTGTGTGTTATTGGAATGATTGAGAGAAGTTGCCTCATGTGGAAGCAGCTCGGAAGTGCATCCAACGGATCCAACAAACTAACACATCCAACTGTGTGTTATTGGAATGATTGATTGAACATTTTATTACCAGATGCAGAATGGGTACAATACAGTACGGCTCAATACACACAATTGTTAAGGGTATGCAGACCTACTTTCTATAGAACTTCATTCTTAGATGCTTCTATAGAAAGTAGGTCAAACAAATAAAAATGTTTTCTTTGCCCTATAGGAAAAAAGGTTTTCTTCGCCCTATTTTTTTATTTATTTTTTTAGCCTAAACTTAACCAGTTGGAAACCAGGCGTACAGTAATACAATTAGCAATCAACCAATCAATCAATTCAATAGACCATGCTCACTTAATACAGCGCAGCACTCAGCTGCTTCTCTCTCAGTCTGATTCTCCCCCGCTGTTGCAGACAGGTGTGTGTGTGTGTGTGTGTGTATGTGAATGTGTACGTGTGTGTGTGTGTACGTGTGTGTGTGTGTGTGTGTGTGTGTGTGTGGGGGTGTGTGGGGGTGGGTGTGTGTGTGTGTGTGTGTGTGTGTGTGTGTGTGTGTGTGTACGTGTGTGTGTGTGTGTGTGTGTGTGTGTGTGTGTGTGTGTGTGTACGTGTGTGTGTGTGTGTGTGGGGGTGGGTGGAGAGCCAGCGTCGGACAGTGTGAGAGTGAGCGCTGCAGTCAGGGGGAAGGAAAAAGAAATTTAAAATAAAATTGCAAATAATCAATCAATCAATGCACAATTTTTCTTTTGTTTTACAATCATCCAACATTGTTTAAAGGACTAAGACATTTGCCGTGACAGAATCACTTTATATTTAGTCGTTATGACGCTATCAACATATCCATTTGTTAAAGATTATTGTCCGCCATCTAGTTTTCTCCGAAGAATCAGCACGGCGGAGACGTGGTGATGTGATTCGGTTGTGGGCGGGTCCTGGGACCAGCAGCGTGGAATGGTCCCTATACATACGTGTAAATGGACTGTTTCAGCCAATCAGAATCGAGAAATTTGCATGCTGTTGTATAAAGTATGTTAGTAACGTTCATAAAACACAAAAAACGGACACATATCCCGACTCGCATTGGATTAACACGGTTCCAATCAACCTATTCCGAGAACGTAGGCGAATACCCTACACCAGGGGTTCTCAACCTTTCTGCTGCCAAGGCACCCCTGTGTTCAATAAAATATTCCAGGGCACCCCTACATACGATAAAGACTTTCCCGGTCCTGTCTTTTTTGCTACAATGATGATACAATGACTCTTTATTTGCCGTGCTGTCGTTGAGATGTTTTGTTGTTTGTTTGTCTTTGTTGCTTGTTGGTGAATCTGCAAATATGAATTGCCCCACGCGGGATCAATAAAGTTGTCTGAATCTGATGACAAAAGTTTTTTTTTTAAATACAGAAAAGGA
The DNA here is from genome assembly GCF_963971535.1 of Notolepis coatsorum. Classification (NCBI taxonomy): domain Eukaryota; kingdom Metazoa; phylum Chordata; class Actinopteri; order Aulopiformes; family Paralepididae; genus Notolepis; species Notolepis coatsorum. The sequence continues at coordinate 111,329,015 of NC_140168.1, forward strand.
TCACTAAAGTGCTATCTGTTGCAGCTGCACTGTTCTCCATAAAAATTGCATATTTGGATAAGTTTGACAATTTCTCAAACAGAAAATCATGTATTTTTTTTAAATACAGAAAAGGATCACCAAGTTACCATTTCTCAAAAAATATAAATAAATACAGAAAATAAGCACTTGTTCACTCAGTGGACATTTCTAGCTCAATGCGAGGTCCGCTGCTGCTGGCTAATAATACGGTCAATACGTGGGGAGATCTTTGACAAGGCAACACGCATGTCATCCTCAAGGCTCAACTTGGCCCTATATTTTGTTTTCAGAGCTGTCATGGATGAAAAGCCAGCTTCACACAGATATGTGGGGCTGAATGGTATCAACACCTTAACTGCAGCATCATGAGATACTTGGTACTCAGCACCACACTCTGAAACTAGCTCTCCAGGTGGTATCAGATGAGATTTCAATGAGTTCTTCCAAGAGTTTGGATGGAGATGTGTCAGGAAGCTTTGTCTCAATGTTGTCTGTAAAGTATTTTTTTATCCAGAGTAACTTGGTGATACTTTTCTGTGTTTTATTAAATAATGATTTTCAGATTTTTAGAAATGGTCAAACTTATCCAAATATGGTATTTTCATGGAAAACAGTGCAGCTGCAACAGATAGCACTTTAGGGATAATTTTCTGTAATCCAAAAAGAATTTGGATTCACTATAAAGTGCCTGTTCACTATAAAGTGCCACGTTTTGATATATTGAGCTTTAAACTTTAAGTAATTTTTTTGGAACACGCAACCTAAAACACCTTCCTCTCCCAAACCGTTCCTGCAATTGTTTTATGTTGCATGATGATCATGGATACATTTATGTATTGTATTTTTTATGTTTAAATATCAACATAATCTGTCTGTCCACCCTCAGTACATTTACTATCAATATAATATAGTAGTCTGACTTCATCATCTTTTCAAACGCACACACATAGAGGGAGAATGCCCCCCCCCCCCCCTCCTCCCCAGTCCTCCTTCCAAGTCCCCACTCTGCTGTTCTCTGTCGCTCTGAACAGGGCTTTTAGCTTGTTGTTAGCTTATGCTAACGGGACATTAATTCCGGTCTTAAACACAACGTGGTCATAAAGGAATGGCAAGGATTGCAAAGCATGTTATATGCATTTGACCCGTTGCGGAATAAAACAGCAGGGATTTGTTTTGGGTCGCAAAAACACTACCCTTGCTGTGTTTCAATGTCCGCGTTCCAGATCCAGACGCTGTCTGAGCTGAGAGACGCTACTGCTCACTGCTCAGCCTGCCTGAGATGCATCCTATTGGCTGTGTGCTGGAGCGGATATGAGTCACGACACCACGGATTTTCAAAATAAGAGTATCATAATGACCTTAATGTTGCTAGCTTTCGGAGCCTAGTTATTATAGCTGGAGCTGCGCGTGGGCATAAATGAGACCTGCTATAGGATTTTCAAAATAAGACTGTTGTCATTCTATATTTTTAAAGAACATTGCCAGGCATCTCGCGGAACCCCTGACAGCTCTCCGCGGAACCCCTGTGTGCCGCGGAACCCCTGTTGAGAACCGCTGCCCTACACTATATGACCCGAGAAAACTCTGGATCGGGCATTTAACACCCGCTCCCGTGTGCGTTCCTCTCTCTGTGTCGCTCGGCCCTGTCACTGGGAAATGTGTTGAGTTAAACTCACTCCAACAAGCTGTCATAACGACCTCGAGAGCGCTCCACTGCTGGAGGTCCTCGTCAGCCAAGTCTTCCCTGAACTTACAGTACATCACATTTCAAATGTACAAAAATGGACCGTGAGCTCAAGAAAGGACTTTTCAGTATTTCTGGCTCGTCCTTTGCTCCCACTGGTTGAATTCAATCGGAGTTGACCTTTGGTTGTATAAATAACAATCCTCCCTCTCTGACATATTGGAGAACACTTCACCGCAGGGTTCCAATGCTCTTTGTGCCGCCTAAACACCATTTCATCTGTGGCAGCCTGATGCCACAGGAATCCTATGGCAGTATTTGGTAGCTCTCCACATTACGGTACACAAATTACAAGGTAATTACTGTGAAATAAGATAAGATAAGAAACATGCAAGATATTATTTGTAATTGTGGACAAGTCACAGATAAACCTACATGAGAAAGCATTTGTCAATAATTACTCGTCATTACCAAGTTATGAAGTCATGTGTGTTATTATAGTCAAGTGCTGCACGATATTCCTGCTACAAAGCCACACGTGACTTTACATAAAGGTAAGGGCTGCCTATCGTCTTACAGTGTAGCTTTACATAAAGGTAAGGGCTGCCTATCGTCTTACAGTGTAGCTTTACATAAAGGTAAGGGCTGCCTATCGTCTTACAGTGGAGCTTTACATAAAGGTAAGGGCTGCCTATCGTCTTACAGTGTAGCTTTACATAAAGGTAAGGGCTGCCTATCGTCTTACAGTGTAGCTTTACATAAAGGTAAGGGCTGCCTATCGTCTTACAGTGTAGCTTTACATAAAGGTAAGGGCTGCCTATCGTCTTACAGTGTAGCTTTACATAAAGGTAAGGGCTGCCTATCGTCTTACAGTGTAGCTTTACATAAAGGTAAGGGCTGCCTATCGTCTTACAGTGTAGCTTTACATAAAGGTAAGGGCTGCCTATCGTCTTACAGTGTAGCTTTACATAAAGGTAAGGGCTGCCTATCGTCTTACACTGTAGCTTTACATAAAGGTAAGGGCTGCCTATCGTCTTACACTGTAGCTTTACATAAAGGTAAGGGCTGCCTATCGTCTTACAGTGTAGCTTTACATAAAGGTAAGGGCTGCCTATCGTCTTACAGTGTAGCTTTACATAAAGGTAAGGGCTGCCTATCGTCTTACAGTGTAGCTTTACATAAAGGTAAGGGCTGCCTATCGTCTTACAGTGTAGCTTTACATAAAGGTAAGGGCTGCCTATCGTCTTACAGTGTAGCTTTACATAAAGGTAAGGGCTGCCTATCGTCTTACAGTGGAGCTTTACATAAAGGTAAGGGCTGCCTATCGTCTTACACTGTAGCTTTACATAAAGGTAAGGGCTGCCTATCGTCTTACAGTGTAGCTTTACATAAAGGTAAGGGCTGCCTATCGTCTTACAGTGGAGCTTTACATAAAGGTAAGGGCTGCCTATCGTCTTACAGTGTAGCTTTACATAAAGGTAAGGGCTGCCTATCGTCTTACAGTGTAGCTTTACATAAAGGTAAGGGCTGCCTATCGTCTTACAGTGTAGCTTTACATAAAGGTAAGGGCTGCCTATCGTCTTACAGTGTAGCTTTACATAAAGGTAAGGGCTGCCTGTCGTCTTACAGTGTAGCTTTACATAAAGGTAAGGGCTGCCTATCGTCTTACAATGGAGCTTTACATAAAGGTAAGGGCTGCCTGTCGTCTTACAGTGTAGCTTTACATAAAGGTAAGGGCTGCCTGTCGTCTTACAGTGTAGCTTTACATAAAGGTAAGGGCTGCCTATCGTCTTACAGTGTAGCTTTACATAAAGGTAAGGGCTGCCTATCGTCTTACAGTGGAGCTTTACATAAAGGTAAGGGCTGCCTATCGTCTTACAGTGTAGCTTTACATAAAGGTAAGGGCTGCCTATCGTCTTACAGTGTAGCTTTACATAAAGGTAAGGGCTGCCTATCGTCTTACAGTGTAGCTTTACATAAAGGTAAGGGCTGCCTATCGTCTTACAGTGTAGCTTTACATAAAGGTAAGGGCTGCCTATCGTCTTACAGTGGAGCTTTACATAAAGGTAAGGGCTGCCTATCGTCTTACAGTGTAGCTTTACATAAAGGTAAGGGCTGCCTATCGTCTTACAGTGTAGCTTTACATAAAGGTAAGGGCTGCCTATCGTCTTACAGTGTAGCTTTACATAAAGGTAAGGGCTGCCTATCGTCTTACAGTGTAGCTTTACATAAAGGTAAGGGCTGCCTATCGTCTTACAGTGTAGCTTTACATAAAGGTAAGGGCTGCCTATCGTCTTACAGTGTAGCTTTACATAAAGGTAAGGGCTGCCTATCGTCTTACAGTGTAGCTTTACATAAAGGTAAGGGCTGCCTTTCGTCTTACAGTGTAGCTTTACATAAAGGTAAGGGCTGCCTATCGTCTTACAGTGGAGCTTTACATAAAGGTAAGGGCTGCCTATCGTCTTACAGTGTAGCTTTACATAAAGGTAAGGGCTGCCTATCGTCTTACAGTGGAGCTTTACATAAAGGTAAGGGCTGCCTATCGTCTTACAGTGTAGCTTTACATAAAGGTAAGGGCTGCCTATCGTCTTACAGTGTAGCTTTACATAAAGGTAAGGGCTGCCTATCGTCTTACAGTGTAGCTTTACATAAAGGTAAGGGCTGCCTATCGTCTTACAGTGGAGCTTTACATAAAGGTAAGGGCTGCCTATCGTCTTACAGTGTAGCTTTACATAAAGGTAAGGGCTGCCTATCGTCTTACAGTGTAGCTTTACATAAAGGTAAGGGCTGCCTATCGTCTTACAGTGGAGCTTTACATAAAGGTAAGGGCTGCCTATCGTCTTACACTGTAGCTTTACATAAAGGTAAGGGCTGCCTATCGTCTTACAGTGGAGCTTTACATAAAGGTAAGGGCTGCCTATCGTCTTACAGTGGAGCTTTACATAAAGGTAAGGGCTGCCTATCGTCTTACAGTGTAGCTTTACATAAAGGTAAGGGCTGCCTATCGTCTTACACTGTAGCTTTACATAAAGGTAAGGGCTGCCTATCGTCTTACAGTGGAGCTTTACATAAAGGTAAGGGCTGCCTATCGTCTTACAGTGTAGCTTTACATAAAGGTAAGGGCTGCCTATCGTCTTACAGTGTAGCTTTACATAAAGGTAAGGGCTGCCTATCGTCTTACAGTGTAGCTTTACATAAAGGTAAGGGCTGCCTATCGTCTTACAGTGTAGCTTTACATAAAGGTAAGGGCTGCCTATCGTCTTACAGTGTAGCTTTACATAAAGGTAAGGGCTGCCTATCGTCTTACAGTGTAGCTTTACATAAAGGTAAGGGCTGCCTATCGTCTTACAGTGTAGCTTTACATAAAGGTAAGGGCTGCCTATCGTCTTACAGTGTAGCTTTACATAAAGGTAAGGGCTGCCTATCGTCTTACAGTGTAGCTTTACATAAAGGTAAGGGCTGCCTATCGTCTTACAGTGTAGCTTTACATAAAGGTAAGGGCTGCCTATCGTCTTACACTGTAGCTTTACATAAAGGTAAGGGCTGCCTATCGTCTTACACTGTAGCTTTACATAAAGGTAAGGGCTGCCTATCGTCTTACAGTGTAGCTTTACATAAAGGTAAGGGCTGCCTATCGTCTTAGTGTAGCTTTACATAAAGGTAAGGGCTGCCTATCGTCTTACAGTGTAGCTTTACATAAAGGTAAGGGCTGCCTATCGTCTTACAGTGTAGCTTTACATAAAGGTAAGGGCTGCCTATCGTCTTACAGTGTAGCTTTACATAAAGGTAAGGGCTGCCTATCGTCTTACAGTGTAGCTTTACATAAAGGTAAGGGCTGCCTATCGTCTTACACTGTAGCTATACAAGAATAAATTGGGAGATCAGAGCAGCCTTATTCTATTGCACCTACAATACTTTAGAACAGCGGTTCTCAACAGGGGTGCCGGCACACTAGGGCCTCAGAGAGCACGTGGGAACGTCCATTTGACTTATGCTAAATTAGGCTAAAGTGCACTAGCACATGCGAACATTCCTCACATTCCATATTAAACTCTCAAAAGCAGTCAAAATGTATATGTTCTTATCATACAGCATATCAATACAATTATAAGTACTTCTGAAATGGTTTCTTTCTAGTTTTCATTTAACCAAATTGAGCGTGGAGCTTCGCTAGCATGACTCAGGATGAAGCTACATTATTAGCTGATTAGCATTGAGCTAGCGATTTTGTACATTTGACAATGAAACAGCACAATATTGATGAAACTCACCAAAACCGCTTCTGGAAGTGGTATGTTCTTTAACGGCAACAACCTCTTCGGTTTTGTAACTGGGGGAATCTTTTATGACTGTTTGATAACTATTTCGTGGTGCTGGTTCATTTTGGTTCCATCAGTATTCAGAATCTGGTCATTCTCCGTCAATCTCTAATCTCATATGCCTGAGGCTCGGCGTGAACTGCTCACCTAACTCACGTTCTGAGGTCATCACTTAAAGGGGCAGTGAGGCAATTCAAAGGATTTGGTCAAAAGCGTTGTTAACCTCACATGAATATACATATGACCCAATAACATTAACTATTCATGTTCTTACACAATATCATTAACTATTTATATTCTTATTCAATGGCATTAACTATTTATGTTCCTATAACTAAATAGTTATGAATCTGAAACCTGGGTTACACTTATTTTCTGTATTTATTTATATTTTTTGAGAAATGGTAACTTGGTGATCCTTTTCTGTATTTAAAAGAAATACTGCTGCTAGCCCTAGAGCAGTGGTTCTCAAACTGTGGTACGCGTACCACTAGTGGTACTTGGTGGTACTGCTGGTGGTACTTGAAACATTGTAATAAAAAATAATAAAAAAAATAAAGATTTTTTTTCTTTTTTTGGTGCAGTCAGGCCACTGAACTTAGAAGCAGGCCAGGCCAGTGTTTCTAGTTGTGGTGGTGCGATAGTTAGATAACCTAAGTGGGGAACAACCAGGAGATCAATGTGACAGAGAGTAATGCAGTCTAAACAGTCATAAATCTTTTATTGAACTTCAGCCCTGATCATAACCATTTTTATTTTTAGATTTTTTGTAATGTCAGATAAAAAATGAAATACTCCCACTTTTCTGAAAATAATTGTTTGTTAACACTTTGAGTGCCGGGACACGTCTTCTCACGTCTTTGCTGGCCATGCTAAAGTTGCCGGGGGACGCTGTACAGCGTCCTTATATCAATATTTCAAAAATCTGCGATCGGATTCATAATGTCCCTCCGCTGGCCTGAGATCGACCAGCAGGACCCACTGAGCTCTCTGGCGGTTCAGGAGCGCCATCTGGTGGCCGATCGGCGCAACCGCTTAACAGGAAGCGCAGTAGAGGTTTTGCTGGTCGGCCATATTACTTCTGGGCACTCGGTATAGGTTCCGGCACTCTAGCTCGTCACACTACATAGCGATCGATTGCCAATAACTCGATAAACAACATGATTTGGACGTATATACCATTATACAAGCTGGAGATGGACCGGGTAATAATATATCCCATAATGATAAAATTTCTACTCGACGATGATCGCCCAACGGCGCGCGGAGACTGGGGTGAGTTTCAGCGTGTAACGTTACCGTCTTCGATAATAACTGATATTATCAACATTTGACCCACATTAGATGATTGGTATAACGCTACCCACGGAATTATAAACGCCCCCTAGCCCATCCGGTCAACATCAGATGACGTGTAGTAACTTCTAGAAGTACGCCTAGTTGGAATTTTTTATATCGCGCTGATTGCCATCAAACTGTATTTCATCATCAATATAATGCATTTGGGGCTATATATCACGTTCTGGAGAAAGCTGCAGAAAGAGATGAAAACATACTTATACATTAGACCATACTTTACTATGAATATGTGAATGAAAAAGTTTAACGTTGCTACACAATGAACAATACATATAGGACTTTGAATGGGCCCTAATAATGGCAATGTAGCAATAGAATTTAAAAAGTTATAGCCCTGCAAAGAAGGGGACTTTCTCCATAGACAAATAGCGCTGGCAATCTATGGTATATCATTAATTTAACCTTAGGCAACCAAAGTGTTAAATCTGACATTACAAAAAATCCATCAAAATCTGTGTTGTTGCTAATCATTGACACATGCCTAGCCTGTAATAATCCCCCCCAGAAAAATATACTTTGCATTTGATATATTGAAAATATTTAACTTTTTGTGTGTGTTTTTTTTTTTTTTTTACAATAATTTGTGATGCACACAAACTGGCATTTAACCCTTTATCTGCCGGAGCTTATTCTCATCCTTGTAGCCTCTCTGCCAGCACTATTTGTCTATGGAGATGTTCACCTTCTTTGCAGGGCTATAACTTTTTAAATTGTATTGCTAAATTGACATTACTATGGCCCATTCAACATCAATTATCTATCGTTCAGGATGTAGGAACGTTTTACTTTTTCATTCACACATTCATACAAAAATACTGTCTAGAGTATAAATATGTTTTTATCGTTTTCTGCTGTATTTCATAGAACGTGAGTTATAGCCATTTATGCATATATTAGATCATCAAATGCAATTTGATAGCGATTGACGCCAGATAAAAAATGTCAATTGTACAAGGTCCTAAACGTCATGACTCATCATCTGCTGGTGACCGGAGGGGGGGTCGACGTTAAATGACCGACGTTAAATGATTCATGTAGTATGGGTGATATAGATCAGAACAGTTTGTATGGATAATAATAATCAAAAACGCTGAAACTCACCCCAGTCTCCTCTTACCGTTGGGTGATGAGTGAGCGTGGAGCAAAAAGATCTCTATTATGGGATGTTGATCTATGCGATCCATTTCCAGGTTGTATAATACTATATACGTCCAAATAATGTTGTTTATTGAGTTATGGCAACGGATCGATTATCCAGTGTGTCAAGATGGAGCCCTAGAGGAAGGTAAAAGATGCAGACGCAGCTGCTAGTCCTAGAGGAAGGTAAAAGATGCAGACGCAGCTGCTAGCCCTAGAGGAAGGTAAAAGATGCAGACGCAGCTGCTAGCCCTAGAGGAAGGTAAAAGATGCGCAGCTGCTAGCCCTAGAGGAAGGTAAAAGATGCAGACGCAGCTGCTAGCCCTAGAGGAAGGTAAAAGATGCGCAGCTGCTAGCCCTAGAGGAAGGTAAAAGATGCAGACGCAGCTGCTAGCCCTAGAGGAAGGTAACAGATGCGCAGCTGCTAGCCCTAGAGGAAGGTAAAAGATGCGCAGCTGCTAGCCCTAGAGGAAGGTAAAAGATGCAGACGCAGCTGCTAGTCCTAGAGGAAGGTAAAAGATGCGCAGCTGCTAGCCCTAGAGGAAGGTAAAAGATGCAGACGCAGCTGCTAGTCCTAGAGGAAGGTAAAAGATGCAGACGCAGCTGCTAGTCCTAGAGGAAGGTAAAAGATGCAGACGCAGTTGCTAGCCCTAGAGGAAGGTAAAAGATGTTTCAAGTTTCTTTAATAGTTGTCATACAGAAGTACAGAATACTTTCATACAAAATGCTTCTTACTGTTACGCTCCAGAGACTGTGCTAGACAAGATAGTATCAAATAACATAGTATAGCATGTAATTTAGAAGAAGAAAATGAGGTCACAGTGTTCGGTATAGACATATGTACAATGTTCTGAGTTACCATATAATATACAATACTATGCAGTGTACTAATGTACAGTACTATCTAGTGCAAAGCAGAAATGGGATGAGGTACAATTTAGGTACAATTTACAGTAAGGTGTACGAGTTGTAGTGCAATCCTTCATCCATAAATATAAAGTGTGGGGAGTGGGTGCTACAGTGTGTTTGTTTAAAGTGGGTGTGTGCTATAAAGTGTGTGGAGTGGGTGCTACAGTGTGTTTGTTTAAAGTGAGTGTGTGCGTGTGGATGTGTGTGCTATGTGCGTTTGGTGGTTGTTGTTGTGTAGTGTTCATTCATTGTTCGTTTAGCAGCCTGATGGCCTGGGGATAGAAGCTTCTTCTGAGTCTTTCTGTGCTCGCCTTGAGACTCCGGTATCGCTTGCCTGACCGCAGCAGTTCAAAGAGGCAGTTGTTCGGGTGACTGGAGTCTTTAATGATTCTCTTAGCCTTGCCCTTGCAACGCTTGTTGTAAATGTTCTGGAGGGTGGGGAGCCCCCCTCCAATTGTGCGTTCGGCTGAACGTGTCACTCTTTGTAGTCTGCTTCGGTCTTGTGCAGTGCTATTCCCAAACCAGGAGGTGATGTTGCCGGTCAAGATGCTCTCTATTGTACATGAGTAGAAGTTCTTAAGGATCTTCTGACTGACTTGGAACTTCCTTAGGCGCCTGAGGAAGTAGAGGCGTTGTCGTGCCTTCTTCACAACACTGTCAATGTGTGTGGTCCATGTCAAGTCCTCGGATATGTAGGCGCCGAGGTACTTAAAGCTGTTGACTCTCTCAACCGGTGCCCCGTCGATGCTGAGGGGGCTGTAGTCCTTGACCCCCGACCTCCTGAAGTCCACAATCATCTCCTTTGTTTTGCTGACGTTCAGGGAGAGGCTGTTTTCCTGGCACCATCCCGCCAGGACCTTGACCTCTTCCAGGTAGGCCCTCTCGTCGTTGGCAGAGATCAGGCCCACCACCACTGTGTCGTCAGCAAATTTGATGATTGTCTTGCTACTCCGCTGAGCCACACAGTCGTGTGTGTACAGGGAGTAGAGGAGGGGACTCAGAACACAGCCCTGGGGGGCCCCTATGTTGAGGGTGATGGATGAGGAGGTGCAGTTGCCTGCTCTCACCACCTGGGGTCTGCCAGTCAGGAAGTCCAAGACCCACTGGCAGAGGTCATAGTTCAAGCCCAGGTCCCTGAGCTTGGCTATGAGTATGGAGGGGACTATGGTATTGAATGCCGAGCTGTAGTCGATGAATAGCATTCTCACATAGTTCCCCTGCCTCTTGTCCAGGTGTGTGCAGCTGCTAGCCCTAGAGGAAGGTAAAAGATGCGCAGCTGCTAGCCCTAGAGGAAGGTAAAAGATGCAGACGCAGCTGCTAGCCCTAGAGGAAGGTAAAAGATGCGCAGCTGCTAGCCCTAGAGGAAGGTAAAAGATGCAGACGCAGCTGCTAGCCCTAGAGGAAGGTAAAAGATGCGCAGCTGCTAGCCCTAGAGGAAGGTAAAAGATGCGCAGCTGCTAGCCCTAGAGGAAGGTAAAAGATGCGCAGCTGCTAGCCCTAGAGGAAGGTAAAAGATGCGCAGCTGCTAGCCCTAGAGGAAGGTAAAAGATGCACAGCTGCTAGCCCTAGAGGAAGGTAAAAGATGCGCAGCTGCTAGCCCTAGAGGAAGTTAAAAGATGCGCAGCTGCTAGCACTAGAGGAAGGTAAAAGATGCGCAGCTGCTAGCCCTAGAGGAAGGTAAAAGATGCGCAGCTGCTAGCCCTAGAGGAAGGTAAAAGATGCGCAGCTGCTAGCCCTAGAGGAAGGTAAAAGATGCGCAGCTGCTAGCCCTAGAGGAAGGTAAAAGATGCGCAGCTGCTAGCCCTAGAGGAAGGTAAAAGATGCGCAGCTGCTAGCACTAGAGGAAGCGGTGTGGTGGTGGACTGGGCACCATCTCCCAGCCCCAGACGCCAGGGAACACTGGGCCGTAATATAATATCAATACGAACGTTTAGACGGCCTGCCCTTTACAGACTACGATGTTAATGCGGATTGATGGGAAAGAAAGGCAATATTGACATTGTGGACTCAGCTTGGACAGTGACCAGGCACAAACGGTTATTAATGGCTTAGCTTTACACACTGTACCACAGTGGGACTCACTGCTCTGGGCTGAACGGCTCCCGCCACACAAGTGGTTTGGAGAGTCAAAGATTGATTGCTTTATTGTTTAGATTGTTTGTGGAGAAGAACGGACTCTAAAAACTCTGAGCAGTATTAAAAAAAAGTTATAATAATAATAAAAACATTATACAAATGTAAATTACATTAACACTTTCTTCGCCAGGCTTATGTACATCATTATACCATCCCACGCCAGCTCTATTTGTCTATGGAGAAGTTCCCCTTCTTTGCAGGGCTATAACTTTTTTAATTCTATTGCTACATTGCCATTATTATGGCCCATTCAATGTCCTATATGTATTGTTCAGGGTGTAGCAACGTTATACTTTTTCATTCACATATTCATACTAAAATACGGTCTAAAGTATAAGTATGTTTTTATCGTTTTCTGCAGCTTTCTGCAGAACGTGATTTATAGCCCTAAATGCATTATATTGATGATTGTATACAGTTTGATAGCGATCGGCGCAAGATAAAAAATTTCAAATGGACGTGCTTCTAGAAGTTACTACTTATCATCTGATGTTGACCGGATGGGGGGGGGGGGGTCGTTTATAATTCCGTGGCCAACGTTAGATGATTCATCTAGTGTGGGTAATATGATCATTAGAGCAGTTTGTATCGAACACGTTAAAAAAACCCGCTGAAACTCACCGTAGCTTCCTCGTAGCGTTGGGCGATGAGCGTGGAGCAAAAATGTTCCTATTATGGGATGTTGAAATATGCGATCCATCTCCAGGTTGTATAATAGTATATACCAGGGTTTCCGTTAGAAAAAATTGTTGTCGGTCTCCGTGACCTGCAAGATTTCAATCTACCGGACAAATGAGATTAATTCCGGTCATAGTTTAGAATAAAGAATGTCATCCTCAAGGCATGTAGATTTATAATATTATTACTTAAAACTAGGCTACTTTTGCGTATACAGTCATTAATTAATATATTCCAAATAAAATAAGTCCCTCGATACTCCGTGCTGCTGCTGACTTGAACTAAAATAGACCGCGTATGTGGGCAGTCGGTCCGACACTAAACAGCAGTCTGTTATAATCACATTTTTATGAGCTAACGAATTCCGTTATATTGGACATTTGTATTAATTATATCAAGCGAAGAACTGAGAAAGCAGAGAGACGGCAACATTATCGTGGTTTGCGTGACGACTCTCTCCACCTCGCAACGACTTATTTGCAAAGAGTATGGCGCTGCAGAGAAGCTGATTTAGCTGTTATTGGCTCTTTTCTGGGAACCGCACAACAGCGCCCCCCACCCAACATTGGCTGAAAATGGCCGAATTGGAGTACTGATGGAATACTGCATTGTGCCGTTGCCTCTCTGGCTCTGCAGCTTCACATGCACTCGCACACCCAGCACTAAGCTCTCGCCGACAACGTCGTTGTCATTATTAGAAGCAACGAGGAAACAAATGTAATGATCGTTTCGTTCATCGCATAGGCTATTTAATTTTAGCCTATTTTAATACAATTCAAATAATCAAATTGTGCTTAGACTCAGGGAATTATTTTCACCGGACATTAAGACCGGAGATATTAAATAAGTCGGACTTCAACAGATTTTGCCGGTCAAAAACCGGTAATTACCGGCTAACGGAAACGCTGGTATATACGTCCAAATCATGTTGTTTATCGAGTTTTTGGTAACGGATTGCTATCCATTGTGTCTAGCTCGAGTCCCGGGACTATTAGCGAGTGATCGGACCGAATTGGAATGAGCACCAGCTTCCGTTTCCGGTTTCCGGTTTGGGCGATCCGCCGATCGGCCACCAGATGAACCGTTGGAGAGTTGAGAGGGGATCAACAGTAGATCTCAAGTCTCCGGGGGAGAAATATGATTGCGATCACAGATTTTTGAAATATTGATCTCAATGACGTGTTACGGCGTCATTGGCAGAATTAGCATGGCAGGGAATGACGAGTTTAGGCGTCCTTGGCAGAGAAAGTGTTAAATTAGAATCCCTATTGCTATTGTTTATCTATCTAATTTAATTTAGCACAATTAAATGTAATAATCGACACAACATGAGGATTCAGCGTCCTCTGATGACATCACTGGAGGACTCGAGCTCATAAACTCTCGATAACCGCAAAATAAATTAACGCGAGCTAAACTGTTCACGGTTGAGTTCTGGGATATGTGTGAGATTATGTGCATAATAAATCAGCATTGTTTTTTTTGGGGGGGGGGAAGTGCCCCTTTAAAATGAGCAAAAACACGCTCCATCTCCGGATATCCAGAAGCTGTTATCAGTTTCAGTTTCAGTTTCAATTTATTTGTTAGAGAGGGACAACGTACATTAAGGAACATTTTATAAAATAGAATGTAAATGTACCCAATTGTAGCCAAAAGGCTAGTTTACATTGGCAGTCCCCCTGCCAGAAATAATGTGCTAATAATACCTAGTGTAAAAAAAGATTAAAACACAAGTACAAACACATTAGCAATAACATACATAATTTAACCCTTATATACACAGTTCAATCCCCACAACATAGTATACACATCAGCTTTGATTATCTATCAACCAATTCCTGAGATAAAATGTTAAGGCGTTGAATGAAATGGACTGTGTGATTTTCTGTGTGATTTTATTTTCTTTTATAAGAGAAAACTGACGGCCCAAATACGCTCTTTCTAAGCGTGATTTCGCAGTCTCCTCTGGCCTCCCCTCCAGTAGCACCAGCTACAGTCTCCTCTGGCCTCCCCTCCAGCAGCACCAGCTACAGTCTCCTCTGGCCTCCCCTCCAGCAGCACCAGCTACAGTCTCCTCTGGCCTCCCCTCCAGCAGCACCAGCTACAGTCTCCTCTGGCCTCCCCTCCAGCAGCACCAGCTACAGTCTCCTCTGGCCTCCCCTCCAGTAGCACCAGTTACAGTCTCCTCTGGCCTCCCCTCCAGCAGCACCAGCTACAGTCTCCTCTGGCCTCCCCTCCAGCAGCACCAGCTACAGTCTCCTCTGGCCTCCCCTCCAGCAGCACCAGTTACAGTCTCCTCTGGCCTCCCCTCCAGCAGCACCAGTCTCCTCTGGCCTCCCCTCCAGTAGCACCAGTTACAGTCTCCTCTGGCCTCCCCTCCAGCAGCACCAGTCTCCTCTGGCCTCCCCTCCAGTAGCACCAGTCTCCTCTGGCCTCCCCTCCAGCAGCACCAGTTACAGTCTCCTCTGGCCTCCCCTCCAGCAGCACCAGTTACAGTCTCCTCTGGCCTCCCCTCCAGCAGCACCAGTTACAGTCTCCTCTGGCCTCCCCTCCAGCAGCACCAGTCTCCTCTGGCCTCCCCTCCAGTAGCACCAGTTACAGTCTCCTCTGGCCTCCCCTCCAGCAGCACCAGTCTCCTCTGGCCTCCCCTCCAGTAGCACCAGTCTCCTCTGGCCTCCCCTCCAGCAGCACCAGTTACAGTCTCCTCTGGCCTCCCCTCCAGCAGCACCAGCTACAGTCTCCTCTGGCCTCCCCTCCAGCAGCACCAGTCTCCTCTGGCCTCCCCTCCAGTAGCACCAGTCTCCTCTGGCCTCCCCTCCAGTAGCACCAGTTACAGTCTCCTCTGGCCTCCCCTCCAGTAGCACCAGTTACAGTCTCCTCTGGCCTCCCCTCCAGCAGCACCAACTACAGTCTCCTCTGGCCTCCCCTCCAGCAGCACCAGTCTCCTCTGGCCTCCCCTCCAGCAGCACCAGCTACAGTCTCCTCTGGCCTCCCCTCCAGTAGCACCAGCTACAGTCTCCTCTGGCCTCCCCTCCAGCAGCACCAGCTACAGTCTCCTCTGGCCTCCCCTCCAGCAGCACCAGTTACAGTCTCCTCTGGCCTCCCCTCCAGCAGCACCAGCTACAGTCTCCTCTGGCCTCCCCTCCAGCAGCACCAGCTACAGTCTCCTCTGGCCTCCCCTCCAGCAGCACCAGTTACAGTCTCCTCTGGCCTCCCCTCCAGCAGCACCAGTTACAGTCTCCTCTGGCCTCCCCTCCAGTAGCACCAGCTACAGTCTCCTCTGGCCTCCCCTCCAGCAGCACCAGTTACAGTCTCCTCTGGCCTCTCCTCCAGCAGCACCAGTTACAGTCTCCTCTGGCCTCCCCTCCAGTAGCACCAGCACCAGTCTCATCTGGCCTCCCCTCCAGTAGCACCAGCACCAGTCTCCTCTGGCCTCCCCTCCAGCAGCACCAGCTACAGTCTCCTCTGGCCTCCCCTCCAGTAGCACCAGCTACAGTCTCCTCTGGCCTCCCCTCCAGTAGCACCAGTTACAGTCTCCTCTGGCCTCCCCTCCAGCAGCACCAGCTACAGTCTCCTCTGGCCTCCCCTCCAGTAGCACCAGTTACAGTCTCCTCTGGCCTCCCCTCCAGTAGCACCAGTTACAGTCTCCTCTGGCCTCCCCTCCAGTAGCACCAGTCTCCTCTGGCCTCCCCTCCAGCAGCACCAGTTACAGTCTCCTCTGGCCTCCCCTCCAGCAGCACCAGCTACAGTCTCCTCTGGCCTCCCCTCCAGCAGCACCAGTTACAGTCTCCTCTGGCCTCCCCTCCAGCAGCACCAGCTACAGTCTCCTCTGGCCTCCCCTCCAGTAGCACCAGTTACAGTCTCCTCTGGCCTCCCCTCCAGCAGCACCAGCTACAGTCTCCTCTGGCCTCCCCTCCAGTAGCACCAGTTACAGTCTCCTCTGGCCTCCCCTCCAGCAGCACCAGCTACAGTCTCCTCTGGCCTCCCCTCCAGCAGCACCAGTTACAGTCTCCTCTGGCCTCCCCTCCAGTAGCACCAGTTACAGTCTCCTCTGGCCTCCCCTCCAGTAGCACCAGTTACAGTCTCCTCTGGCCTCCCCTCCAGCAGCACCAGTTACAGTCTCCTCTGGCCTCCCCTCCAGTAGCACCAGTCTCCTCTGGCCTCCCCTCCAGCAGCACCAGCACCAGTCTCCTCTGGCCTCCCCTCCAGCAGCACCAGTTACAGTCTCCTCTGGCCTCCCCTCCAGCAGCACCAGCTACAGTCTCCTCTGGCCTCCCCTCCAGTAGCACCAGCTACAGTCTCCTCTGGCCTCCCCTCCAGCAGCACCAGCTACAGTCTCCTCTGGCCTCCCCTCCAGCAGCACCAGTCTCCTCTGGCCTCCCCTCCAGCAGCACCAGTTACAGTCTCCTCTGGCCTCCCCTCCAGTAGCACCAGTCTCCTCTGGCCTCCCCTCCAGCAGCACCAGTTACAGTCTCCTCTGGCCTCCCCTCCAGTAGCACCAGTTACAGTCTCCTCTGGCCTCCCCTCCAGCAGCACCAGCTACAGTCTCCTCTGGCCTCCCCTCCAGCAGCACCAGTTACAGTCTCCTCTGGCCTCCCCTCCAGCAGCACCAGTTACAGTCTCCTCTGGCCTCCCCTCCAGTAGCACCAGCTACAGTCTCCTCTGGCCTCCCCTCCAGCAGCACCAGCTACAGTCTCCTCTGGCCTCCCCTCCAGTAGCACCAGTTACAGTCTCCTCTGGCCTCCCCTCCAGTAGCACCAGTTACAGTCTCCTCTGGCCTCCCCTCCAGCAGCACCAGTTACAGTCTCCTCTGGCCTCCCCTCCAGTAGCACCAGCTACAGTCTCCTCTGGCCTCCCCTCCAGTAGCACCAGTTACAGTCTCCTCTGGCCTCCCCTCCAGCAGCACCAGTTACAGTCTCCTCTGGCCTCCCCTCCAGCAGCACCAGCACCAGTCTCCTCTGGCCTCCCCTCCAGTAGCACCAGTTACAGTCTCCTCTGGCCTCCCCTCCAGCAGCACCAGTTACAGTCTCCTCTGGCCTCCCCTCCAGCAGCACCAGCTACAGTCTCCTCTGGCCTCCCCTCCAGTAGCACCAGTCTCCTCTGGCCTCCCCTCCAGTAGCACCAGTTACAGTCTCCTCTGGCCTCCCCTCCAGCAGCACCAGTTACAGTCTCCTCTGGCCTCCCCTCCAGTAGCACCAGTCTCCTCTGGCCTCCCCTCCAGTAGCTACAGTCTCCTCTGGCCTCCCCTCCAGCAGCACCAGTTACAGTCTCCTCTGGCCTCCCCTCCAGCAGCACCAGCTACAGTCTCCTCTGGCCTCCCCTCCAGCAGCACCAGCTACAGTCTCCTCTGGCCTCCCCTCCAGCAGCACCAGCTACAGTCTCCTCTGGCCTCCCCTCCAGCAGCACCAGCTACAGTCTCCTCTGGCCTCCCCTCCAGTAGCACCAGCTACAGTCTCCTCTGGCCTCCCCTCCAGTAGCACCAGCTACAGTCTCCTCTGGCCTCCCCTCCAGCAGCACCAGTTACAGTCTCCTCTGGCCTCCCCTCCAGCAGCACCAGTTACAGTCTCCTCTGGCCTCCCCTCCAGTAGCACCAGCACCAGTCTCCTCTGGCCTCCCCTCCAGTAGCACCAGCTACAGTCTCCTCTGCCCTCTCTCCAGCAGCACCAGTCTCCTCTGGCCTCCCCTCCAGCAGCACCAGTTACAGTCTCCTCTGGCCTCCCCTCCAGCAGCACCAGTTACAGTCTCCTCTGGCCTCCCCTCCAGCAGCACCAGCTACAGTCTCCTCTGGCCTCCCCTCCAGCAGCACCAGTTACAGTCTCCTCTGGCCTCCCCTCCAGCAGCACCAGCTACAGTCTCCTCTGGCCTCCCCTCCAGTAGTTACAGTCTCCTCTGGCCTCCCCTCCAGCAGCACCAGTTACAGTCTCCTCTGGCCTCCCCTCCAGTAGTTACAGTCTCCTCTGGCCTCCCCTCCAGCAGCACCAGCTACAGTCTCCTCTGGCCTCCCCTCCAGTAGCACCAGTTACAGTCTCCTCTGGCCTCCCCTCCAGCAGCACCAGCTACAGTCTCCTCTGGCCTCCCCTCCAGTAGCACCAGTTACAGTCTCCTCTGGCCTCCCCTCCAGTAGCACCAGTTACAGTCTCCTCTGGCCTCCCCTCCAGCAGCACCAGTTACAGTCTCCTCTGGCCTCCCCTCCAGTAGCACCAGTTACAGTCTCCTCTGGCCTCCCCTCCAGTAGCACCAGTCTCCTCTGGCCTCCCCTCCAGCAGCACCAGCTACAGTCTCCTCTGGCCTCCCCTCCAGCAGCACCAGCTACAGTCTCCTCTGGCCTCCCCTCCAGCAGCACCAGCTACAGTCTCCTCTGGCCTCCCCTCCAGCAGCACCAGTTACAGTCTCCTCTGGCCTCCCCTCCAGTAGCACCAGCTACAGTCTCCTCTGGCCTCCCCTCCAGCAGCACCAGTTACAGTCTCCTCTGGCCTCCCCTCCAGCAGCACCAGTTACAGTCTCCTCTGGCCTCCCCTCCAGCAGCACCAGTTACAGTCTCCTCTGGCCTCCCCTCCAGCAGCACCAGTTACAGTCTCCTCTGGCCTCCCCTCCAGCAGCACCAGTTACAGTCTCCTCTGGCCTCCCCTCCAGCAGCACCAGCTACAGTCTCCTCTGGCCTCCCCTCCAGTAGCACCAGCTACAGTCTCCTCTGGCCTCCCCTCCAGCAGCACCAGTTACAGTCTCCTCTGGCCTCCCCTCCAGTAGCACCAGCTACAGTCTCCTCTGGCCTCCCCTCCAGCAGCACCAGTTACAGTCTCCTCTGGCCTCCCCTCCAGCAGCACCAGCTACAGTCTCCTCTGGCCTCCCCTCCAGCAGCACCAGTTACAGTCTCCTCTGGCCTCCCCTCCAGCAGCACCAGTTACAGTCTCCTCTGGCCTCCCCTCCAGCAGCACCAGCTACAGTCTCCTCTGGCCTCCCCTCCAGCAGCACCAGCTACAGTCTCCTCTGGCCTCCCCTCCAGTAGCACCAGCTACAGTCTCCTCTGGCCTCCCCTCCAGTAGCACCAGTCTCCTCTGGCCTCCCCTCCAGCAGCACCAGCTACAGTCTCCTCTGGCCTCCCCTCCAGTAGCACCAGCTACAGTCTCCTCTGGCCTCCCCTCCAGCAGCACCAGCTACAGTCTCCTCTGGCCTCCCCTCCAGCAGCACCAGTTACAGTCTCCTCTGGCCTCCTCTCCAGCAGCACCAGTTACAGTCTCCTCTGGCCTCCCCTCCAGCAGCACCAGTCTCCTCTGGCCTCCCCTCCAGCAGCACCAGTCTCCTCTGGCCTCCCCTCCAGCAGCACCAGCTACAGTCTCCTCTGGCCTCCCCTCCAGCAGCACCAGTTACAGTCTCCTCTGGCCTCCCCTCCAGCAGCACCAGTCTCCTCTGGCCTCCCCTCCAGCAGCACCAGCTACAGTCTCCTCTGGCCTCCCCTCCAGCAGCACCAGTTACAGTCTCCTCTGGCCTCCCCTCCAGCAGCACCAGTTACAGTCTCCTCTGGCCTCCCCTCCAGTAGCACCAGCTACAGTCTCCTCTGGCCTCCCCTCCAGCAGCACCAGTCTCCTCTGGCCTCCCCTCCAGCAGCACCAGTCTCCTCTGGCCTCCCCTCCAGCAGCACCAGTCTCCTCTGGCCTCCCCTCCAGTAGCACCAGTTACAGTCTCCTCTGGCCTCCCCTCCAGTAGCACCAGTTACAGTCTCCTCTGGCCTCCCCTCCAGCAGCACCAGTTACAGTCTCCTCTGGCCTCCCCTCCAGTAGCACCAGTTACAGTCTCCTCTGGCCTCCCCTCCAGTAGCACCAGTTACAGTCTCCTCTGGCCTCCCCTCCAGTAGCACCAGTTACAGTCTCCTCTGGCCTCCCGTCCAGCAGCACCAGTCTCCTCTGGCCTCCCCTCCAGCAGCACCAGCTACAGTCTCCTCTGGCCTCCCCTCCAGCAGCACCAGCTACAGTCTCCTCTGGCCTCCCCTCCAGCAGCACCAGTTACAGTCTCCTCTGGCCTCCCCTCCAGTAGCACCAGTTACAGTCTCCTCTGGCCTCCCCTCCAGCAGCACCAGCTACAGTCTCCTCTGGCCTCCCCTCCAGTAGCACCAGCACCAGTCTCCTCTGGCCTCCCCTCCAGCAGCACCAGTTACAGTCTCCTCTGGCCTCCCCTCCAGCAGCACCAGCTACAGTCTCCTCTGGCCTCCCCTCCAGTAGCACCAGCACCAGTCTCCTCTGGCCTCCCCTCCAGCAGCACCAGTTACAGTCTCCTCTGGCCTCCCCTCCAGTAGCACCAGCTACAGTCTCCTCTGGCCTCCCCTCCAGTAGCACCAGTTACAGTCTCCTCTGGCCTCCCCTCCAGTAGCACCAGCTACAGTCTCCTCTGGCCTCCCCTCCAGCAGCACCAGCTACAGTCTCCTCTGGCCTCCCCTCCAGCAGCACCAGTTACAGTCTCCTCTGGCCTCCCTTCCAGTAGCACCAGTTACAGTCTCCTCTGGCCTCCCCTCCAGTAGCACCAGTTACAGTCTCCTCTGGCCTCCCCTCCAGTAGCACCAGTTACAGTCTCCTCTGGCCTCCCCTCCAGCAGCACCAGCTACAGTCTCCTCTGGCCTCCCCTCCAGTAGCACCAGTCTCCTCTGGCCTCCCCTCCAGTAGCACCAGTTACAGTCTCCTCTGGCCTCCCCTCCAGTAGCACCAGCTACAGTCTCCTCTGGCCTCCCCTCCAGTAGCACCAGCTACAGTCTCCTCTGGCCTCCCCTCCAGCAGCACCAGTCTCCTCTGGCCTCCCCTCCAGCAGCACCAGTTACAGTCTCCTCTGGCCTCCCCTCCAGCAGCACCAGCACCAGTCTCCTCTGGCCTCCCCTCCAGCAGCACCAGCTACAGTCTCCTCTGGCCTCCCCTCCAGTAGCACCAGCTACAGTCTCCTCTGGCCTCCCCTCCAGTAGCACCAGTTACAGTCTCCTCTGGCCTCCCCTCCAGTAGCACCAGTTACAGTCTCCTCTGGCCTCCCCTCCAGTAGCACCAGTTACAGTCTCCTCTGGCCTCCCCTCCAGCAGCACCAGTCTCCTCTGGCCTCCCCTCCAGCAGCACCAGCTACAGTCTCCTCTGGCCTCCCCTCCAGCAGCACCAGCTACAGTCTCCTCTGGCCTCCCCTCCAGTAGCACCAGCTACAGTCTCCTCTGGCCTCCCCTCCAGTAGCACCAGCACCAGTCTCCTCTGGCCTCCCCTCCAGCAGCACCAGCTACAGTCTCCTCTGGCCTCCCCTCCAGCAGCACCAGCTACAGTCTCCTCTGGCCTCCCCTCCAGCAGCACCAGCTACAGTCTCCTCTGGCCTCCCCTCCAGTAGCACCAGTTACAGTCTCCTCTGGCCTCCCCTCCAGCAGCACCAGTTACAGTCTCCTCTGGCCTCCCCTCCAGTAGCACCAGCTACAGTCTCCTCTGGCCTCCCCTCCAGTAGCACCAGCACCAGTCTCCTCTGGCCTCCCCTCCAGCAGCACCAGCTACAGTCTCCTCTGGCCTCCCCTCCAGCAGCACCAGTTACAGTCTCCTCTGGCCTCCCCTCCAGCAGCACCAGTTACAGTCTCCTCTGGCCTCCCCTCCAGCAGCACCAGCTACAGTCTCCTCTGGCCTCCCCTCCAGTAGCACCAGCTACAGTCTCCTCTGGCCTCCCCTCCAGCAGCACCAGTTACAGTCTCCTCTGGCCTCCCCTCCAGTAGCACCAGCTACAGTCTCCTCTGGCCTCCCCTCCAGCAGCACCAGCTACAGTCTCCTCTGGCCTCCCCTCCAGTAGCACCAGTCTCCTCTGGCCTCCCCTCCAGCAGCACCAGTCTCCTCTGGCCTCCCCTCCAGCAGCACCAGTCTCCTCTGGCCTCCCCTCCAGCAGCTACAGTCTCCTCTGGCCTCCCCTCCAGTAGCACCAGTTACAGTCTCCTCTGGCCTCCCCTCCAGTAGCACCAGTCTCCTCTGGCCTCCCCTCCAGTAGCTACAGTCTCCTCTGGCCTCCCCTCCAGCAGCACCAGTTACAGTCTCCTCTGGCCTCCCCTCCAGCAGCACCAGTCTCCTCTGGCCTCCCCTCCAGTAGCACCAGTTACAGTCTCCTCTGGCCTCCCCTCCAGTAGCACCAGCTACAGTCTCCTCTGGCCTCCCCTCCAGTAGCACCAGCTACAGTCTCCTCTGGCCTCCCCTCCAGTAGCACCAGCTACAGTCTCCTCTGGCCTCCCCTCCAGCAGCACCAGTTACAGTCTCCTCTGGCCTCCCCTCCAGTAGCACCAGTTACAGTCTCCTCTGGCCTCCCCTCCAGCAGCACCAGTTACAGTCTCCTCTGGCCTCCCCTCCAGTAGCACCAGCTACAGTCTCCTCTGGCCTCCCCTCCAGCAGCACCAGCTACAGTCTCCTCTGGCCTCCCCTCCAGTAGCACCAGTTACAGTCTCCTCTGGCCTCCCCTCCAGTAGCACCAGTTACAGTCTCCTCTGGCCTCCCCTCCAGCAGCACCAGTTACAGTCTCCTCTGGCCTCCCCTCCAGCAGCACCAGCTACAGTCTCCTCTGGCCTCCCCTCCAGTAGCACCAGCTACAGTCTCCTCTGGCCTCCCCTCCAGCAGCACCAGTTACAGTCTCCTCTGGCCTCCCCTCCAGTAGCACCAGCTACAGTCTCCTCTGGCCTCCCCTCCAGTAGCACCAGTCTCCTCTGGCCTCCCCTCCAGCAGCACCAGCTACAGTCTCCTCTGGCCTCCCCTCCAGCAGCACCAGTTACAGTCTCCTCTGGCCTCCCCTCCAGTAGCACCAGTCTCCTCTGGCCTCCCCTCCAGTAGCTACAGTCTCCTCTGGCCTCCCCTCCAGCAGCACCAGTCTCCTCTGGCCTCCCCTCCAGTAGCTACAGTCTCCTCTGGCCTCCCCTCCAGCAGCACCAGTCTCCTCTGGCCTCCCCTCCAGTAGCACCAGCTACAGTCTCCTCTGGCCTCCCCTCCAGCAGCACCAGTCTCCTCTGGCCTCCCCTCCAGCAGCACCAGCTACAGTCTCCTCTGGCCTCCCCTCCAGTAGCACCAGCTACAGTCTCCTCTGGCCTCCCCTCCAGTAGCACCAGTCTCCTCTGGCCTCCCCTCCAGCAGCACCAGCTACAGTCTCCTCTGGCCTCCCCTCCAGCAGCACCAGCTACAGTCTCCTCTGGCCTCCCCTCCAGTAGCACCAGTCTCCTCTGGCCTCCCCTCCAGTAGCACCAGTCTCCTCTGGCCTCCCCTCCAGCAGCACCAGTCTCCTCTGGCCTCCCCTCCAGCAGCACCAGCACCAGTCTCCTCTGGCCTCCCCTCCAGTAGCACCAGTCTCCTCTGGCCTCCCCTCCAGTAGCACCAGCTACAGTCTCCTCTGGCCTCCCCTCCAGTAGCACCAGCTACAGTCTCCTCTGGCCTCCCCTCCAGCAGCACCAGCTACAGTCTCCTCTGGCCTCCCCTCCAGCAGCACCAGTCTCCTCTGGCCTCCCCTCCAGCAGCACCAGCTACAGTCTCCTCTGGCCTCCCCTCCAGCAGCACCAGCTACAGTCTCCTCTGGCCTCCCCTCCAGCAGCACCAGTTACAGAGGAGCCAGGATGGACTTGATAGCAGAGTGGAGGTGGTGCCAAGTTATGCCGGATTTTGTACATTAGGCAGCAGTTCTTAAAGAGAACAAGGTTTTCCCAACTTAATAGTCTATATTTTTGTAAAATTGCACAATGATGGAAGGATCTTGGTTTTTTATGTAGCGTTTTGAGTGCTCGTTTGTATAGAGAAATAACCGGTGTTATTGTGGTGATGTTAGCAGTAGACCAGGTGGGTAGACAGTAGTTTTCTGTAGGATAGTATGAGAGAAAACATGTACATTTCCACTGCCTCTGTGGGTTCCTGAGATGCCGAAAATTCCAGTGAACTTTAGATTTTTTACAGATCTTTGAGATATGATTTTTGAATGTGAGGTGACGGTCAATCACAATACCTAGATATTTATATTCTTTTACTATTTGGATCTTCTGTCCTGCAATAAAGACATCCGGGTCTCTGTGCACCGTTTGTTTTTGTGAAGAACATTGCAACAGTTTTAGTGTTGTTGAGTTGTAGGGCTGTCCCCGACTAAGGATTTGGATGGTCGACTAGGATTGGCCAAAATTGGCCGTTAGTCGACTATTGGTCGACTTAAAAAAAAAATATATATATATAATATTTAAAAAAAAAGAATTTAACTTTTTTATCATTCCATTTGGGCTGTGGGGGGTGCTTAATATCTGAAGGAGTCGACTGAAGGCTTCTTGTCCTCTGCAAAAGCATGCAATTGGTCCACTGATCACATCTTGATATTTGTCTAGTCTAGTGTGTTCATTAGACGGGTGAAATCCTCTTTCAGTGCCTCTGTGCCTGTTTTCGTAGGCAGTTAGCCTCTGGTATGCGTGCCATTAGCGTTAGCCACACTTCTAGGCCTCTTTTCTTTTGGAAAGAATGATACAAAATAAAATAAAAATAAAAAATAATTTATTTTTTATTTTTTTTATTATATTCGACTAAGAGGTTGGCCAGTCGATTACGGCTCCTTTCGACCGATTAGTCGACTAATCGATTAATAGGGGTCAGCCCTATTGAGTTGTAAACAGCAGTTATGTAACCAAATCAGATATTGTAACCATTAGGGATGTCCGATATTATCGGCCTACCGATATTATCGGCCGATATCGGCATTCAAATGTGATATCGTAAAATATCGGTATCGGTTTTCAATTTTTTTTTCTATAACCTTTATTTACCCAGGCAAGCAAGTAAGAACAAATTCTGATTTTATTTATTGTCAAAAGTATGCATAATGTTGTGTTAATTCCACAACAAGAGATATGTAATGTTAATTACCTGAAATTATTCCATTTTTTGGGGGGGGCAACCCTGCATATATCGGTATCGGTTGATATCGGTATATCGGTATCTGTAAAAAAGCCAATATCGAGCATCCCTAGTAACCATGGCTCTTGTGAGTTGTGCAGCTGCATCAGAGTGGTCGTTACCTTTCACAAAAATTACGGTGTCATCGACATACATAATTTCTTCACAGTCTTGACATACAGATGGTAGATTGTTTATAATAATAATAATAACTTTATTTGTATAGCACTTTTCATACAGAGGTTGCAGTTCAAAGTGCTTCACAACAGTAAAAAATACAGGCATAAGCGAGCATAAAAAGATAGACAGGTAGAATCACAGTGTTTCACATTAGGATCTAGCATCCCAATAGGCTCTCCGCTTACAGTTTTCAGTAACACAAATAGTAAAAATAGTTTAAAATTATTCAGTTTAAAAATAGTAAAAAAAATTATAAAATAGAACGGACATAAAAAATACAGGCATGAGCGAGCATAGCAAAATATGGCAAATCATAGTGTTTCACATTAGGATCTAGCATCCTAATAAGGCTCTCTATTCAGTAATACTCCTGTAATTCCCAACATACTTCACAGTACATATTGCTGTAACTTTAGTGATATTAGATCACAGGGACTCGAACCCACACTGTAACTTTAGTGATACTAGATCACAGGGACTCGAACCCACACTGTAACTTTAGTGATACTAGATCACAGGGACTCGAACCCACACTGTAACTTTAGTGATACTAGATCACACAGGGACTCGAACCCACACTGTAACTTTAGTGATAGTAGATCACAGGGACTCGAACCCACACTGTAACTTTAGTGATACTAGATCACAGGGACTCGAACCCACACTGTAACTTTAGTGATACTAGATCACAGGGACTCAAACCCACACTGTAACTTTAGTGATACTAGATCACAGGGACTCGAACCCACACTGTAACTTTAGTGATACTAGATCACAGGGACTCAAACCCACACTGTAACTTTAGTGATACTAGATCACAGGGACTCGAACCCACACTGTAACTTTAGTGATACTAGATCACAGGGACTCGAACCCACACTGTAACTTTAGTGATATTAGATCACAGGGACTCGAACCCACACTGTAACTTTAGTGATATTAGATCACAGGGACTCGAACCCACACTGTAACTTTAGTGATATTAGATCACAGGGACTCGAACCCATACTAAATAGTGGGACTTATTGCATGAACAAATAATCACAGTGTTTCACATTTGGATCTAGCAAATAATACAAATAGTTTAAAATGATTCAGTTTAAAAATAGTCATCAGTAAGAAGTGTATAGACTGAAGAGGATTGGCCCCAGGACAGAGCCTTGGGGTACCCCTGTACTAAGGTCTTTGAATTAGGGGTGTAACGGTACACAAAAACCACAGTTCGGTACGTACCTCGGTTTTGAAGTCACAGTTTGAGTTTTTGGTACAGTGGGGGAAAGTTTAAGTTTATTTATTTGGATTTCCATGTTCCACTCAGGGGTGATGCAGTAACTGTTAACACTTTCACGGCCAACCACGTATATATACATGTTTGCTCGCCAACGTTTCAGCGCCATAGACGTATATATACGTTTTAGATCGTTTTTTTCTTTGATTCGATCTTAATATCAATATTACACTCACGGACCTATATGTTACGAGTGAAAGCCATCTAGAGAGCCAAAAAATGCAGTACCAGCCAAAACCTGCTAGGCGGCAGTATCGAGAACGCTTGAAACCCTGTTCCAGACCGTGTGTTACATCTAAACCACTCCGGGCACAGCATTTTTGTTCAGGCAAGTCTAGTGGTTCACACGATCACTTGGAAACTCGTCCAATGCCCCCTGATGGATAAGTTGTGCCACATTATGTCCGGGACCAGATGGACATCAATACTGGAAATCGTGATCAGACAGTTGGAATATTCTTTTTGGAATAAGCCCGATCTAAGGTAAGGAACATCTGACGTCAATTCCAGCTTGATCCCACAATGATTTCATACCGATCAGGCCGTTTGTCGTGTGTGGTGTTCAAAATGAAAGTCGTTACTGGCGATCAAAAAAAAAAAAAAAAACCCCCCCCCCCCCTTTGATGCATTCATGATGAAACATAATACCTATTACTGTATATACATTTGATTTGGGAATAGTAGCGTGTCCAGGAGAAAAACGCCAACGACTTTAGCAGAATTCACATAGCGCCCCATTACGCAGCTTTCTGGAATTACCTGGGATCATTCTGAAACTATACAATATTCACCACGAGATAACACGCAAATGTATTCATGAAAAAATTTATTCTTTTTTGCATCTTGGACAGAAGATAGTTACTGTCAAATTAGTATTGTATCCATAGCTATAATATAGAATATATATATAGCTCGGCAAACATCGTGACGCACAGTGAAAATAGGCTCTAGATAGCTGGCGCTCTAGCTACAAGGAGAAGGCTAATCCCTGGCGTTGAAAGTAGGGATGTCCCGATCGCCTTTTTTTGCTTCCGATCCGATCCCGATCATGTGATTTTAAATATCTATCGATCCGATCGTTTCCGATCCGATCTTTCACATTAGTAATCAATTTTGACGCATTTTTGTCAGAAACTGGCAGAGCGAGACAAGCCCATCTGTTGCCTATAGTCCGGGGCGCGAGAGCGGAGGCTTTTGTTATTACATTCACCCTGAGAAATGTGCTTCTGCTTCATATGAGAAATATTAAAAGTTTCAATATATGTTTGCACATTAGTATACATTCAGTGTTCGACTTACGTAATGGTCCATTCTGGTCTGAAACGCCGACGATAATCCTCAGTCACGTAACGTTATCCTCCAGGTGAAAAGTTAGTCTGGAAACTTCGCCTCCAGCCTGTCCTCCTTGCAAACATTGCAACTGGCTTGACTTTCTATTTTAAAATGCTTAGTTCCAAACCTCTGACATTAAGTCTAGCTGCTCAAGTCAGTGGATATTAACCGTGTTTCGGGAGCGACGTGTTGTACTGTTGTTGTGATGTGGTCGAGCGTGTAGCGTGTAGCGTGTAGCGTCTAAATTAAGGGGGTGTTTGTTGCAACGGTGAAAATTAAAGGGGAATGTGTTTGTTGTGGACAATTATTCTGCTCTGTGTGACAATAAATACATTAATGATGATATATTATATGTAATTTAAAACCAAAACTAAGGCCTCCGTATGAGTTTAAGACGTGGACATGGTCATGTTTGTTGAATACAATTTTTCTTTTTTTGACTGCCGATTTTTATTATTATTTTTTCCCGATCCCCGATCCTCTGAAAAGCACGTGATCGACGCCGATTCCGATCACGTGATCGGATCGGGACATCCCTAGTTGAAAGTGTTAAGTAGGGCTGTCAATGAATATTCTATATTCAAATGAATAATCGACTTGTTAAATTATTTTCTTTTAATAAAAATATTAGATTGTGGGTGTGGGCCTGAATGCACTGCATGACGGATAGGAGACACGTGACGTCATTGAATTGAATACAACAACAACTGCGACCACCATCCCTCAGGGTGAAACGTTATTGAATAGAGAAAGAAGCGTCATGCAGGTCCCTAATGGTAAATACTATTTCCTAAGAGAGAGAGAGGGTGTGTGAGGGTGTGTGTGTGTGTGTGTGTGTGTGTGTGTGTGTGTGTGTGTGTGTGTGTGTGTATGTGTGCAGTGTGCGTGTGTTCGCCACACTATGAGGCTATGATAAATTACAGGTAATCTCTCAATGTTGTGCATGGGCGGGCGGCTAGGTGGTGCAGGGGGCAAGGCGCTCACCACCAATGCAGGAGACGCTGGGTTCGAGCCCAGCTCTCCGCATTGCTATCAGCTTGGCTGGTCTTTCATACTAATACAATTGGCAGTGTTAGGGGGTGGGAAGCTGATGGGTGGGGATCGGACGTTGTGGACAGCGACTCCTACAGGTCGGTTGGTGCGCCTGCGCAGCAGAATCAGGAAGCGACGGGGGCGGCGTGCCCTCCAAAAACGCAGACCCCCGACGCTGAGAGATCGAGCTGTGCAGGTGAAAAGATGCGACGGCTGCTTCCTCGAGTACCGGAGGGGACACGTGATGTAAGGCTTAGTCCACATTGCAGCCGGCTTGTGGGAGGCATGGCCTAACAGCGTTCGAGACAGGGGAGGGGAGAATTGGACGATACGAAAATTGGGATGGGAGAAAAATAGAAAATGGGAGAAAAAGTTGATAAAAAAAAAGAAAATTTTGTGCATGGGCTGAACGAACATCCGGCCCTTTGCGCAAGTTATATTTTGGGAAGGGGTGAACTTGAGAAACTTCTGCATGTGCGTTCCGTTGACGGTTAGCGTTCCGTTGCATTCGTTCGGTACACAGCGCGCGCCGCGCACTGAACCGAAGGTCCAGTACTGAAGCGGTTCAGTGCGGATACGTGTACCTTTACACTCCTACTTTGAATGTAGAGATTAAGTTCCGGATTTTGACACAGTTCGAGAAGAAAGATATGATTTGAACCAGACAGATGAAAACTCAGAAAAGTTTAATTTGCTAAACTTGGATTGGAAAATATTGTGATCAACTGTGTCAAAAGAGTTCCGTAAATCCAGGAAAACAGCACCAACGACTCCGCCCGTCCGTCAGGGTCTTAATTACTATTTAGATGAGAAATTAATTGTTCAGCCACCAGTTTTTTAATAATCTTAGACATGATGGGCAGTATACTTATGGGTGTATGGTTTAATGTAGATTCAGGGTCACCACTTTTGTAAACAACAACAGCACGCTGGCGCACTCCGCTCTCCTGCCCTCCGTCAGCCTATGGAGCCTATAGACCTGTTCGCTCTTTACAAACATACCGTGTTCGAGCCAATCAGCAACACCGACTGAGTCACGTGACTAAGTTGCCCCGGACCTGCGCGAGCTGCTGCGCTAAATAAAGTACAACGGGGCTCTATGGAGAAACCACGGCACTCCCCTGACTAAGAGTTGTTTCAAACGAAAACGGCTGGATGGCATTTTGCCAAATCAGCAGCATGGACTCATGGTGTGAGTCTTTCACCTTTTACATTATCTAGCTTTGGCATGGATTGGTTGTTTAGATCACTAGCATGGCTAACACATGCAAATATATTGTAGTCTGCCCCGTTGTTCCGACCAGGATTACGTTCCTTTCTGCTCCGGTGATGCGCGCGCACACCGAGTCTGATGTATACAGCGGTCTATAGACCCTCTCTAGAAACAGAGCATACTGTACGGCCTCTCATATATCACAATAAAGGCGCTGATACCCGATAACCCCGACGACACGAGGCCTTTTCAAACGGCACTACAGCGTCCATCAATTAGTCATCGGCTAAAAATTATAGTTGACAAAACTGTCTGTATTCCTCGCCTTCCTTCTGGAGCTGGTCATTAATGGCGCTATGGCCGCTGACCACACACACACACCGGTATAGACCGGTATAGACCCGCACATACCCGTACAGACCGGTATAGACCCGCACATACCCGTACAGACCGGTATAGACCCGCACATACCCGTACAGACCGGTATAGACCCGCACATACCCGTACAGACCGGTATAGACCCGCACATACCCGTACAGACCGGTATAGACCCGCACATACCCGTACAGACCGGTATAGACCCGCACATACCCGTACAGACCGGTATAGACCGGTATAGACCCGCACATACCCGTACAGACCGGTATAGACCGGTATAGACCCGCACATACCCGTACAGACCGGTATAGACCGGTATAGACCCGCACATACCCGTACAGACCGGTATAGACCGGTATAGACCCGCACATACCCGTACAGACCGGTATAGACACTCCGAGAGGCTAACTGGCGTCTTGTGCAATGCAGCATGGTTTTAAAAAACTTTACCAAGCGTCCGTACATGAAGGACAACTGCTTTGAGATACCTCGATACAAATGCATGCTCATGCATAACTCATGGATCAAGAGTGCATTATTCATCCAGTCATTTCCCTCCCGGGTTACTGACTGTATCTGCCTTTCCATCCCTCCCTCCCTCTCGCTCTCATTTTCCATCCCTCTCTTTCTCTCTCACTCTCTCATTTTCCCTCTCTCTCTTTCCCTCTCTCATTCTGTATCTCGTATCTGTGTGTGTGTGTGTGTGTGTATCTGTGTGTGTATCTGTGTCTATCTGTGTGTGTGTGTCTATCTGTCTGTGTGTGTATCTGTGTGTATGTGTATCTGTGTGTGTGTGTATCTGTGTGTGTGTGTATCTGTGTGTGTGTGTGTATCTGTGTGTGTGTGTGTGTGTACGTGCGTGCGTGCGTGAAACACAGACCGCGTTCAAAGCCGAGTGGCCCAGTGCTGCAAGGTGCTGAGGAGGGGGAGGGGGAGAGAGGGAGAGAGAGAGATGGAGAGAGAGAGGGATAGAGAGAGTAGAGAGAGGGATGGAGAGAGGTAGAGAGGGAGTAGAGAGAGAGAGGGAGAAGAGAGAGAGATGGAGAGAGGTAGAGGGAGAGAAGAGAGGGAGAGAGAGAGAGGGTAGAGGGAGATTAGAGAATAAAGAGAGAGAGAGACAGGGCCAAAGTACAAGGCAGGAGAGATGAAGGGAGAGAGGAGGGGATCAAAGAGAAGTGGGTCAGGGAGCTGACAGCAGAACACCAGAGCCCCTTAACCCTTCCCGTTCAGAGTGCGATCACCTGCTCAGTGTAAACTCACAATACATCTTCAGTGTTCACCATGACAACAAGGGAACATCAGCAATCATGTGCTCTAGTTTTGAGTTCATCGGAGATAAGTTATATTTGCGATTCCAATAACGGATGGTGACTTGGTATTGTTACAGAGATCGTTGTGTGAACATTGTGTCGTGAGAGTTCCTCCTACCCCCGCGGTTCCAGGCGTCGGGAACACCCCCGTCCACCTCCTTGGTCAGCCCCAGCAGGGTGTTGGCCACCCTCCGGACCACGCCATCTACAAAGTCCCGGGGGAGCGCGGCGCAGTTCCGAACCGTCTCGATTCTCTCCCGGGGCTGGAAGCCGGCTCCCCATTCGCTCCCGGGGGGGGTCCCGCCCACCGCATCCGCGTCGTCGCGGTGACCGTCCGCGGCGTCGCCTTTGGCATTTGACCCTGGACCCGTGACCCCGGAGCCGGCCTGGCGTCTCTGTATGTAGCGAGCTCTCTGGCGCTCTGCCTGCGCCTCTTCTGACGGCTGGTAGCTCCTCGACTTCCCCACCAGACACACCTGAGGAAGAGGAGGGGGACACGCAGTGATGAAGGCTCCTCAGGTGCTTCCAGTGACACTTGATCGGATCGGTTTACATCATGAAACGGGAAGAGCTTTTATCTCCTTCCATCATGGTGCAGCCGGGACTACGTTTGGCATCTGAAGGACAAATATACAGCAAGATTCTCCGTCTAATAACCGATTATTCTTAGTAGTGTTCAGCCCAGCTGTCAACTGTACATTGTAACGTTATGTTATTTCGGGCGTTTTATTCATAATGTTATTTCGCGCGACTGTACATTGTAACATTAACACAGCGCACCCTAACTGCTTGTGTATTCTAGCAGTGTTTTAGAGGTTATTTTGTACAGTACCTTTATCTGCACTGAAACATACATTTCTACAGTACATGCAGTTGTTGGTAGATAACCGTGATTATGTTTATTTATTTATCTATCTCTCTGTGAGCAAAACCTATTAATTTGTCATTTGTAATAATGTTGGCGGAATCGCGTCAATGTTTGTTATGAATAAAACGCCCGAAAGTTACAAAGTAGCCTACAGTTGACAGCTGGGCTGTGTTAACGTTACAATGTACAGTCCCGCGAAATAACGTTATGAATGCCCGAAATAACATAACGTCACAAAGTACAGGTCCAGCTCAGTATGATGTCATAATCAAACATTCTAGAACATTTGTGATGTCACAGTATGATGTCATAATCAAACATTCTAGAACATTTGTGTATCTATTCAACAACTCTCTCACAGCTGAGTGTGGACGACAGCGGGGACGAGGGAGAGTAACTACCTCCCTGCGCATGCTCAGTGCTGAATTCGAGACGAGATCCGTTGTGGTCTGACCAAGCCTCGTTCTGACAAAACGAAAGCGCTCAAGGTGCAAAACGAATGTCTAACTCGGCTGCCACGCGTGTTGCGCTCTGGAAAGCAAAACTCACCTGAAAAACGAAACGAAAACAGCCTAGGTGTAACTCCAGCCTTAGTCGCGTTCAGTCTGACTGTATTTCAGACACATTCTTAGTAGCGTTCAGTCTGACTGTATTTCAGACACATTCTTAGTAGCGTTCAGTCTGACTGTATTTC
This sequence comes from Notolepis coatsorum, assembly GCF_963971535.1. Taxonomy (NCBI): domain Eukaryota; kingdom Metazoa; phylum Chordata; class Actinopteri; order Aulopiformes; family Paralepididae; genus Notolepis; species Notolepis coatsorum. Next base: position 111,362,443 of record NC_140168.1, read on the forward strand.
CCTACGAAGGCAAATGGTGCCACCTGTGAGTAAAGGCAGAGCAGAATGATAAACCTCCTTCGCCTGTCCTCAAACCTATTTCTCCTGTCCTCAAACCTCCTTCTCCTGTCCTCAAACCTATTTCTCCTGTCCTCAAACCTATTTCTTCTGTCCTCAAACCTCCTTCTCCTGTCCTCAAACCTCCTTCTCCTGTCCTCAAACCTCCTTCTCCTGTCCTCAAACCTCCTCCTGTCCCCAAACCTCAGTCTCCTGTCCTCAAACCTCCTTCTCCTGTCCTCAAACCTCCTTCTCCTGTCCTCAAACCTCCTTTTCCTGTCCTCAAACCTCCTCCTATCTCCAAACCTCCTTCTGTCCTCAAACCTCAGTATCCTGTCCTCAAACCTCCTTCTCCTGTCCTCAAACCTCCTTCTCCTGTCCTCAAATCATCAGTCTCCTGTCCTCAAACTCAATCTTGTGTCCTCAAACCTCCTTCTCCTGTCCTCAAACCTCCTCCTGTCCCCAAACCTCAGTCTCCTGTCCTCAAACCTACTTCTCCTGTCCTCAAACCTCCTTTTCCTGTCCTCAAACCTCCTTCTCCTATCTCCAAACCTCCTTCTCCTGTCCTCAAACCTCCTTCTGTCCTCAAACCTCCTTCTGTCCTCAAACCTCCTTCTGTCCTCAAACCTCCTTCTCCTGTCTCCAAACCTCCTTCTGTCCTCAAATCTCCTTCTGTCCTTAAACCTCCTTCTTCTGTCCTTAAACCTCCTTCTCCTGTCCTCAAACCTCAGTCTCCTGTCCTTAAACCTCCTTCTCCTGTCCTCAAACCTCCTTTTCCTGTCCTCAAACCTCCTTCTCCTATCTCCAAACCTCCTTCTCCTGTCCTCAAACCTCCTTCTGTCCTCAAACCTCCTTCTCCTGTCTCCAAACCTCCTTCTGTCCTCAAATCTCCTTCTGTCCTTAAACCTCCTTCTTCTGTCCTTAAACCTCCTTCTCCTGTCCTCAAACCTCAGTCTCCTGTCCTTAAACCTCCTTCTCCTGTCCTCAAACCTCCTTCTCCTGTCCTCAAACCTCCTTCTCCTGTCTCCAAACCTCCTTCTGTCCTCAAATCTCCTTCTTCTGTCCTTAAACCTCCTTCTTCTGTCCTTAAACCTCCTTCTCCTGTCCTCAAACCTCAGTCTCCTGTCCTCAAACCTCAGTCTCCTGACCTCAAACCTCCTTCTCCTGTCCTCAAACCTCCTTCTCCTGTCCCCAAACCTCAGTCTCCTGTCCTCAAACCTCCTTCTCCTGTCCTCAAACCTCAGTCTCCTGTCCCCAAACCTCCTTCCCCTGTCCTCAAACCTCCTTCTCCTGTCCTCAAACCTCAGTCTCCTGTCCTCAAACCTCCTTCTCCTGTCCTCAAACCTCAGTCTCCTGTCCTCAAACTAGGGCTGGGCGATAAAACGATAACGATAACTATCGCGATAAATTATTTCCTCAAAATAAACATGAAACATGGTCGCAAAGTTTCGATATATCGATTTTCCAAGCTTGGATATGAGCACACGCACTAACAACCAATCAGTGAAGGAGATGGCCGACAGCGGAAGGAGACCCGGAAGGAGGTAGGACTCCAGTAGTCAACAAGGCTGGCTAGGCTAATTAGCTTGCACGGCGCTATTTTACAGTTTACCTGCCGAGTTGGTGTGTGTTTTGAATTCTGAGGGTAACTGTTATAGTAGTGTGGGGTATACGGTGGACGTCGTTGCAATGTATTGGGGCGGAACAGAGTATTTTATGGTCATATTTAGTACATTGTCATGGAATACACCGCTTGTAAACGAGGCTGGCTAGGATAATTAGCTTGCACGGCGCTATTTTACAGTTTACCTGCCGAGTTGGTGTGTGTTTGGAATTCTGATGGTAACTGTTATAGTAGTGTGGGGTATACGGTGGACGTTGTAGCAATGTATTGGGGCGGAACAGAGTATTTTAGGGTCATATTTAGTACATTGTCATGAGATACTCTGCTTGCTCTGGACTGGCTAACTGCTAACGTGCGCGGACTGATGACGACATCAACTCGACTCTCGAGACATTCGCAGCAGCAAAACAAGTCTATTAATAGCCCGTCCATCGGCGCCGGGCATAATAAGTTAATAAAACTTGACAGACATTATATCGACGATAATTATCGACATCGAGTTATATGAAAATAATTGTATAATTTTAACGCGATAACGTTTTTGGCCATATCGCCCAGCCCTACCTCAAACCTCCTTCTCCTGTCCTCAAACCTCCTTCGCCTGTCTCCAAACCTCCTTCTGTGCCTGAACCTCCTTCTCCAGTCCTCAAACATCCTTCTCCTGTCCTCAACCCTCAGTCTCCTGTCCTCAAACCTCCTTCTCCTGTCCTCAAACCTCCTTCTCCTGTCCTCAAACCTCCTTCTCCTGTCCTCAAACCTCCTTCTCCTGTCCTCAACCCTCAGTCTCCTGTCCTCAAACCTCCTTCTCCTGTCCTCAACCCTCAGTCTCCTGTCCTCATACCTCCTTCTCCTGTCTCCAAACCTCCTTCTCCTGTCCTCAAACCTCCTTCTCCTGTCCTCAAACCTCAGTCTCCTATCCTCAAACCTCAGTCTTGCGTCCTCAAACCTCCTTCTCCTGTCTCCAAACCTCCTTCTCCTGTCCTCAAACCTCCTTCTCCGGTCCTCAAACCTCCTTCTCCTGTCCCCAAACCTCAGTCTCCTGTCCTCAAACCTCCTTCTCCTGTCCTCAAACCTCCTTCTCCGGTCCTCAAACCTCCTTTTCCTGTCCTCAAACCTCATTCTCCTATCTCCAAACCTCCTTCTCCTGTCCTCAAACCTCAGTATCCTGTCCTCAAACCTCCTTCTCCTGTCTCCAAACCTCCTGTCCTCAAACCTCCTTCTCCTGTCCTCAAACCTCCTTCTCCGGTCCTCAAACCTACTTCTTCTGTCCTTAAACCTCCTTCTTCTGTCCTTAAACCTCCTTCTCCTGTCCTTAAACCTCCTTCTCCTGTCCTCAAACCTCCTTCTCCTGTCCTCAAACCTCCTTCTGTCCTTAAACCTCATTCTCCTGTCCTCAAACCTCAGTCTCCTGTCCTCAAACCTCATTCTCCTGTCCTCAAACCTCAGTCGCCTGTCCTCAAACCTCCTTCTCCCTCCTTCTCCTGTCCTCAAACCTCCTTCTCCTGTCCTCAAACCTCCTTCTCCTGTCCCCAAACCTCCTTCTCCTGTCCTCAAACCTCCTTCTCCTGTCCTCAAACCTCAGTCTCCTGTCCTCAAACCTCCTTCTCCTATCTCCAAACCTCCTCCTGTCTTCAAACCTCCTTCTCCTGTCCTCAAACCTCCTTCTCCTGTCCTCAAACCTCAGTCTCCTGTCCTCAAACCTCCTTCTCCTATCTCCAAACCTCCTCCTGTCCTCAAACCTCAGTCTCCTGTCCTCAAACCTCCTTCTCCTGTCCTCAAACCTCAGTATCCTGTCCTCAAACCTATTTCTCCTGTCCTCAAACCTATTTCTCCTGTCCTCAAACCTATTTCTCTGTCCTCAAACCTCCTTCTCCTGTCCTCAAACCTCCTTCTCCTGTCCTCAAACCTCCTTCTCCTGTCCTCAAACCTCCTTCTCCTGTCCTCAAACCTCCTCCTCCTGTCCCCAAACCTCAGTCTCCTGTCCTCAAATCTCCTTCTCCTGTCCTCAAAGCTCCTTTTCCTGTCCTCAAACCTCCTTCTCCTATCTCCAAACCTCCTTCTCCTGTCCTCAAACCTCATTCTGTCCTCAAACCTCCTTCTCCTGTCCTCAAACCTCCTTCTCCTGTCTCCAAACCTCCTTCTGTCCTTAAACCTCCTTCTTCTGTCCTTAAACCTCCTTCTCCTGTCCTCAAACCTCAGTCTCCTGTCCTTAAACCTCCTTCTCCTGTCCTCAAACCTCAGTCTCCTGTCCTCAAACCTCAGTCTCCTGTCCTCAAACCTCCTTCTCCTGTCCTCAAACCTCCTTCTCCTGTCCCCAAACCTCAGTCTCCTGTCCTCAAACCTCCTTCTCCAGTCCTCAAACCTCAGTCTCCTGTCCCCAAACCTCCTTCTCCTGTCCTCAAACCTCCTTCTCCTGTCCTCAAACCTCAGTCTCCTGTCCTCAAACCTCCTTCTCCTGTCCTCAAACCTCAGTCTCCTGTCCTCAAACTAGGGCTGGGCGATAAAACGATAACAATAACTATCGCGATAAATTATTTCCTCGAAATAAACATGAAACATGGTCGCAAAGTTTCGATATATCGATTTTCCAAGCTTGGATATGAGCACACGCACTAACAACCAATCAGTGAAGGAGATGGCCGACAGCGGAAGGAGACCCGGAAGGAGGTAGGACTCCAGTAGTCAACAAGGCTGGCTAGGCTAATTAGCTTGCACGGCGCTATTTTACAGTTTACCTGCCGAGTTGGTGTGTGTTTTGAATTCTGAGGGTAACTGTTATAGTAGTGTGGGGTATACGGTGGACGTCGTTGCAATGTATTGGGGCGGAACAGAGTATTTTATGGTCATATTTAGTACATTGTCATGGAATACACCGCTTGTAAACGAGGCTGGCTAGGATAATTAGCTTGCACGGCGCTATTTTACAGTTTACCTGCCGAGTTGGTGTGTGTTTTGAATTCTGATGGTAACTGTTATAGTAGTGTGGGGTATACGGTGGACGTTGTTGCAATGTATTGGGGCGGAACAGAGTATTTTAGGGTCATATTTAGTACATTGTCATGAGATACTCCGCTTGCTCTGGACTGGCTAACTGCTAACGTGCGCGGACTGATGACGACATCAACTCGACTCTCGAGACATTCGCAGCAGCAAAACAAGTCTATTAATAGCCCGTCCATCGGCGCCGGGCATAATAAGTTAATAAAACTTGACAGACATTATATCGACGATAATTATCGACATCAAGTTATATGAAAATAATTGTATAATTTTATCGCAATAACGTTTTTGGCCATATCGCCCAGCCCTACCTCAAACCTCCTTCTCCTGTCCTCAAACCTCCTTCGCCTGTCTCCAAACCTCCTTCTGTGCCTGAACCTCCTTCTCCTGTCCTCAAACCTCCTTCTCCTGTCCTCAACCCTCAGTCTCCTGTCCTCAAACCTCCTTCTCCTGTCCTCAAACCTCCTTCTCCTGTCCTCAAACCTCCTTCTCCTGTCCTCAACCCTCAGTCTCCTGTCCTCAAACCTCCTTCTCCTGTCCTCAACCCTCAGTCTCCTGTCCTCATACCTCCTTATCCTGTCCTCAAACCTCCTTCTCCTGTCCTCAAACCTCCTTCTCCTGTCCTCAAACCTCAGTCTTGCGTCCTCAAACCTCCTTCTCCTGTCTCCAAACCTCCTTCTCCTGTCCTCAAACCTCCTTCTCCTGTCCTCAAACCTCAGTCTCCTATCCTCAAACCTCAGTCTTGCGTCCTCAAACCTCGTTCTCCTGTCTCCAAACCTCCTTCTCCTGTCCTCAAACCTCCTTCTCCTATCCTCAAACCTCAGTCTTGCGTCCTCAAACCTCCTTCTCCTGTCTCCAAACCTCCTTCTCCTGTCCTCAAACCTCCTTCTCCTGTCCTCAAACCTCAGTCTCCTATCCTCAAACCTCAGTCTTGCGTCCTCAAACCTCGTTCTCCTGTCTCCAAACCTCCTTCTCCTGTCCTCAAACCTCCTTCTCCTGTCCCCAAACCTCAGTCTCCTGTCCTCAAACCTCCTTCTCCTGTCCTCAAACCTCCTTCTCCGGTCCTCAAACCTCATTTTCCTGTCCTCAAACCTCCTCCTATCTCCAAACCTCCTTCTCCTGTCCTCAAACCTCAGTATCCTGTCCTCAAACCTCCTTCTCCTGTCTCCAAACCTCCTGTCCTCAAACCTCCTTCTCCTGTCCTCAAACCTCCTTCTCCTGTCCTCAAATCTCCTTCTTCTGTCCTCAAACCTCCTTCTTCTGTCCTTAAACCTCCTTCTTCTGTCCTTAAACCTCCTTCTCCTGTCCTTAAACCTCCTTCTCCTGTCCTCAAACCTCCTTCTTCTGTCCTTAAACCTCATTCTCCTGTCCTCAAACCTCAGTCTCCTGTCCTCAAACCTCAAAAGAAGCTAAATCAACTCTGCCTCTCTTTGTTAACTATAACAAGCAATGCTGTTTGTTATTTAAGATGAGGTCGGACTCGGCACTGACAGATGTGTTCATTATGCTGCTTTTATAAAGCCTCAAATGACGGCTTACAATATTTCATGAAAGCAAAGTGTTTTGTTTGTCCAAGATTTTAAAAGGTTTAAACTTTACAGCACTGACAAAGTTGAACAAAGTGCTGTACAGGTCCCCCAACAACAACAAAAAATTATAAAAAAAAAATGTATCTCGAAGCTTCGAATTAAAATCGAATCTCGGCCCTAAAGCTTCGAATTCCCAAAAAAAATTAGAAGGTCAGCCCTACTACGGATAGCTCATTATATCAACAGCGTTGTTGTTTGCAGGCTTGCAGCTGTTGGTTAGCTAGCTATCATTCTCAGTTGGCTAACGTTAGCTACTAGCTAGCTAATACTGGACTGGGGGTTTGGGGGTGGCCAGCTGGCTAGCTTTTCAAGCTGGCAGTTCGTAGTGCAGTAGCTGGCTGGATAGCTGTTGCATTGTGGGTTAATGTAGCCAGCTGGCTGGCTGGCAGTTCGTGGTGCAGTAGCTGGCTAGATAGCTGGCTAATGTTGGCCAATATAGCTGTAACTGAATGATGCTAGCCTTATGTGGTCTTATGAGTTTCAGTTCATAGGAAAATACTTTGACTATAATGGTCAGAAGTAAATTAACTGTATATACTCTCTTTTAGAAACTCTGTCTCTTAAACAGTACTGTATATCTTGTATGTCATAAATGGCTGGATGTAACAGTACTGTTTATCTGTATGTCAAATGTTATGATGAATTGAAAATGGGGGACCCTGATGTAAACAAGACGAAAGTCTTTCTCTGGTCTGCCTCCCCTTAACAATTGTGTGTATTGAGCCGTACTGTATTGTACCCATTCTGCAATCTGTTAATAAAACTGTCAATCAATCAATCAATCAATCAATCAATCTGTTATGCTTAACATGCAGTACTATTAACTTTACTTAATTTCTAAGATTAGATCATTTAGTTATTTTTAAATGTCTGATCTAAAGATAAACAAAGGGTTTTAAAAGTGTTATATTTATCTTCTCTTATAGTACCAGAGAGAAGCTGAGGAGAATCGATATATCTTTCTTTTTAATTTTTTTACATTTTAAGATTTAACATTTTTCCCTGTGGTATCGAAAATGGTATCGAATATCGATACTTTTCAAGGTATCGTATTGAAGTTAGAAATTCCAGTATCGTGACAACACTAATGCAATGTGACAGCTCTGTTTACACATAATTTCTATTCCCTTTTAATTGTACATATATCATTTTTGTTTTAATTGTATTGTTCCACTTTTGCTTTGGCAATGTAAACTCATGTTTTCTCATGCCCATTGAATTGAGTGTGTGTGTGTGTATGCAGAGTGTGAAATAAATGGGTCATGCTGCCTGCATGCCCAATGTGAGAAGTTAGTCTCGTCATTCTTGTAATTGCTACACTACACCGTTACAATGATATATAAAATATATTATATTATATACCCATTCATGCACATGACAGAAAATATTATATGCCATATAATATGTTCCGTCATGTGCATATTGAATGGGTATTACTAATACTATTAATACTAATACTAGCCGAGAGTAGGTCAAATTTTGGCTGGTAGCTCTCGGCTAGGTGGTAAATTAAAAAGTAGATCTTGGTTCAAAAAAGGTTGGGCACCCCTGATGTAGATATTTAAACATTTAAAAACAGAATACATGATCATGCGATTTATTTTGTGTGATGTGTTACAACAATAAATAAAAAAAAATATCTAAATAAATAACAATGTTAACACATTCTGTGCCACGCAGTTTGCCCATCTTGTACCACTCTCTGCCAGTGCTGTATGGAGTCGCTCACCTTCTTTGCAGGGCTATAACTTTTTTAATATTATAGCTATATCGACATTACTATGGCCGATTCAACGTCGGGTATCTATCGTACCGGATGTGGGAACGTTATATTTTTCCATTCATACATTGTCGTGTTAGTACCGTCGTGAATATAAGTATGTTTTTGGAGTGTATAGCAGTAATTCCTAGAACGCGAGTTATAGGCCCAGACGCATATTATACATAATCTATTGGCGTTTCGTTCCTATACACGCTATATTAAAAAATTTAAATGCATATGCTCGGTATACATTATGCTCCATCATGCGTGAAGGAAAGGGGGGGGGGGGGTCGTTTATGATTCCTTGATTGTCAGTAACGGCTTTCCCTAGTACGACATCATACGTTGATCGGATGGATTGCAATGAAATAAATGGACAATCGAGCTGGAATTGGCGTTAGATTCCTCTTACCTGTCGCCGATGAGTCCGGAGAAAAAAAAATCCAATTATTTGATTTCGATCTGCTAGATCCATTTTCCGTTTGTATGACGCAATAAACGGCAAAAGCATATTGATTCTTGCGTCTCGAAAGCAATCAAATGCACTTGAGTGTTTGTCTTGATCAACATAACAAGATAGCTCTGCCGGAGGATTTCCCCCGATGCACAGAGTGCCACATCCGGTTTAGAGTGGAGTGCAACTCTCCCGAAATCCACCAGGCGGCTGTATTGAGACGTTGCAATATCAGACAGGGTCCAGCTGGCTCCCGGAGCCTTCCTGGATGAATTATGAATGCCAATAGCGAATAAACGAGATAACAATCATAAAAACTAGTAAACTTGTTGTTGGCGTTATTAGATTGGCGGGCAATAACAACGAGTATACTCGTTTTTGGCGCAGAAACAGTTAAAATTGAGAATTATTATTTAATTTTTTTACAACTGAATCATCAGGCAGCGGGGGGGGGGGGGGCAGGGGGGGAGCAGTGTTAATTTCGTCAGCTATTTTTTATTTTAGTTTTAGTCTTAGTCATGTCTCAAATGCTCTTTTTCGTTTATCATATTTAGTCACCTTTATCCATTTTTCGTTTAGTCAAGTTTTAGTCAACTACAGGTCTGAGCATTTTAGTTTTAGTCTTTTTTGTTTAGTTTTGATTTAGTCTTTTTTTGTTTAGTCTCGCCACTCAGTTACAGCCTAATAAGTTGGCGTGCGCTTTTTCTAAACAAAAAAAGCTAACGTTAGTGCTAGCTGGTTAGGCTTATGTAAGCTATTTAATGTGTTCTATTGTGGTGGATCAACATAATTCACCCACGGAACAATGTGTTGGGGATAAGGGTTCCGCACGGACAATTATGTTTGTTACTTTCCTGTCTGCAATGAGTTGCTGTTAGCTAGCAAGTAGCAAGTAAACAGAGTGTTGACGTTGAAGTCGATTTTATTAACTCCATTTTGCGTCTTCGTTTTTAGTCAACAACATTGCATGAATCATTCCGTCCCGTTAGTGTCGCATCATTGCTGGCGGAACTTTAAAAAAAAAAGCAACTCAGTAGATCATCCTCCATATGTGTGTGTGGGTTTTACAAAGTTTAAACAACGGGAAAGCATTAAACCGATCATCTGTCTAAACCTCGTAACTCTATTCGCCCTCAAATCTGTGTTCGTTTTTTTCCATCTCCTGAAAAGTTGGGCTTTTGGAGTTACGAGGTTTTCTTCCGCCAGCGACGACACGATCTCCATTATAACGCGACGTCTCGTCTCGTTGTCGTCATGTGGGAAAAGCTTCGTTGACGACCATATTTAGTCATCATTCTCACTGACTAAATGAACACCGGCGGCCGGGGGGCGAGTGTGGTTACCCGCTTGGTGGAGGGGATCCTCAGGCAGTCCTCCTCGGTGTTGAAGCCACTGGCCACGCTCACTTCGGTGATGAAGTCGATGTACTCTTTGTACTGAGACTTCTTACACTGGCGCCGCTGGTACTTCCCACAGAAGTCGAAGAAGCAGCAGGGAAGGACGAAGAAGCGGCAGGAGTACGAAGACCTGCAGTAAAGAGAGAAACAATAACTTACTGTCTACTGTACTACCGTCTACTGTACTACAGTATGCTACTATCCCTACCATGCTAATATGTCTCAAGTTTCAAGTTTCTTTAATAGTTGTCATACAGAAGTACAGAATACTTTTATACAAAATGCTTCTTTCTGTTACGCTCCAGAGACTGTGCTAGACAAAACGTTAAAGGATAACTCCACTATTTTGGGAAATTAGCTTATTTAACATCTTCCCTGGAGTTAGACAAGAAGATGCATACCTTTTTTGTCTCTGTGCGTGCATTTTAGCTTTGGGAATAGATGCTCCGTTAGCATAGCTTAGCTTCATCACTGGAAGTGAGGCAGGACAGTAGCCTTACAGTGCCTTACAGTGTATTGCAAGGTCTGACATTGACCAAACTTGATATGCATGACCTTGGTGGGCTCTAGGTCAACTCCTGAAAAGGGGGTCAATGTCAGACTTTGCAATCAAAAGTTAGGGGGCTAATAACCCTTGCCATAATTTCAGTGCGCCCCTAACTTTTGATTGCAAGGTCTGACATTGACCCCCTTTTCAGGAGTTGACCTAGAGCCCACCAAGGTCATGCATATCAAGTTTGGTCAATGTCAGACCTTGCAATACACTGTAAGGCACTGTAAGGCTACTGTCCTGCCTCACTTCCAGTGATGAAGCTAAGCTATGCTAACGGAGCATCTATTCCCAAAGCTAAAATGCACGCACAGAGACAAAAAAGGTATGCATCTTCTTGTCTAACTCCAGGGAAGATGTTAAATAAGCTAATTTCCCAAAATAGTGGAGTTATCCTTTAAGTATGAAATAAAATAGTATAGCATGTAAAAAATTGAAGTAAAAAATAGAAGTCACGTACGTAGACACAGTGTTCAGTATATACATATGTACAATGTTCGATGCAGTATGGTAACTGAGTTACAATACAATATACTAATATACAATATACTATATAGTGCAAAGCAGAAATGGGATGAGGTACAATTTAGGTCTATAGACTATACTACTATATATCTATGTACTGTACTACTGTCTACTGTGTACTACAGTATGCTACTAGCCCTACCATGCTAATATGTCTATACTACTATCTACTATGCTACTCTGTCTATGTCTTTACTACTACCTACCATGCTAATATGTATATACTACTATCTACTATGTTACTATGGCCCTCACTACCATATCTGATTTTAAAGTTCAAATAACAAGCATAATGTGGTGTTATATTTTATATTTATTAACTTGACCTTCTCTGCCCAGCGACCTCCTGCGGAGCCTCACCTTCCCTACTCTTTCTACCCGTTTTACCTACTACCCTCCAATCTCCCCCCAATCCCATTAAATCTAGTTTTCTGCAGCTCAAATGTATCCCCCTTGCCCCACTTTGCCTTTTATGTCTCTGTCTGTGTTTTGTGTATTTGTATGTTTGTTTTTGTTTTGCTGCCATTTTGACCAGGTCTTGCTCGAAAAAAGAGATAATTGATCTCAAGTGACTACCTGGTAAAAATAAAGGTAAAATAAAAAAAAAACTACTACAGTACCTGGCAGTCAGAGTTGTATGTCGAGTTGTTTTTTTGTGGAGGAGATTTTCAGTTTTGCAGGATTTTTGGAGAAAGCATGGCACTTGAGACAAAACACACTATATCCTATATAATTGTATATGAATTCCTCTTGTTTCTCTATTTACATGCATTGCTTACAGCTTGTTTTATATTACGTTTTATTGTGTTTTCTTTTTTTTGTGTGGCCATCTTGATCTATATAACTTATTGTCTATGTCAAGTATACTATTATATACTTATTGTTTATGTGTCTTGTAAGCCCATATGGGCTGGGCATACACCAGTATGTAAGACACATAACATCAAATCAAAATCAAAATTACCTACCATGCTAATATGTCTTTATTACTATCTACTATGTCTATACTACTAGTACCTACCATGCTAATATGTCTTTATTACTATCTACTATGTCTATACTACTACCTACCATGCTAATATGTCTTTATTACTATCTACTATGACTATACTACTACCTACCATGCTAATATGTCTTTATTACTATCTACTATGACTATACTACTACCTACCATGCTACTATGTCTTTATTACTATCTACTATGTATATACTACTACCTACCATGCTACTATGTCTTTATTACTATCTACTATGACTATACTAGTACCTACCATGCTAATATGTCTTTATTACTATCTACTAGGGCTGTCCCCGACTAAGGATTTGGATGGTCGATTATGATTTGCCAAAATTTGGTCGACAATTTTTTTTTTTTTATAATAAATTAAAAAAAAATTGTATCATTCCATTTGGACTGTGGGGGGTGTCTGAAGGAGTCGACTGAAGGCTTCTTGTCCTCTGCAAAAGCATGCAATTGGTCCACTGATGGATACATCTTAATATTTGTCTAGTCTAGTGTGTTCATTAGATGGGTGAAATCCTCTTTCAGTGCCTCTGTGCCTGTTTTCTTAGGCAGTTAGCCTCTGGTATGCGTGTCATTAGCGTTAGCCACGCTTCTAGGCCTCTTTTCTTTTGGAAAGAATGGTAAAAATATATATATAATATTTTTTTATAAAAAAAAATTGAGTGATAAAAAAAGTATAAAAAAAAAGAAAAACAAGTTTAAAAATATTATACTTTTTCTTTTTCTTTTTTTAAGTCGACCAATAGTCGACTAACGGCAAATTTTGGCCAATCCTAGTCAACCATCCAAATCCTTAGTCGGGGACAGCCCTACTAATATGTCTCTCTACTACTCTCTACTATCCCTATACTACTACCTGCCATGCTAATATGTCTATACTACTCTCTACTATCCCTATACTACTACCTGCCATGCTAATATGTCTCTATACTACTCTCTACTATCCCTATACTACTACCTGCCATGCTAATATGTCTATACTACTCTCTACTATCGCTATACTACTACCTGTCATGCTAATATGTCTCTATACTACTCTCTACTATCCCTATACTACTACCTGCCATGCTAATATGTCTCTATACTACTCTCTACTATCGCTATACTACTACCTGCCATGCTAATATGTCTATACTACTAAGCATAAGACAAAGCGGGGCTCGCAACTCAGTAGTTCCAAGGTGTTTATTTGACAAAAAGGCAGATGCAACGTTTCGACCCTTCCGATCTTCTTCAAGCATTGAAGAAGACCGGAAGGGTCGAAACGTTGCATCTGCCTTTTTGTCAAATAAACACCTTGGAACTACTAATGAGTTGCGAGCCCCGCTTTGTCTTATGTATTACTGTTTTTACAGTTTGGCTCAGCACCAACAAGCGGAGGATGTGCGTTATTTATTTTTTCTGTATACTACTAAGCACTCACACTCGGTGCTTCCAGTGAGTGGAAGTGGATACGGACCAGCTAGCTTAAAACTCCGGGAGAGGTGTTTTTGGCCAACAGCTAGGCTAGTGGTCCGTATCCACTTCCACTCATTTGTGCTAAGCTAGGTTAGCCCGCAGCCGGATAGCTTTCTACTGAACGCACAAGAGATGAAATCTGTATTTATCTTCTAGTCTGACTCTGGATAAGACGGTAAGTACATTTCCTATAATGTCGGCGTGTTCCTTTAAACGGGCCCTCTGTGTTTTAAGTTGTGATGGATCATGGATGTTGAAAAGTTCAAAGAAATCGTATTTACCATCTTCAAGTCAAAGCCCTGCTTTCTACTTAATGATCTTGTTGATTTGGTAGAATCCTCTCTCAGCAGAATCCACGCACTTCCTCGTACTGAGACCAGCCAATTAGCCACAAGCTAATCCAAAGTCAACGGGGCCGTGCTCGTGCCTGAGCTGACCGAAGCTCACTGAAATGTCCTCCGCACAGTGCAACACAGAGTAGAGGCCGGCCGTCTGAAGCGTGACCCCAGCATGACCCCAGCATGACCCCATCAACTTTGTGTTCACTGGTGGCTACCTCGTACTAGCCAGAGCCGGTGTGAGGAACGGCCTGGATTCTTTGCTGAGAAATTACCACTAGAGTTGCAAAGATCTAGACTAGACCCTGTAGGAGAATACATCACTACCGAGAACACAGACTTTAACCATTCCACTGCCACACGACAACCGGTTAACCCTTTCACTGTGACAATACAGAAGGTTAGCCCTTTACTATCACACAACCGACGGCGATGCTCCATCATTAGCATCATGAGCTCCGCAGTCTGCCTGTGCGTGTGTGTGTATATGTATGTGTGTCTCTGTCTGTCTGTCTGCCTGTGTGTGTGTGTGTGCGTGTCAGGGTTTCCGTTAGAAAAAATTGTTGCCGGTCTCCGTGACCTGCAAGATTTCAATCTACCGGACAAATGAGATTAATTCCGGTCATAAATAATAATAATAGATTGGATTTGTAATGCACTTTTTGTTCGCTGGGATCCCAAAGTGCTAAAGTTTGTCATAGTTTATTGAGCTTTAAAACAATTGATAGGCAGGCTATATAAAGAATGTCATCCTCAAGGCATGTAGATTTATAATATTATTACTTAAAACTAGGCTACTTTTGCGTATACAGTCATTAATATATTCCAAATAAAATAAGTCCCTTGATACTCCGTGCTGCTGCTGACTTGAAATAAAATAGACCGCGTATGTGGGCAGTCGGTCCGACACTAAACAGCAGTCTGTTATAATCACATTTTTATGAGCTAACGAATTCCGTTATATTGGACATTTGTATTAATTATATCAAGCGAAGAACTGAGAAATTTGGCAGAGAGAGACGGCAACATTATCGTGGGTTTGCGTGATGTATATCTCCACCTCCCAACGACTTGGTGCTGGTCATAATGTCCGGTGAAAATAATTCCCTCTAAGCACAATTTGATTATTTGAATTGTATTAAAATAGGCTAAAATTAAATAGCCTATGCGATGAACGATTCATTACATTCGTTTCATTGTTGCTTCACCAAGCAGCCGGTCTAATAATGAAAGCCATTATTAGCGCGAGCTGGCTGCAGTTAGTTTGCAAGAAGCATCCAGCTGCAGACCCGCAGAGCAGCTTTCCAGGTCTGGGGACCGCACTGTGCCAGCAAAGCTGGTGGGTTCTGTGGGTCTGCAGCTGCATGCTTTTCGCAAATCTAGCAGCAAGCTCTCGCTGACACAGCGTCGTCATTATTAGACCGGCTGCTTGGTGAAGCAACGATAACAAATGTAATGATTGTTTCGTTCATCGCATAGGCTATTTAATTTTAGCCTATTTGAATACAATTCAAATAATCAAATTGTGCTTAGAGGGAATTATTTTCACCGGACATTATGACCGGAGAGATTAAATATGTCGGACTTCAACAGATTTTGCCGGTCAAATACCGGTAATTACCGGCTAACGGAAACGCTGGTGCGTGTGTGTGTGTGTGCTGATGACTGGCCTGGCTGCGATGACAGGGATCCAGGCTGTGAGCTCGTCTGAGTGGTTGCCAATCAGCCAATCTGCAGCCGGGAACAGGAAGCCCTCGCTGGGAGTGATCGCCTGCTCCTGAAACAGGGAGGTGTGGTGGTTACTTCCTGGTCTATAGGGAGGTGTGGTGGTTACTTCCTGGTCTATAGGGAGGTGTAGTGGTTACTTCCTGGTCTATAGGGAGGTGTAGTGGTTACTTCCTGGTCTATAGGGAGGTGTAGTGGTTACTTCTATAGGGAGGTGTAGTGGTTACTTCCTGGTCTATAGGGAGGTGTGGTGGTTACTTCCTGGTCTATAGGGAGGTGTGGTGGTTACTTCCTGGTCTATAGGGAGGTGTAGTGGTTACTTCCTGGTCTATAGGGAGGTGTAGTGGTTACTTCCTGGTCTATAGGGAGGTGTAGTGGTTACTTCCTGGTCTATAGGGAGATGTAGTGGTTACTTCCTGGTCTATAGGGAGGTGTAGTGGTTACTTCCTGGTCTATAGGGAGGTGTGGTGGTTACTTCCTGGTCTATAGGGAGGTGTAATGGTTACTTCCTGGTATATAGGGAGGTGTAGTGGTTACTTCCTGGTCTATAGGGAGGTGTAGTGGTTACTTCCTGGTCTACAGGGAGGTGTAGTGGTTACTTCCTGGTCTATAGGGAGGTGTGGTGGTTACTTCCTGGTCTATAGGGAGGTGTGGTGGTTACGTCATTGCCGTTTTTCGTGTTCCACCCTCTGTCCAATGCAACGTATTTCCCCATTGCCCATTTGTAAATCGTCTCGTTTAAAACAAATAAAACATTAACATTTGCATGGTGTACCATTCTATGCTTATTCATCCACAATCTATAGCTCAACATGAAAATATTCGCAATTAGTCGTAAAAAAAAAACACAATTATTTTTTAACCACAAATGCTTAAACAATAATGTTAGTGATAGAAGGGAACTCATTTTGTGCAAAAATGGAAAGCTTTCCAAATGTTCATGAGGCAGAATTGTTACAATAGCCGATCATCCATTTTCCCAATGATAAATCCCTATACGGGTGGACCTCGCGGGCGGTCCAACGCGACGTCAGACTGCAACACCTCCCAATAGCAAAAGACCCTTTAGATCAGCGGCTCTCAAAAGAGGGGGGAGGGGCCCTCGAGGGAGGTTCCAAAACGGGGGAATAGTTTAATTTCAGCGGGAGGAAAATGATTATTCTGCTCTCTCTCTCTCCTTTTATCGCTCCACCAACAGTATAGACGGTTATGGAATTCTAGATTCAATCATATAGAACTCAAATAAAACGGTGGTCCCTGGGACAACATCTCATCAAATGGAGGTCCTTGGTCAATTACATATCAACTACATATGGATGTGGAGGTCTTTGACATGTAAAGGTTAGAACTCCTTCTGTATAAAAACAATGTTCCTTTAAGGTAAAGCATGAAAATCAATGGAATGTCCCTGCAAGTGATGAAAACAGCTGTCTGTCTGTCTGTTGGTCTAACTTCAAGTTCAGTAGCAGTATCTTTATTATATGCTCAAAATGTATCCAATGTTTATTTATTTATCTTTTTAACACTTTCTGTGCCAGCCATTGTACCCATCAAAGTACCCTCTCTGCCAGCGCTATAAGTCTATGGAGATGTTTACCTTCTTTGCAGGGCTATAACTTTTTAAATTGTATTGCTATATTGACATTACTATGGCCCATTCAACATCGATTATCTATCGTTCAGGATGTGGGAACGTTATACTTTTTCATTCATACATTGTTGTGTTAATACCTTCTGGAATATAATAGGGCTGCACGATTAATGAGTTTTTTTATTGAAATCGTGATTTGGAATGATGCAATTATCAAATCGCCAAGCCTGCAATTTTTAACCAGGAAGTCCCATTGAGATACAAGATCTCCTTTGCAAGGGAGACCTGGCCAAGATGACAGCAAT
This sequence comes from Notolepis coatsorum, assembly GCF_963971535.1. Lineage (NCBI taxonomy): Eukaryota > Metazoa > Chordata > Actinopteri > Aulopiformes > Paralepididae > Notolepis > Notolepis coatsorum. The sequence continues at coordinate 111,379,821 of NC_140168.1, forward strand.
AACATTTGCAATACATCACACAGCAATAAAATGTGCGATACATCACACAAGAACATAATAAATGTGCATGTATACAATATACAATACATCACATGTAAACACAAAAACACAAAGCAGAATAGTCTACATCAGGGGTCAGCAACCTTTTTGACATGGAGTGCCTGTTTGAAATATAGTTGTAACTAGTGTGCCTCAACAATATTCCATGCATCGTAATTTTTTTTCCTCATAATCAGGTATTTTTAATGATAATTTTTACATCATTATTGTTATTGTTATTATTAACAATATTATTATGATGGTTGTATCAACCCTAAATCTGAGTTGGGGGGGGGGGGATGCAATGCAGACAAACAGCTGCATACAGTGCGACCATTTCACTCACATTTGCCCATTCATTTTTGGACACATCACACACCATCAGTGTTGGGCAAGTTACTTTAAAAAAGTAACTAGTTACAGTTACTAGTTACTTCTTCCAAAAAGTAACTAAATTACTTACTCAGTTACAAATTATAAAAGTAACTAGTTACTTCAGAAAGTAACTATTGCGTTACTTTCACGTTTTTTTTTTTACATAAACAACATACACAAATCTAAACTATTTTAATGTTGCTGTGGGACAAAGTGAGACTAGCCTCCAATCAAATGCCATGTGTAGGCTATGTAGATATTATAATTACTATGTTTATATAGTGGATCATACAAATACAAACAGAATAGATGTTTTGGAACTTTTGATATGTATTGCCCCTCAACAGGCCACAACTGGGCAACATTAAATTATGCTTGTTAAGCACTATACCAAAAATAAATAACAAATATATACTGATTGATTGAACATTTTAATTAACAGATTTCAGAATGGGTACAATACAGTACGGCTCAATACACACAATTGTTAAGGGGATGCAGACCAGAGAAAGAGTTTCGTCTTGTTTACATCAGGGTCCCCCATTTTCAATTCATGACATTTATGACGAAAGTCTTTCTCTGGTCTGCATCCCCTTAACAATTGTATGTATTGAGCTGTACTGTACTGTACCCATTCTGCAATCTGTTAATAAACTTTTCAATCAATCAATCAATGACATACACAACATACAGATATAAGAATCTAATCGAATCATCTAAACTAATCTAATCATTACATTTAAGACATGCATGACATACAGAGATATATATATCTCTGAGCAGCTGAAGCCTGTGCTATTAAACCAGGAAGTGCAGCACTGTTGATAAGGCTGTCAGCACTGCAGTAGAGCCACTCAGTGCCCTGCGCTGCAAAGAGTGAACACTGAACACAAAACGCTCATGGACCCGCGGTCTCATGTTGACATTGTGTTGTTCGTTGGATTCGTTTTTGAGCTCAAAACGTACACTACACGGACCGCGGTCTCATGCTGACTGATCAGTGATCGCTTGTCTTGTCGCGCTGTGTGTCAGACTCTGGATGCTTTAGACACCCGCCCACCTCCACCTCTGATTGGCTTACCATGACATTGTATTCAACCTCAGCCAATCGTCAGCATGTATGCTTGGCTCGCGCACTGTCCACTAAACAAGGAAGAACATATTATTGCCTCTCGGCGCAGAGATATGTCTGATGAAAGAAACAGGTTCATTCATAGTAACGCGCCGCATTTTTTTGTAGTAACGGTAACGACGTTATTAAGATTGGAAGAGTTAGATTACTCGTTACTGAAAAAACAAACGCCGTTAGTAACGAAGTTACTTATAGTGCCGTTATTCCCATCACTGCACACCATCGGTGTGTGTACTGTACGTGTGCTGTCATAGCTCCACCTACAGGCCTAATGGAGAACACCAGGAGAACACCAGGATGTGAATAGAGGGTGAATGTGAGGTATATCGTGTAAATAAGTTTTGATTGATGGCAAGACTACACTGTAAAAAAGATTATAATAAGTTACCAGAACTTAAAAATATTGAGTTCAGTTACTGTGCATTAAGGTTTTCAGTTTTCAATCCATAATAAGTTAACAGAAAAATAAGTACACAACCACATTATTTCAACCTAATAAAACTATGTTTATTGTCATTGTTTTAAGAACACAAGTTGACTTGGTAATACTCACATTTTGAGTAAAAAAAAATGGCTTTTAACATGTGCAATGTTCAATGAAATAGAAAAATAAATAATAAAATGTGTTGATTAATCCCACTGGTCACAATGGTGACCGTAATAATGTTTTTGTTATAAGGCTCTGCAAATGTTACTGAATGATATTGATATATATAGCTGGTATTTCCAGCTAAATTGAAATAATAAACAAATAAAGGGTCTCAATTAAATATGTGGTAGTAAAAAGAACCTGTGGGAGGATTTCAACAAGATAAATGCGACAACAGTGCAAAATATTTCACTATAATATTTCAAAGCAAAAAAATATATATACCGTATATATAATTTATTTTTATTTTATTTTTATTTTTTTATGCTGCCCCCTGTGCCTATGCAGGCACGCGTGCCTATGCAGGCACGCGTGCCTATGCTGCCCCCTGTGCCTATGCAGGCACGCGTGCCTAGGGTTGCCTACCCCTGGTCTACATGATAGTAAAAGTGTATAATACAGGGTAATACAGTAATTTTGCAGTTGGGACCCGACTACAGAAAGCAGCAACATTCTTCATGTAGGAAGTAATGTAATACAGATTTAAATTCACAGAGAGAGACCGGGGTATATAAGTGGATATGGTCCTGTAGCCCATTCCATGCCCAAGGTGCGAAGCTTGAGAAAGCTGTTCCTAGCTAACCCTGCTCAAGTCAGAGAAAACATCTGAGCTGAGTAAGGAAAGGGTGGGGTGGGGGGGGGGGGGGGGCATCTCTCTCTCTACTGGTTCAATTAATGTAGAAAAGTAGAAAAACGTTGCACTATAAAAACGACCTGGGGCTTCCGGTTACGCTACAACATGTAGCACACGCATTTTGCAATTGCTCCGCTCCCACTAACGCTAATTTCGTTTAAAAACATTATTTGGACAGTAAAGAAAGAGAATAGACCACATCGTATGTATTGTTAAGACCCTCTACTAACCATATCAAAAGACAATATGGTTAAAGGTGGAAAGAAGGCAGAGAAAATAACTACGGCAACTTCAACGGCGCAGGACGTAAAAATACGAGATAGACGCGTCCGAACCGTCGCTGGTTCTGAGCCGACGGCGACAAGCTCCGAGGAGGAGAAGGAAGAGGACAACGTACCGGGATCATCGACTACGGTCCCCGAAAGAGAGTCAATAGAGACCAACATAAAAGAAGGTACAGATTCAAGCTCCGTGAGAGGGAGAGCAGCCAGATTTATGGATTCCAACGTCACTGCATCTATCTACCATTTGCCGTCAACTGAAGTAAGCAGAAATCCACCCGATTTCAACACATTGTCTAACCTGATGGTAGAACAGTCTAACATGATGAAAGAACAGTTAGAACAGTCTAACCAGATGAAAGAACAGATGGTAGAACAGTCTAACCTGATGAAAGAACAGATGGTAGAACAGTCTAACCTGATGAAAGAACAGATTACACACATCAAGGCGCTCGAGGCAAACGTTGAGGCTAAATTCGATCGCATCGAGGCTAAATTCGATCACATCGATGAGAAATTAGAAGAAGTCAAGAAAGCGTTCGATGCACAGTCAGAGCGAATCACGACAGTGGAGATTTCGGTGACAGAAAACACAAAAGCAGTCAAGGCGAACGAAGGTATCATGACAGTGATGGGAGAAGAGATGGAAAAAGTTAAAGATGAATACCGGAGGGAAATAAAATTGCTTAAAAACGAAGTGATGGAGAGGCAACTAGAAACCCATCGTTACCACAGGCGGAATAACATCCGCATAGTGGGGCTTGATGAATCAGTGAACTGCGATGACATCAACTTTCCAAACGAGTTATCAACGATTTTGAATAACTCCGACCCAAACAAAGTGCCAGAAGTGGAACAAGTTTACAGAATTGGTTCCCAGGGGCAAAATATCAACGGGCCGAGAGTCATCATTGTCACTCTGCGGAAGACTACAACAAGGATGAAATCATCAAATATGCTCGCAACCAACGTGGGAAGCTGAAGTATGGTGATAAACCAATATTTATCTACGAAGATTTGAGCAGAGAGGCCATCATCCGACGTCAACCATACAAAGTTGTGATGCAAAAGCTGTACACAGCCGGCCACAAGCCAAGGCTAGCATATCCGGCGCTGTTATCATTCTTGGACAATAACGGCCGCAGGTCAGGTCCATTTACACCCTTTGATGCTGAGGATTTCCTGATTCAAAATGCAGCAAATAACCCAAAGCATGACGGAAATGCCGGAATCAGTTAAGCCTCTCTCTAAATATATACCAGTGTAGGAATGACTTTATTGTGTTCATCAATGAGGTCATTCCACCAGTGTTGGAATAACATTGCTGTGTTCATCAAAGTAGCAAACGATATGCAAGTCGTCTATAACAATGTTTACTGTGTATAATACGATTCATAATACATTATAATTTCAGTCTCTGGTCTCTGAGGGGACAAATAAATAAATATCAATGCAAAAAGATCTATCTGGAATATTCTGGGTTTATCGCTCAAATGCCCTGGGTCTCTTAGATCATTCTGGAATGTAAAATAGTCTAGGCACTAGTATATTCTACAACCTTCTAGAATATAAGGCACCATGACAACGAAGTAAAATAGTCTAGGCACTAGTATATTCTACAACCTTCTAGAATATAAGGCACCATGACAACGAAGCATACAACTCTAACAATAACATTCGGTGTGCATACACATAGCATATATAAATTAAATGAAGTGCAATCAGCCCTTAATAATACTTTAAAATTATCCACACATAAACGTATGGGCACAGCAAGGTTATTCTAACAATTTAAGTAATCACTCCATTAAAGGCACATTGAAGCGCTAAAAGGCGCTGCTTTTCTATCTTATCTAATCAGTTAAATCGGTTCTAGTGGCTTCTCCACGTTGATAATTATTTATCTCTTATTCATTATCTATATCTTTCCATTGATTTTTATTTTATTAAATTTTTTTCTTCTCATCACCCTATATTTTTTAAATATAATTTAACTTACATTGTTCTTTTCCAATGTTCTTCACATTAAGGTGTCAATATTACTATATATTTTTTAAATATATTGTAACTTACATTATTCTTTTCCAATGTTCTTCACATTAAGTGTCAATACTGATCTACAATCTTTTCCTTTTTTTTTTCCCTCACACGTTGGTGGAGGGTTCAAAGGAATATGTCGATAAAGGTTTATTCTCTTTTTATTTTTTATTTTTATCTTTAGGTTATTTATCACAATACTTCATTACAGTAAGGGAAGGTGCAAGACCAAAAGCGACATTCTATTGCAATAGAATGGAAATGTTAGATCCTATGGCAATGAGCATAGGAAAATTAGGATTACAATGCTCAGGTTGGGCAATCCGGTGGACCATGGGAGAAAGTCAATCGCGGAGGATGTGTTCTTGGAACACAGGCATGTTCGACTTTCTGGGAGAGGGGAAAATAGGGGATTTTTATTTGTATATATATATGTTTTTAAGCTCAGCTCTCAACGGGACCTCATTAATTGGATGTGCATCTATTGTAGCTTCATACTCCAGAAACATTACCAAAAACTACACGAAAACATGCATAGACTATGGCTAGTTTGAATATAATGGTATGGAACACCGGTGGGATAAACAAACAACACAAGCGCAAAAGCGTGCTTACACTGATGAAAAAAGAACATGTGGACGTGGCACTATTAAGCGAAACGCACATTTTAGAGGGAGACATAAATACGTTAGCGGATAACATATACCATAATATTGGTCACTCTTCTTTTGCTACGAGAACTAGAGGGGTAGCCATAGTCGTCAGACGCAAATTAAATATCGAATTGAAAGGGGTATGGTCGGATGCTGAGGGGCGCATAACTATAGCTAGGATTATACACAATAACAGGAAAATTGCATTGGCAGCGGTATATGCCCCGAATTTGTACGAAGTGGGTTTCTTCACTTCACTAACAGGAGAAATGTTAAACCATCCCGAGTACTCATACATAATAGGTGCGGATTTTAATGCCATTTGGAACCCAAGGATGGACAAAACTTACCTTTCCTTCTCCAGCGAACAAAAGAATTCATCTAAAGCATTAAAAGATTGGTCGAAATCAACAGGAGTAACTGATTTATGGCGTTCACTTAACCCCATGACCCGCAAGTACTCCTGTCGTTCGGCGAGACACAACACACTATCCAGAATTGATTACGTCTTTGCATCCCCGAGAATATTTGATAAATACGAAGTGGAAATGACACCCAATGCGCTATCAGATCACTGCTACTTAATCCTGAAAGCAACATTTGGTACATTATCTACCCGGGCCCCAAGATGGCGTTTTAATTCGATGCTGCTTAACAACAAGGAATTCATTACACAAATTAAAGAAGCTCTCACAGTATTCCTTCAAGTTAATGCTAACTCGGTGCAAGATCCCAGAATATTATGGATGTCGGTAAAGAGTATGATCAAGGATTTCTCGGATAGATTTACCTCCATATTGCGCAAAAATCAAAACACAAAACTGTCTGAAATGGAAACGCTTTACTCAACGCTTTTTAATTCTTTAAAATACAACAACTCTACTAGACTAGATAACCAAGTTAACATTCTAAAGACCGAGATCAAAGCAATGTACAGACAAAAATCGGAATTGCAAATACGCAGCACTAGACAACAGCAGTACTTCCAAGGTTCTAAACCTAGTCACCTATTAGCCATGCGACTAAGAATTAATGCAAAATTTGCAGATATAACTGCCATTAGGAAACAACAAGCTCTAGTAACAGAACCCAAAATAATAAACGATACATTCAAAGAATTCTACTCCGATTTATATAACTCAGAAACGACCTTTGATCAAGACAAATTAGACACATATCTTAATCAAATTACTCTCCCTAAACTTAGATGAAGACGCTAAACGGTTAGAAGTACCGATCACATTAGAAGAACTCAAGAAGGCCATATCCGGAATGAAAAACGGCAAAGCTCCGGGAATTGACGGTATCCCATCAGAAATGTACATTTCTTGCTGGGACATATTTGGACCCTTATTACTAAATATGATCTTATACTCAGTCAAAGAGGGAAGCTTCATCGAACACCAAAATACCGCACTCATTTCAGTTCTTCACAAAAAAGACAAAGACCCCACTGAATGCGGTAGTTACCGTCCTTTAAGCCTCCTCGGAACCGATGTCAAACTGTACTCTAAGATATTAGCCATCAGATTGCAAAAGCATATGACGTCTTTAGTTCATACGGACCAAACAGGCTTCATAAAAGGTCGCCTGATCAATGATAACATAAGGCGAATACTGCACGTACTAGATACAGACAAAGAGGACATCACACCTAAGGCGATACTATCCCTGGATGCTATGAAAGCATTTGACAGGTTGGAATGGTCGTTTCTATGGGCAGTATTGGAAAGGATGGGGTTAGGAAAAGGTTTCATTGATATGATTAAAGTACTATACAAGGACCCATCGGCCATGATTACAACAGGCACAATCATCTCCAAAATCTTTCCGGTATCACGCTCTGCCAGACAGGGTTGCCCTCTTAGTCCCGGACTATTCAATTTATCATTAGAGCCTTTAGCACAATATATAAGACAATCCCAATCCATAGAACCAATCGTAATCAAGGGCACACAACAAAAAATTAGTTTATATGCGGACGACGTAATATTGTTCATGCAAAACCCCAACACCACATTGCCTCATCTGCTCAAGTTGATTGGGAACTTTGGTGATTTATCGGGATTTAAGATAAATTGGCCGAAGTCGGCTTTCCTTCCACTTAACACCCCTGCAAAAAAAGATATAACCCTCCCAGGTGCGATACCGATGGTAAAACATTTCAGATGCTTGGGAGTGGAAATATTCCCCACCATAAGACAAACGGTGAAGCACAATTACACAAAAATACAGAACAAAATCAAGGACGACCTGGACAGGTGGGCAAAACTTAAAAACTCAGTACAGGCAAGGGTATCAATAGTTAAGATGGATGTATTACCAAGAATCAATTTCTTCAGCTCAATGCTTCCGTTACCTCCTCCAGAGGGCTACTGGAAAAGATTACAAACCTCCACATACAAATTTATTTGGAATAACAAACCACCTCGCATAAAAAGATCCACCGCACAGAGAAGTAAAGCAGACGGTGGCATGGCAGTCCCAGATTTTTTACAATATTTTAATGCCTTCACATTAAGACCATTGAAGAAGATATGGTTTGACCCTGAGGCTTTGGTATCTTGGAGAAAATTAGAAGAAAACATAGTAGCCCCACAGAGATTGAAAGACATAGCATACACTAAACTTTCAATCAAGCATTGTGAGCGAGAATTTGGCCCAATAATAACCCATGCAATCAGGACATGGCGGGAAACTCAAAGGAAATTTCCTAACAATCAAGTATGGCATAATCACACTCCCATATTCAATAACAATGCTCTCTTAATGGGAAAACGACCTATAAGATTCCCTGTATGGGAAGAAAGAGGCATACACTCATTAGGGGATATTTTTAATAACAAGGGCCTCTGTAGTTATGTCGAAATATGCATAAAGTTTAACCTCACCGAGTCCACATGGCTTTTTTACATACAGTTAAAACTTTGTATGAGATCCCACGGTGTTCCATTACACATACCAATTGAACACCACAGATACCACAAATTTTTCTATGACAGAAATACATTGGGAGGTTTTGTATCAGGTTTTTATTCACAATTACTAACGTCCTCGTACGAAACCCTTCAACTAGACAATGTCTGGAGGAGGGATATACCAGACCTGGAAAATGACTTTGATTGGCAAGGAGCCTGGGCAAATGTCCGACTTACATCAAGGAACCCGGATCATCAACAAATCAATCTGAACTATATTCACAGGACATACTTGACTCCTATAAGGCTGTGCAAAATGGGGCTTATACAAAACTCCAAATGCTCCCAATGTACAAATGGGGACGAAGGAACATTTATGCACATGTATTGGGACTGCCCACCAGTTAAGACATTCTGGGAAGATGTGTCCCAACAATTATCAATACTCGTATTTTGGAATATACCTGTTCACCCCGCGGTATTGCTATTGAATGATGTTTTTGAGTTTGCAGTGAACCCACAACTAAAAAGATTGGTTTTATCGGGTATCACAGTAGCTAAAAAACTGATTACATCACGTTGGTTTCAACCGGAAAAAATGTGCCGGAAAGTGTGGTTTCTTACATATCTTGATGTGATATATCAAGAAATATCAACAGCAAGAATTCTAGGGCTCAATGAATCCAAAATGTTAATGTGGTTAGAAGTGGTGGAGAGAATAAAAGCTAGCCTATAATGGTGATGTCTGGTTAGGAGTGAGGGATAATGGAGGTACTATCCAAGAGGGGGTCCGGGAGGGGGGGATTTGAGCTGGAGCATATGTGTGTAGGGTTTTAGAAAATAGGTATTCGGGGTATATTATATACTAACATTTATATAATTGTAACTTCGCTGGATATACACGGTATACGGTTAAAATGTTATTATTGACTATTTTTGTTTTATCCTGTTTCTGTACTTGCATATATTTTAACCACCTTTACTGAAAGTTTCATTATACATTGTGTGTTGAGTACTGACTTTTAATAAGTTTTGTTTTGCAATAATAAAAAAAAAAAAAAAAAAAAAAAAAAACGACCTGGATAGTTGATGATAATAAACATTTAACTTCCTTAGCTGAAGTATTCTAAAATCATTTAAGCCATTCTCCTTTTCTGTGTGTGCGCACGCATCTCATATCTGGTCTGACAGAGGAGTTTGATAGTATTTACTGAGGATTGCCAGATAATGTTGATATTTAAAACACAAAAAAAATAATAATACAAAATAGATATACATGATCATGCAACATAAAAAAAATTGTTGTAGGAACAGTTTGGGAGAGGGAGGTAAGGGGTTTTAGATTGTGTGTTGTGAAGTTTAGACTTCAGAGAGGGAGAGTAAAGTACAGAAAAAAAGGTACCGTTGGGTACCGGTGTCGATTCCCAGGTAAAAAGAAACATTTTCAGACTCGTTGTCCCGAACAGACCCACCGCGTAGGCCAGATGCAAGCCGCATTTTACAATAAACCTCTGTGGGGCTGCTTAAAAAAAAATTATAATCGCAAATGTAATTGCAATCGCAATATCTGTCAGAAAAATTGCAATTAGATTATTTCCCAAAATCGTGCAGCCCTAGAATATAAGTATGTTTTTAATCTTTTCTGCTGTAATTCCAAAAACGCTAGTTATAGACCCAAACGCATTATATAGATTATCGATTGCCGTTCCCCCCCCCCCCCCCCCCCATACACGCTACACCAAAAAACTCAAATGTATATGATCGGTATACATTATGCCTCATCATGCACGGAGGAAAGGGGGGGGGGGTCGTTTATAATTCCCCGATCATCAGTAAATGCTTAAAGGGGAACTCCAACACAAATTAGCTTATTTAACATCTTCCCTGGAGTTAGACAAGAAGATACATACCTTTTTTGTCTCTGTGCGTGCATTTAGCTTTGGGAATAGACGCTCCGTTAGCATAGCTTAGCTTCATCACTGGAAGTGAGGCAGATCCGTAGCCTTACAGTGTATTGCAAGGTCTGACATTGACCAAACTTGATATGCATGACCTTGGTGGGCTCTAGGTCAACTCCTGAAAAGGGGGTCACTGTCAGACTTTGCAATCAAAAGTTAGGGGGCTAGGGGAGCTCCAGTAGCTCACCACGTACCGCGAGTGCTATTTCAGCGCCGTGGACAACCGTGCTCGTCACGGATCTGGGGCTGAGCGAGTTCGAATCCTGGACTGCAGCCGTGCCTTTCCCAGAGTGTCTTCCCCCCCATCTGAACCCTTTCAGCCTGCTTCTGTCGGTCGAACTTGACCAAGTATAAATGCGATAAACATATAAGAGCCAGGGAAATGGCCAAAGTTTAAAAAAAAAAAAAAAAAAAATTAGGGGGCTAATAACCCTTGCCATAATTTCAGTGCGCCCCCTAACTTTTGATTGCAAGGTCTGACATTGACCCCCTTTTCAGGAGTTGACCTAGAGCCCACCAAGGTCATGCATATCAAGTTTGGTCAATGTCAGACCTTGCAATACACTGTAAGGCACTGTAAGGCTACGGATCTGCCTCACTTCCAGTGATGAAGCTAAGCTATGCTAACGGAGCGTCTATTCCCAAAGCCAAATGCACGCACAGAGACAAAAAAGGTATGTATCTTCTTGTCTAACTCCAGGGAAGATGTTAAATAAGCTAATTTCCCAAAATGTTGGAGTTCCCCTTTAATGTAGGTTGGGTGATATATTGATCAGATGGTTTGCAAACAAGGAAACTCACAATCGGGTTGAAAATAACGTTATATTCCTCTTACCGTGGGTCAATGAGACTGGCGGTGAAAGATCCCAAGTACACGACGCCGATCGCCTAGGTCCATTTCCGGTTTGTATGTCGCAATAAACGCCAAAATCATATCGATTATTAAGTTTAGAAAGCGATCCATTATGTACATAATGTCTGTCGGGAGTCCCGCAACGAGATGCGACGGCCGAATGAGTTTCATCGCCGCACATCGGGCACATCCTGTAGGCGAGTGTAACTATCCACTAACCATCCACCAGGCGGCGGTATTGAGCCGTCGTTGCCGTCACCTATAGGGTCCAGCTGCAGCACCGCGGGTGTATATATGAATTATGAATGCCAATGGCGAAAAAATGAAATATTGATCTCAAAAACGCTGGACAGCGATATTGGCAGAATTCGCATGGCGGCCAATAACGCTGGACAGCGTTTTTGGCGGAGAAAGTGTTAATAGTGACTGATGTAGCTTATTCCGATAATCACAGCAATATAAACAGTCCGATTATTACCTAGCTCAACTCAGAATTAAAAAGTGCTGCACGTCGTGGGTTCCATAAGTGGTTAAAGTAGCGTCGTGTTTGTTCGGTACACAGCGCGTGCTCAACCCAAGGTCCGGTACCGCCACACCCACCTACTGAACATGGCACACGACGCCCAGCTTAACCCTGTCACTGCCGCACTACCAAAACGGTTAACACTTTAATTACACAGAAGGTTAACCCTCTCACTGCCACACGACAGCATGTCGACCCTTTCACCGGCGGCCATGTGATATAAGGCTGTTTCCCCCGAACCCTGTTTTTGGGATTCGAACTTCGTCAGGGTTTTTCGAACGAACGTTCGAACCTTCGTTTTTAATAACAAATAAATAAATAAAAAATAAAGTTTAAATGTTTTGTTTATACTTTTTTTTTTTACCATCCTCAAACTAAATCCTCAATTTGAATAAAGTGATTAATCTGATTAAATTAGTATTTATTTTTTTTATTAAATCAACTTTCCAGCCCCAGCCCCAGCCCAGGGAGAAGCCCCAGCCCAACTAAATAAATTAAATCAACTTTCTTTAATGAATATAAAAAAATATATATAAAAAATCAGTTTATTTTAATACTATAATATTAGTGTAGCCTAATATTTATCTGCAACTGTGAAGAAAACCCCTGTTGGTTTAAACAGAATAAAAAAAAAATATATATATATATATATAATTTTTTTTATTAAAAATGAAAAATTCGAATGTTGATTTAGAATTCGAATGCCAGCCTAACGTTCGAACGTTTGGGCTCAGCCCTAGTGTGATAGTAAAGGGTTAACCTTCTGTCGTGTGGCAGTGAACGGGTTAATGAGATGATAACGGCATTAAATAAGAGACTGCGTTAGGCCTACGGTTACCCTGCCACCTTCCGTGTGCATTAATATTTCATATTTCATAGCCCCACCTCTCACCTTCAGGACGGTCTGCGGGCCGAACATGTCCCAGATCCTCCTCCTGCGCACGTCGATGCCCACCCCGGGGTGCTGCGGCACAAGAGGGGGAGTCATCATCACTTCACCAGCAGGCGGCGCTCTCGCCAACACCACCACCACCACACATTGGTGCCAAGGGCTGATGACACCTACGCCTAGCTACACTACTAATATGAAACATAGACTATTTGATGCTGTGCGGAGAGACAGTTTAGCTGTGTTTTTGTTTACATAACTAGAATTCTTGTTTTCTTCAGATACTGTAAGCATAGGTGTCAAACTCATGACCCGCGGGCCAAATGAGGCCCGCCACGTCATTTGATGTGGCCCCCAAGAGCTCTGGTACATTTATTTATTTTTTATTTTTTTAAACATTAATCTTGGGTTCAAAAATAGCGGCGTTAAAAGAATTGTGGGTTAATGCGTTAATAAAGCTTTAACTTTGACAGCCATAGTTATTACACATTCTTACACATACATGTATGTTGAACATCTGAGGTATTGATGAAGTAACAAAGGAAAAAAGCCAAAAGCACTTACTCCTCAGACATTCTTTGACAATTTTACAGCCCAAAATACAAAAAAGATCCAGGCGGAATAGGTAACAAAGGGTTGAAGAAATATTGTCTGAACTGTCAGATGCAAACTGGCTGTGTGACATAACCGAGCATCTCGCTCAATTGAATAAGAAGCTGTAGGGACGCAAACAAGTCCCACCCAAAACTTGACCAATATAGTTGTGAACTGAGACAACCCTTATTTTGTTATTTTTGAGTACAGTTACAGTTCTGTTTCGTATTAGCTCTCGCTCGGCGTCACTCTCTGCACTGTCCTCGCACACGTGCACACGCACTGAATAAAGACCACAATGTACCTTTAATCCCAATATTTGTCTGACCACACCCCTATCAGCTTACCCATATAAGCAGGGGTGGGGCCACCCACTCGCCTCCTTCTCGCTTTCACCACAAGGAAGAAGTGCCTCGGTAGATCCCCACACTTGAAGTGATGTGATGGTAGGAGAAGAGTTGGAAAACAAGGATACGTTGACATCATATCTTTATTTTCTCTCACTATTTTCGAGAAAATACGGCGATATTGTCTTCGTACTGGAGTGTCTGGAAGATGATGATCATTCTAAAAATCCTCCACCGGTTTTCGTATTGGGAGTTCGCGCCGCTACATGCTTTTCCAACTGCAGCCCTTGCTGTGTGCTGGTTGCGGTAAAGGCACAGCTGGGCTGTAGGACGCGCCGCTGTTGTGAGAAGCGATGGGTTCCAGGTTTGGTAAGTTATGTTTTGCTGGCAGGCTCCACTTGTCTGTTAGTGCTATGGGGGCTAATTGACAATGTTTATGAAAACCGGCCCCAGGCTAGGGTCCTTTGTTCAGCCTCTTAGGCGACAGAAGACCTTGGTCTGAAGCCCATTATAGTTTTAACTAGTGGGCCGCGACCATTAACACTGGTGATCCCTGTGTTTTCTGGACGAGTGGATATCTCTTCTGTCACCGTGTAGCCCCTTCTTTCATATCCAAATGAGAGTATTCCTTCACGAGGAGATATGGGCATAGATGTTCGATAGCGGAAGATCTATGTTCAAGTCAGCTACACAGGCCAGTTTGGGTATTGTGCTGGCTTCGTCGGGTGTTGGTAAAATCACCGTTGTAAAGCTGTGTTGACATCTTGTTTCTCTTTTCTCTTAAAAAGTGAGGAGGGTTTCAGAACGGCGGCCTGTCTGGGTGAGTGTTATATCATTGTGTACAAGTTCAGGTGATAGCTGCTTAGCTTACGGTTAGCCAGTCAGCTGTTAGCTGCGGCGTTAGCCTGCTGTGATCACTGCGTGGCCTACATATGTTGGGCCTACTGTTAGCCAGTCAGCTGTTAGCTGCGGCGCTAGCTTGCTGTGATCACTAGGAAACGTTAGCTTGCTGCTATCGGCCAAGGCCCAGCGCGGGGTAGCTCCGGCTCCTCGCGCGCCGCCGCGAGCTCCCCTCTGGTCGCGTGCGCCGTTCGCTCGCCGTCTCGCGGGCAGGGGCAGTAGCGACCGACGGTTGGAGCGGCCGTTAGCTTAATGCTACTCTGTTGAACGTGCTTTGATTATAACATGTTTTAAACACTCTTGACTACGACGTCATCTTTGACAGAGGATGTTCGTCGAACCTACCCTGGGCCGGGACGGCAAAGCCTGCGTCAACAAAGGGGACCGTAACGACGGGTTGGTGCGGCGACGCTGCCCAGTTCGAACAACACAGGACGGCTGTGTTTTCTACGGGGCCTTGAGACTGCACTTCGCTGATCTACGCTCCGGGTAGGACAAAGGTTTGGCCAGACCTTATACGCGTCTTCTGGCTTTACCTTCTACATGTTTTGTGAATAACGCCGTTTTCCAAAAACGTGTGTTGCTGCAATACATTTAGGATACGACGCGAGTTTTGTGTGAATTGTCTTGTCACTGGTAATTAGCTTCTCCGTGCAAATCGGGTTGTTGTTACAGATGTGAAAATGATCTGGTTGTTGTGTGAGAAACATCATGTGTGTTTATATGTACCGTGTACTCACAACTAAGGGGTAACTAACCTATGAAGCTATGCTTAGTGACAAATGAGTAAAGAATATTCTTTTCTCAGCCTGTGATGACAATGAACAGTGTGTTCACATATTAACAGGTTTTCCTGTTTTAACTGGCCGTATTAAGGGTAAAGTAGGAGGATTGTGTTTCCCCCCGGTTCCCTGGGGACTTTTTCATCCTCCTATCAGACATGTTGCTGCACTACATTGTGTTTTTGTGTGGTAGGGATGCGATGTAACCCTTAGCTTGATTGCTGAGGTTGTGCTAAGACTGCTGGAGAAACTTTATTTTCCTAAAAGAAAAGATTGCTTGGTCGCTTTCGTGTGTGCTTAGCAAGGCCTGTGGCCGATACTAATCGAGAATTATGTATTCTCTCATTATGAAAAACGGCGTTCCTCTGTAGAGTGTTTTTGCCATTTTTTGTAGGTGATGATGGGTTGTGTGTGTCATGTGACCTACAACTGGGTTGGACTGGCCACAGAAGCACATGTGTGAGTTGGACCGGGGCTCTTAGAGAGCCCTCTCTATTCTGTGTTTTTTCCTTAGTAAAAATCAGATAGCAGGTTAGCTCATGCACTGTGTGAAGCTGTCAAACGCTTCATAGAGCTGACTATGACTGTGTCATACTCTCTTTTTGTCATTACATCGTATCATGGGTGTGGGGTCGTAAAGGGGTGAACTGGTTTTGATTGATTGATTGAAAACTTTATTAACAGATTGCAGAATGGGTACAATACAGTACAGCTCAATACACACAATTGTTAAGGGGATGCAGACCAGAGAAAGACTTTCGTCTTGTTTACATCAGGGTCCCCCATTTTCAATTCATCAGGAGTAACCTTTCCTCTCCCCCTTTTTTCTGTTGGTCAGGGGTACACCCCCTGTCCTTCAAGGTTCCTGTCACGTTGCGGTTCGGCACGTTACCGGGTGAGGGGGGGGGGGGGGGGGGGGGGGGGGGGAGGGAGTTTCCTGGTCCCACGGCCTGGAATATTGGGCGTGTGCACCGCAGAAATTCCCCCGCCATAGAGTACGTCACCGTGCGCGTCTCTGTTGGTAGGACTTCCGTGTGCTGTTCAGGTCCATGTGATGGATCTGTTTTCGGGGGGTGGTCAGGGCTCCTCCTCACCAAGCGCCTATTCGGGCCTTCTGTGAGTTCGGACTCCTCCTTCCATGTGAGGGAGCCTCCTTCAGAGTACAGAGCCTCCTCCTCAGATTGTCAAGGTGAGTGGACCCTCTAGAACAGGCTTCCTTCTTTTCTATTAAAAAAGAGTTGGAGTTAGGAAGTGTCACACCCCTCTTGTCGTTCCCCTGGGCGCCTTGGGGATTCAATGACAGGTCTAAATAGCCTGTTCATTGATGTGGGTGTGTCCCGACGCACGCATAGTGCTAGCTCGCTGTAAACAGGCGACTGACTGGCACGCCTTGGTTGCTTGAGGTTAAAACGGCGTTTTTATAAAGCAACTGGGATGGGGGTTTTTCCTCTTCCGACGACCACATCCCGCGACCTGGGTTGGTTATCGACGGATTCTCGTTCATGTCTGGGGGATGATGACGGAATGGATCTGAACATATGTAGAGGGGTCTCACGCCCTGGGGGTGGGCCACCGGGCGCGGTTTGCCCGAACGTCTGGGTGGCGCCTTCTTTTCATGTTAAGATCAACACGCATATCTGCCCTTTCTCCTGGAGTAGGCATGTCGGCGTGGTTAGGGCACGGGACTGGTTCTGGTCACGCTGGTCCGGATCAGTTGAACCCGTTGTCCGCCGGGGATGCAGATCTGCTGTTCTGGTACCCTGAGGGACTTGGGCTTTTTTCAGGGGGAAAAATGCCAGGTCGGTCCGGGTGTCACAGGGTTAGGCGCTATGGAGACCCTGGTTGGGTACATTTTTTACTCAGCACTGTCGTAATGGCTTACGGCCATGCCAACCTGTACACGCTCAATCTCGTCAGATCTCGGCCGCTACACAGGTTGGTCCTGGTTAGTACTTGGTTGGGAGACCGCCTGGGAATACCAAGTACGGTGTGCTTAGGGGCGGGTTCTCCATTATTTTTCGCTCCTCTCTCACGCATGGCGAAGAGGGGCCTGTTGGGGTGGTCTTTGACCTCCTCTGGTGACCCTGTGCTTCCCGTATCGCCAGGCCCGGTCCGAAGTAATGTTTCGTCGACCCGTAGGCCTGGGTTAACCCTTTTTTGGAAACTGAAACACTTGTACTGCGGTATAGCCGGTGTATACCCGCAGGTGTGTTTTGGAGTTTTTTCTTGAGGGGTTATAGGAACAACCACCGCATTGGGTAACACCAAGGTGGTTGATTCCCTGGTGTGTTGGAGCAGTGTCAACTCCCGGGTTCACCGGTTGAGGGTGCCCCTGCATGTTCATGACGTCTGCCGATCGTGTCAGCCTTCTCTGCCTCAACCCCTCTGGGTGGGGTTTTTTAAATGGAGGCTTGGTCATGCAACAACGCCAGCATACGCCCCTTCCGCCGGGGCGGCTGTGTTCAGCTGTCCCCTCTGGCGCCTGTCTCGTCCGCAGTCTCCAGGCTAGGGTTAACAGCCTGTTGCCTGGTTTTTCCCCGGTGCGCTGCCTGCTTCCGTTGGTTAACCTTTTTTGTGTGCTTACGGCCACGCTGACTGCCTGTTCTGCAGGGTCAGTGTGCCAGGCGGTGTACTATTGGGGGGACAGGCCCCGCTCGGTTGAGGGGCCTTTGTCCGAATACGCTGGCGATGTGGGGGGCGGGGTCACTAAGTGCCCACCTGGTGGGGTCTTGATGCTGGCATCATGGACTTCTCCGGGCCCCCGTTCCAGGGGGTCCAGTCCCTTTGGTGGGTCTGGGTCTTCCTTCGCGCTCCGCTGCTACGGCCTTGCCACGGGGTTGGGTTTGCCCTTGACCCCGTGATTCTGGGGGCAGTAACGAGGTTGTTTCCTCCGTTCGTTCCCGGGTGGCATGCGGGTTGTGCGTGTGTGTAGTCGTGGGGTCAAGCCACGGTCTGCTCACCCTGTGCGTTGAGTTGCTTGAGTGCCTCTTCGCACGGTCGGGTCCGTCGCCCTCCCGTGAAGCCCCCAATAGGGGGGGTGCCCTCCATTAGGGTGGGTCGGGGGGGCTCTGCCCTCCCTGTTCTGATGGTTGTGGGGGGCTTTCAGCGGGGTGTATTTGTCGGCCGATGGCTCTCGCTCGGCCTCCCTTGTGCAGAGAGTGACGCCGAGCGAGAGCTAATACGAAACAGAACGTTAGGTTATGACTATAACCAAGTTCTGTTAGTATAGCGACGCTCAGCGTCCGACGCCGCTGCAGCCCTTGATCTCGCCTTGTGGTGAAAGCTTGGGAAGGAGGCGAGTGGGTGGCCCCACCCCTGCTTATATGGGTAAGCTGATAGGGGTGTGGTCAGACAAATATTGGGATTAAAGGTACATTGTGGTCTTTATTCAGTGCGTGTGCACGTGTGCGAGGACAGTGCAGAGAGTGACGCCGAGCGTCGCTATACTAACAGAACGTCATAACCTAACGTTGTGTGTTCATGCAGACACATAATAGCAATTTCATTACGAATTGAAAATGGGGGACTCTGATGTAAACAAGTCGAAAGTCTTTCTCTGGTCTGCATCCCCTTAACAAGTGTGTGTATTGAGCTGTACTGTACTCATTCTGCAATCTGTTAATTAAACTTTAAATCTTCCATTAGTTGGATGTATGGCCTCTGCAAGGTTGTGTGCAGCCATTTGTTTTTGTAACATCTGCTACATCTGTCCCACGTGTTCTTTGCAGCTCACAGTTGTTAGTTCTGCCCCTCTTGACTGTGACAAAAAGGTTTTGAACAAACTTAATGTCATAGCTTGTATTTGATGATATTCTTCTGTTATTTACTTGAATGGTTTGATCATTGATTGATGGAGTAATATGGGGTTCTGATAAACTAAAATTATTTGTTAAAATAACATAAGCTAACATATATTTTTACATCTATGCAAATGCATATGCAATATGTATAACTTGAATAAGTAATAAATACAGAAACAACATGTTTAACAATATGTAAATGAGTAGCTACATTTATTTTACATTACATTAACATTTATACGGTCTTTGGCCCTTTGAGGGCAACCATAATGCTGATGTGGCCCTCTGTGAAAATGAGTTTGACACCCCTGTTGTATGCCATCTAGGACCTAGTGTGTGTGGGGGGGAGGAAGAGGTGAGGGTGACACAAGCATTGGTTCTGAAAGCTAACATACTTTAAACATCACTATGAACTAGCAGAGCTACATAAACAGCACTGTAAACAAGAGAACTAGATGGCATACAGTATCTGAAGAATGGAATGCTAGTTATGTAAACAAAAACACAGCTAAACTGTCTCAGCACAGCATCAAATAGTGTATCCACATCTTGATTGATTGATTGATTGATTGATTGAAAACGTTATTAACAGATTGCAGAATGGGTACAATACAGACAGTACGGCTCAATACACACAATTGTTAAGGGGATGCAGACCAGTAGGGCTGACCTTCAGAGCTTTTTTTGGCCGAGATTCGATTTTAATTCGAAGCTTCAAAAAAAAGAAAAAATAATTATAATTTTTCTTTAAATTCTTCTTATGTTGTGGGACTTGTACAGCACTTGGTCAACTTTGTTGTTTTTAAATGTGCTCTATAAATAAAGTGGATTGGATTAATTAATAAAATTAATAATGAGTGAGCTGCGCTGCCTGGGCGGCTGCTCTCCGTTACACAGCCAACAACATTACATTACATAATTATGTTGCAACCTTCGTCTATAAAGCAAACAATTATATAAATATTTATATGTATGTAATAGAGACAAAGGCAGAATTCGACTTAATTTTTTAATAAGACATGTTTTTATATGGGTCGGGACACTATAACAAATACTATAGAGCAGTGGTTCTCAAACTTTTTACACCAAGTACCACCTGAGAACGTAGCTGGCTCTCCAAGTACCACCATATGACCGGCGTTAAAATACAGTCTATTCAGCTATGCACAGTTCACGCAGGAGGCAAATGTATTCCTAATACCATTATTTATTGTTAACTTTTGTCAGGCACAGCCACAATGTACAAAGGGATAGCACTAGAACTAGCAAACGCTTCCACACAACTCATACAATGCAAGGGGCATTGAGAACATAATAACTAACATTCTCACATAGCAAGTGAGAAAATTAAGAACAACTGTATTTCAGCAAATGTACTTAATTCTCTCTCTATCTCTCTCACACAGCAAGCAATTGTCCGTTATTCTCTCTCTCACACACACACACACACACACACACACACACACACACACACACACACACACACACACACACACACACACACACACACACACACACACACACACACACACACACACACACACACACACACACACACACACACACACACACACACACACACACACACACACACACACTTATTTGGTTACAAAAACTTAATTTCCTGCATTCTGGTGCAGGAATTTTTGAATGTTTACCCTTTAAATGCCAGTGTTTGTGATGGGCATCACAAATTATTGTAAAAAAGAAAAGAAAACACATATTCAATACATTTTTTAATGTTTACCCTTTAAATGCCAGTTTGTGTGATGGCATCACAAATTATTGTTAAAAAAAACACAGAAAGTAAAATATTTACAATATATCAAATGCAAAGTAAATTTTTCTGGGGGGGATTATTACAGGCTAGGCAGGTGTCAATGATTAGCAGCAACACATATTTTGATGGATTTTTTGTAATGTCAGATTTAACACCAACTCTTTTCAGAAAAGTGGGAGTATTTCATTTTTTATCTGACATTACAAGAAATCTAAAAATAAATGGTTATGATCAGGGCTGAAGTTGAATTAACACTTTGGCTGCCATGGGTTAAATTCATTATCAACCGTAGGTTGCCGGCTCTATTTGTCTATAGAGAAAGTCCCCTTCTTTGCAGGGCTATAACTTTTTAAATTCTATTGCTATATTGCCATTATTAGGGCCCATTCAAAGTCCTATATGTATTGTTCATTGTGTAGCAACGTTAAACTTTTTCATTCACATATTCATAGTAAAGTATGGTCTAATGTATAAGTATGTTTTCATCTCTTTCTGCAGCTTTCTCCAGAACGTGATCTATAGCCCCAAATACATTATATTGATGATGCAATACAGTTTTATGGCAATCAGCGCGATATAAAAAATTCCAACTAGACGTACTTCTAGAAGTTACTACACGTCATCTGATGTTGACCGGATGGGCTAGGGGGCGTTTATAATTCCGTGGGCAGCGTTATACCAATCATCTAATGTGGGTCAAATGTTGATAATAGCAGTTAGTATCGAAGACGGTAACGTTACACGCTAAAACTCACCCCAGTCTCCGCGCGCCGTTGGGCGATCATCGTAGAGTAGAAATTTTATCATTATGGGATGTAGATTTACCCGGTCCATCTCCAGCTTGTATAATGGTATATACGTCCAAATCATGTTGTTTATCGAGTTATTGGCAATCGTACGCTATGTAGTGTGTCGAGATCGAGTCCCGGGACCTATTAGCGAGTGCCCGGAAGTAATACGGCCGTCCAGCACAACCTCTACGGCACTTCCTGTTAAGCGATTGCGCCGATCGGCCACCAGATGGCGCTCCTGAACCGCCAGAGAGCTCAGTGGGTCCTCCTGGTGGATCTCAGGCCAACGGAGGGGACATATGAATCCGATCCCAGATTTTTGAAATATTGATATTAAAGACGCTGTAAAGCGTCTTCGGCAACTTGAGCATGGCCGGGAATGACGTGTTTAAGCGTTTCCCGGCACCCAAAGTGTTAAAGATGTATGACTGTTTAGACTGCATTACTCTCTGTCACAGTGATCTCCTGGTTGTTCCCCACTTATATTATCTAACTATCGCGCTGCCGCAACCAGAAACACTGGCCTGGCCTGCTTCTACGTTCAGTGGCCTGACTGCAAAAAAAAAAAAAAATAATGTTTTTTTGCTTTTTTGGAAATGTTTTCAAGTACCACCAGCAGTACCACCAAGTACCACAGTTTGAGAACCACTGCTATAGAGAATTGTCAGTGCTGTAAAGTTTAAACCTTTTTAAATCTTAGACAAACGAAACACTGCTTTTATGAAATATTGTAAGCTGTCATTTGAGGCTTTATAAAAGCAGCACAATGAACACAAATCTGTCAGTGCCGAGTCCGACCTCATCTTAAATAAAACAAAGAGAGGCAGAGTTAATGAGGCGTATGACGTTCGTTGTATTGGAGGCGCAAGATTTTGCAGGTGGGAGGGGGGATACAAAAATTTAATAAAGATTTATATATATATAATTTTTTTTATATATCCGAATTTTCAAAGTATTTAAGACAGCCCTATAGACCAGAGAAAGACTTTTGCCTTGTTTACATCAGGGTCCCCCATTTTCAATTCATAATGACATTTATGACACAAATCGATCTCTAAACAATGTTTGTATGTCTCCGCAATTGTATGATTCTGGCCTGGTAGGTTAAGCCAGGGGTTCCCAAACTTTTCAGGCCGCGACCCCCAAATAACGGTGTCAGAGAGCCGCGACCCCACTATTATAGGAGGTAAAAAAAAGTATTATTATTATTATTTTTTTTTTTATAAATGTATGGTTGAAACATGCAAACGTTCAAACGCACACACACTAATAAGCATTGGAGGCTTTTAACCAGGGCCGGACTGAGGAAATCATTCAGGCCAGGAAATATAGTGCAAAATATAGTGCTATATGCCCCAGTCAGGCCACCTTTTAAGCAGGGGGTCTGGGGGTCCCCCACCAGGATTTTTTTTGTTACAAAGACTTCATTTCCTGCATTCTGGTGCAGGAATTTTTTAATTTGTACCCTTTAAATGCCAGTGTTTGTGATGGCATCACAAATTATTGTTAAAAACAGGCTGGCATATGTATGATTAGCAACAACACTGATTTTGATGGATTTTCATTTTTTTTGTAATGGCAGATTGAAAAAAATACAATCTTTTATTCAACTTCAGCCCTGATCATAACACCACATATTAATTTTATAATTCTAACCCTTTAAATGCCAGTGTGTGTGATGGCATATATTTGCAATATATCAAATGCAAAGTAGATTTTTCACCGACAAGTGAAATTTTGGCCTCTGGCCCATGGACTAAAAGGCCTTGAGGGGATTTACGTCTGATTCAATTTACCTATCTCAAACCCTGCCCTCTTTTCTTGATCCTCCAATCACAACTGTAGCTTTGTCTGAGGAAAGTTGTGATTGGAAAATCAAGAAAAGAGGGCAGAGATGAGTCAACTGGTATGATGCCAGATGATAAAGAAAATACATTAGGTGTAATAAGTCTTTTGTGTTGGTTATAGTGTTTTATATTTTGTATTGGGTTCTTTGTATTTTGTACTCAAAGTTTTAAGTCTGTATTTATCATTTGTATTGTCTTGTCATTATTATTGTTGATGTCAATGTGGTGTTTGTTGTAAACATTTTTATTAAAATATTTTTTTTTATAAAATGTTTAATAAATTTGGCATAATACATTATCCTTTGACTCACTCCTTCGTTGGTCAGTATGTGAACCAGGAGGCCGTTTCCACAGCCCAGGTCCACGAAGGACTGTTTCTCAGTCAGGCCCTTCTCCGCTCGCTCCTCTGACCACAGCACCTGGACACAAAGCACTGTTTAGCAGCCAGGCTCTGCTCTGCTTGCTCCTCTGACCACAGCACCTGGACACAAAGCACTGTTTAGCAGCCAGGCTCTGCTCTGCTTGCTCCTCTGACCACAGCACCTGGACACAAAGCACTGTTTAGCAGCCAGGCTCTGCTCTGCTTGCTCCTCTGACCACAGCACCTGGACACAAAGCACTGTTTAGCAGCCGCCAGGCTCTGCTCTGCTCGCTCTTCTGACCACAACACATGTATTGATTGATTGATTGAAATGTTTAATTAACAGATTGCAGAATGGATACAGTACAGTACAGCTCAATACACACAATTGTTAAGGGGATGCAGACCAGAGAAAGACTTTCGTCTTGTTTACATCAGGGTCCCCCATTTTCAATTCATAATGACATCAGCGTTTCCGTTAGCCGGTAATTACCGGTATTTGACCGGCAAAATCTGTTAAAGTCCGACATATTTAATCTCTCCGGTCTTAATGTCCGGTGAAAATAATTCCCTGAGTCTAAGCACAATTTGATTATTTGAATTGTATTAAAATAGGCTAAAATTAAATAGCCTATGCGATGAACGAAACAATCATTACATTTGTTTCATCGTTGCTTCTAATAATGACAACGACGTTGTCAGCGAGAGCTTAGTGCTGGGTGTGCAAACTTTTGTGAAGCTGCAGAGCCGGAGCAGCAGCAGCACAATGCAGTACTCCAGCAGTACTCCAATTCAGCCATTTTCAATTCAATGTTGGGTGGGGGGCGCTGCTGTGCGGTCCCCAGAAAAGAGCCAATAACAGCTGAATCTGCTGCTCTGCATCGACATACTCTCGCAAATAAGTCATTGGGAGGTGGAGAGAGAGAGTCGTCACGCAAACCCACGATAATGTTGCCGTCTCTCTCTGCCAAATTTCTCAGTTCTTCGCTTGATATAATTAATACAAATGTCCAATATAACGGAATTCGTTAGCTCATAAAAATGTGATTATAACAGACTGTTGTTTATTAATGTCGGGCGACTGCCCACAGACACCTATTTGATTTAAAGTCGGCAGCAGCACGAGTCTCGGGACTTATTTTATTTGGAATATAATGACTTTATACGCAAAAGTAGCCTAGTTTTAAGTAAAAATATTATAAATCTACATGCCTTGATGATGTCATTCTTTTGTTTTGTTGTCATTCTTTTGCCTATCAATTGTTTTTAAGCTCAATAAACTCTGACCGGAATTTCTCTCATTTGACCGGTAGATTGAAATCTACCGCACACTGAGGCCGGCAACAATTTTTTCTAACAGAAACCCTGACATACACAACATACAGATATAAGAATCTAATCTAATCATCTAATCTAATCTAATCATGACATTTATGACATACATGGCATACAGATATACAGTACTGTAGGGCTGTCCCCGACTAAGGATTTGGATAGTCGACTATGATTGGCCGAAATTAATTAAAAAAAATATATATATATATCTACTTTTTTCTCCCATCCCAATTTCGTATCGTCCAATTCTACCCTCCCCTGTCTCGAACGCTGTTTGGCCATGCCTCCCACAAGCCGGCTGCAATGTGGACGAAGCCTTGCATCACGTGTCCCCTCCGGTACTCGAGGAAGTAGCCGTCGCATCTTTTCACCTGCACAGCACGATCTTTCAGCGGCGAGGGTCTGCGTGGGAGGGACACACCGCCCCCGTCGCTTCCTGATTCTGCTGCGCAGGCGCACCAACCGACCTGTAGGAGTCGCTGTCCACAACGTCCGATCCCCACCCATCAGCTTTCCCACCCCTAATACTGCCAATTGTGTTAGTATGAACGACCAGCCAAGCTGATAGCAATGCGGAGAGCTGGGCTCGAACCCAGCGTCTCCTGCATTGGTGGGCCGATTTTTTTTTTTATGTATAAATATGTATATATATATATATTTTTTTGTATCATTCCATTTGGGCTGTGGGGTGCTTAATGTCTGAAGGAGTCAACGGAAGGCTTCTTGTCCCCTGCAAAAGCATGCAATTGGTCCACTGATGGATACATCTTGATATTTGTCTAGTCTAGTGTGTTCATTAGATGGGTGAAATCCTCTTTCAGTGCCTCTGTGCCTGTTTTCTTAGGCAGTTAGCCTCTGGTATGCGTGCCATTAGCGTTAGCCACGCTTCTAGGCCTCTTTTCTTTTGGAAAGAATGATACAAAAAAATGTAAATTTAAAAAAGTTTTTTTTATTTATTTATTTTTTTCCGACTAAGGTTGGCAGTCGACTACGGCTCTTTTCGATCAATTAGTCGACTATTCGACTAATAGGGGTCAGCCCTACAGTACTGTTATATTTGTGACATACAAGATATGCAGATATACAGTACTGTTAAACAGATCCTAACAGTAAATATATACATACGAGGGGCAGGGAAATGTACATTGGGAGGGGGTGGGTGGGGGAGGGGGGTGCAAGGTGCAAGCATAGGGAGGGGGGGTTTGGACATTTACGGGGGCCAGTTTCTAATTGCAGCCTCCCGTAGGTGTTCTTTGAGAGTGGTTTTGAAAGTGGGTAGTGATTCACATTCCTTTACAGCTGTGGGTAGGGCGTTCCACATTGATGTGGCATAATTGCGAAACGTGTTTAGTCCCTTGTTTGAGCCGAATCTGGGTTTTACATGATTTGTGGAACTCCCTCTGGTGTTGTGGTCGTGGAATTCACTGACCTTTGGGAAGTATTTCGACATGTACATGGGTAAAAAAATTAAAAAAGTAGTAGAACGCGCTCACCTCACTAGACTTGACACTGGGTGCTGTAACCTCTGATATCATACATAAAAATAGGGAAACAATGTCCAGGCACGCACTCCAGGTTTTTCCAAATTTATTGGCAGCCTGTAATCATGAAGTTTCGGTGTGAACACACCTTCTTCAGAATAGCTTGCATGAAGCCTGAAGGGTAAGTGACCCTAGTATATACAAGTCAAACAGGAAGTGACAACATAGGAAGTGACAACACATTCCCACAAGAGATCTGCAAAAAAGTACAAAATACCACTTACAAGCACAACCTTTTCAGAATTATGTAAATCAAAAAGAAGCATGTAAATAAAAAAGAGATATATCTATATATAGTTATATATATTTTATACAGAGTAGGCCTACATCTTAAACTCTAAACATAAACACGCATGACCCATATAAGCCATCTTTCAATTATAAATATAAAGAATGATAAATGAAAATAGTAAACAATCAAATGAAATGAAATAATCAAATGAAACGGGTCAAAACATTTTCCTCATTGAGGCCTCTAGGCTCTAAACAATCCAGAAAATGAATATAAAAGCATTCCCTTTGTAGCAAGAGCCTGTCTCTGTCGCCGCCTCTTGGTGGTCTCAAGACCTGCTCTATACCCATGTATTTTAAGCCAGAAATATCATGTCCTAACTTATTAAAGTGCCTTGCAACTGAAGACTTCTCGTAATTTCTTCTTATAGAACATTTGTGCTCCGAAATTCTATTTTTAAAACGTCTTCTTGTTTTTCCAACATAGTAAAGGTTGCAAGGACATTTAAGCAAGTAAACAGAATCAGAATTACAGGTAATCCGGCCTCTAACAGCGATACTCCTACCTGTACTTTGATGTAAAAAAAAATCTCTTTAATCATGCCATGACATTGGGTACAAGATAAACATGGAAAATTGCCATTTGGAATATTAGCCATAAAATGGGTAAATTTTTTGGGAAAATCTGTTTTAACTAACTGGTCCCTTAAGTTAGGTTGCCGTTTGTAGAAGTATTTGGGTGGTTCCTGGAACACACCTCCGATCTTAGGATCTGACTTTAAAATGTACCAGTATTTGTTCACAATATCACGCATATCTCTAGAAATAGGGCTGAAGGTGGACACCAATGCTACTGAGTTGCTTTTTACTTTGTCTTTATGTGTAAAAAGGGATCGTCTGTTTATCTGTTTAGTTTTATTAAGAGAATTCTCAATAAGGGCCTCACTATATCCTCTAGATCTAAAGTTCTGACAAAGCTCCTTGGCTTGTGTATCAAAAATGTCATCTGTATTACAGATACGTTTATATCTCAAAATCTGACTAAATGGAAGGCTCCTCTTGAGCTCTGGCAGGTGATAACTGCTATAATGGAGAAACGAATTTCGATCAGTCTCTTTTTTTGAAAACTTCGGTATGGACAATATTGTCTCTCTTTTTCACCAATACATCGAGGAATGCTATGGAATGTGAATCATAATTCATAGTAAACTTTTTTTTAAACTTTATTTTTTTAGCGTTTATCGCTTTTCTGGTCAAGCATGACCGACAGTTGTAGGGTGAAACGGGAGAGAGAGCAGGGGGAGACATTCGGCAAATGACGGCGAGTCCGGGAATCGAACTCGGAGTCAACCAGATCCGTGACGCAGCACGGAGTCCCGCGACGCAGCGCGGTAACATGGTGTGCTACTGGAGCACCCTGTTCATAGTAAACTTAATAGTCTCTCTCTGAGAGTTGAGAAACAAGTGGAACTCTTCCAGAGCCTCTTTAGTGCCTGACCATACAAAAAATAAATCATCAATATACCTCCAATAGGCTTTAATGTGTCCAACATATGGATTATTATTGAAAATACATTCAGACTCAAACTTCGACATAAAACAGTTGGCCATATTAACCGCTACCGGGCTGCCCATAGCTAGGCCTCTTTTCTGTAAATAATATTGATCCTGAAAACGAAAATAATTCTTATTAAGGACTTCCTGAGTCAATGATATTAATGCCTCAGTAGAGGGATGTAGCTCTATTCTC
Organism: Notolepis coatsorum; assembly: GCF_963971535.1. Lineage (NCBI taxonomy): Eukaryota > Metazoa > Chordata > Actinopteri > Aulopiformes > Paralepididae > Notolepis > Notolepis coatsorum. The sequence continues at coordinate 111,408,821 of NC_140168.1, forward strand.
TGATCCAAATAATATCTACATGCACTTAACCCATCAATATGTGGGATGCTAGGATATAAACTAGAAACATCCATAGTACACAAAATATCAATAGCTTCTATACTGCACTCATACAGCTTACTTAGAAAGTCGGTAGTGTCCTTTAAATAACCAGGTTGTGCTGCAGCCAATTCTTTAATTCTTTAGTCAACACATTTTGAGATAGGTTCTGTAAGTGACCCGATACCAGCCACAATAGGTCGACCTGGTGGGTTATGAAGATCCTTGTGAATTTTGGGCAAAGTGTAAATAATAGGTCTTACTGGGTTATCATTCACCATGAACTTAAATTCCTTCTCAGAAATCTCACCCTCCTTAAGAAGGCGCTTTAGAACCTCTTTGATCTCAAAAGAGAACCGAACAGTTGGATCTGTGCTTAAAGGAATATACACATCTGTGTCTGCTAATTGTCTATTTATTTCAGCAACATAGGAACTCTTATTCTGTACCACTAAGGCCGAGCCTTTATCGGCCTTCCTGTACACCAGATTATCTAACTGCATCAATTCCTTAAGTGCTAGTCTCTCTGACTCAAGCAGATTAGGGAATAATCTAGTTTCATTACTTTTCCCACATAGAAGCATAACTTCATCCTCCACTAGTCTACAAAATGTGTCAACTGATGCATGATTAATCTGTGGAGTGAACGTGCTACGAGGCTTGAACAGTGTTTTAAATGGTCTATCAGCCGTGTCCAATGAACTGACTTCTGGCAGCACTGTGCTTCCAGGAGTAGAATAAACTATATTTTTGTCGACATCTCTAGAATAAAAAGCTTTAAGCGTAATGTTCCTAAAAAAATTAAACAATTCAACCTTTGTAGTGAAACCGTCCGTCCACCTTACGAGATGGTACAAAAGAAAGTCCTTTTGACAGTAGTTTACATTGGGAGTCACTGAGGTCTACCTCTGAAATGTTGACTATGTTTGCCACCTCCCCCTGCGTCTTCGGGTTAGAAGCTCTCTTGCCTCGTCGGGTCTTCCTGTGCCTCCTCTCCCTGGTAGGGGAGGAGAGGAGCCTGGCTGAAAAACCTTCCGGCTCCTCGTGTAAGGGCCGAACCTTTCAGGTCCTGGTTGTGTCTCATCTGAGCTCAGAGCAGAGGAGGAAGAGCCAGGATAGGGCCGAGCCCCAGCCTGGTGTGCTTGCCTGCGCATACGTGTGTGTATGAAAGTCTGTGAAAGCCAAGGGTAAACCCTATTGGATTCATAGTCCTGCGTGTCTCTTCGGCGTTTAGCCTGTTTATGTTGCTCAATGTCACGTTTATATTGTTACATTTTTGCTGCACAAGCCTCCTTAATGGCCTGCAGTTCCTCTGTGGGGATCGACTCACACATGTCGACCTCCAGTGCAGTGATCTCCTTGCGTAAACTGTCAAGCTTTGTGCTTTCATTTTCGATAATTAAAAGCATCAGATCTAAGGAACACTTATTCAGAATAGTACACCAAGTATCACAAAAAGCAGGGTTCTCTCGACCCAATGTGGGTTCCTTAATGATACGCAAACCTCTAGGAATGATGCTGTCCTTCCAGTACTGTGACAGTGTGGTGCCGTGCAATAAGGAACAAGTCTCTCTGTCTCAGGCGCAACAGAGAACTGGACATGGCGACGCTCCCTCTTGTAGTATGGGAGCCAGTCTCTGAAGGGGGAAACAGACCGCAAATCCGTGTAGAGTCCTCATTGGAAAATGCGAAGGTCTTGCCGGCAGCCATTTTGTAGAGGCCGAAAAGGACCAAACAATTCGCCCTTGTGGGCAGAAAAAAGTATATATAATAGAGGGAGCTGCGTATCTCAAGTGTAACAAGTGAAAAAAGTAGTAGAAAGGTTGTGCTTGCAAGTGGTATTTTGTACTTTTTTGCAGATCTCTTGTGGGAATGTGTTGTCACTTCCTATGTTGTCACTTCCTGTTTGACTTGTATATACTAGGGTCACTTACCCTTCAGGCTTCATGCAAGCCATTCTGAAGAAAGTGTGTTCACACCGAAACGTCATGATTACAGGCTGCCAATAAATTTGGAAAAACCTGGAGTGCGTGCCTGGACATTGTTTCCCTATTATAGACATGTACATGGGTACCTTAGTTGTGTAGTGTATCTTGTAGACCAGGCCCATTGCAAGTTGCTGTACTCTGTCGTCTACTCTAAGCCATCCTAGGTAGTCAAAGTGGGCAGGGGTGAGGTGGGTTCTAGGAGTAAGGTCAAGCAGTAGTCTGACCAGTTTGTTTTGAGATGTTTGTAATCTTGTTTTTAGTGCCTTTGAGGTGCTTTGGTACCATGAGGTGCAAGCATAGTCGTAGTACCCTTGAATGAGTGCTCCTGTTAACAGTTGTTTTTTACAAACAAATTATAATACCGGTAAGTAAATATAAATAGTTTTCAGTGTGTATGTATTAGGGCTAAACAGAGACGCCAGTCAGCCAATATTATGGGCCGATATTAGTATTTTTTTCATACAGATATATTGTTATCGGCAAAGTGCCACAGATATATCGTTGGTCCGTGTTTTTGTTCTATGTCAAAATCTTTTTTCTTATTTCTTTAACGTGACTTTTCTAAATTAAATGTGTGATATTTACAAGGAAATGTTCATTTTCCTACAGTCTTAGAAAGAAGTAAGTATATTGGTTATAGGAAGTCTGGAGTCAAAGTTGTACAGCCTCAACTCACCAAGAGGTACGTCGCTATGGCAACATCTTCATATACAAACTTCTCTGGATCGGTCACTTCTGGCCAAACCTAGATGGGAATGCAAATAAAATATCAGCATTTGAGCACTAAGGTAAGGTAAGGTAAGGTAAGGTAAGGTACATTTTTATTTGTATAGTGCTTTTCTAGATTAAAATCACAAAGTGCTTTACAGGCAGTAAAAAGTTAATCAGAATAACATAACCACACACGTTACATCACATATAATTTAAAAGTTTGTAAAATACTTTAAAAACAACGTTCATTCAAATAAAGAACACATACACAAATGTTACACTGCATACGTGATCAATTAAAAGCCTGACTGTATAAAAAGGTTTTAAGACCCTGTTTAAAATACAAGGTAGCCGATTCCATCATTTAGGTGCTACGACTGAAAAAGCCCGGTCACTCTTGGTTTTTAGTTTGGTCCGGGGGATGAAGAGCGCTCCTTGGTCGGAGGAGCGGAGAGCCGTCCTGGGGCAGTAGGGGGCATGAGCTCACTAATGTAGCATGGGGCTTCACCCTTTAACCCTTTCACTGCCACACGACAGCCGGTTAACCCTTTCACTGTGACAATACAGAAGGTTAGCCCTTTACTATCACACAACCGACGGCGATGCTCCATCATTAGCATCATTAGCTCCGCGGATGCGGAGCTAATGATGGAGCATGGCCGTCGGTTGTGTGATAGTAAAGGGCTAACCTTCTGTCGTGTGGCAGTGAAAGGGTTAAAGCCTTGTAGGTGGTGAGCGCCATTTTTAAATCAATCTTGTATTTTACAGGTAGCCAATGTAACGTGAGATGATGAGATTATGAAATAAATAAATAAACATAACTACTTCAACTTCAAATTACTTTATTTTCCTTTTGGAACTTCATTTGTGCAGTGGTTAAAAGACAAACATACAGTCACAATACATAGACACTCGTCACCACTATAAAAAAAACACCAGCTTCGTTAAAACTACAGTAAAAAAGACCACTATAAAAAACACCAACTACATTACAGTACTTAAAGCATGATATATTAAAATCCATATGGAGCAATTCTATATGTATATAAATAATAAATAATAGTAATGCAGGTGATATGTGTCCATCAGGTGGAAGGGGAAGTCTATTTTTTAAGTAGTCCAAAGTCCTTGGAGGGGGGGGGGGGGGGGGGGGGGGCAGCCCGGCCTCCACCAGACCTAGGTGTTCAGCAGTCTGATGGAGGTTGGCACGAAGCTACCGGAGCCCCTTTTATTCAGTGTTGAAGCTCTGTATCGACAGCCTGAGGGCATTAGTTTGTAATGGGTGTGAAGGGTGTGTGTGTTGTCCTCAACTATTTGAGATGCCTTCCGTTTTTTTCTTTTTTCTCCTCCTCCTTTTTTTTTATTTTTTTTTTTATCTTTTTCCCCCTCCATTTTTCCTCCGATTTTCTCCCATCCCAATGTTAGTCGTATGCCAATTCCCAATCCCCTTCCTGGTCGCTGCGCACTTACCCCCCACAGTCAGATCATCTGGGAGAGTGGAGGCTATCACGTGCTTCCTCCGACACATGTCCAGCCAATCAACCGCTTCTTTTCACCTGGGAGCGCGGATCCTCCCTGAGAGGGCGTAGCGTGTGGAAGGATCACACTATCCCACTCAGGTCCTATCCGTGCTTAGCAGGCGCCCCGACCGAACTGTAGGAGTCGCTATTTACAACGACCCGGACCCACCCCGCCAGCTTCTCCCACCCTCTAATACAGCCAATTGTATTAGTGTGAACGGCCAGGCAAGCTGGTGACAACCCCGGAGCTGTGAGCTGGATTCGAACAGGCGAATCCAGCTCACAGCTCCGGGGTTGGTGACGAACGCAATCTCCGCTACGCCACCTAACCGCCTTTTCTTCTCTTTTTCAATTTTTTCTCCCATCCCAATTTAGCTGTGCCAATTCTCCCCTCCCCTGTCTTGAACGTTGCTCGCATATGCCCCCCACTGGTCGGTTGTAGGGAGGATAGAAGCCTTGCATCACGTGTCCCCTCCGATACACGAGGAGGCAGCCTGTCACATCTTTTTGCCTGCCAGCGCGGACTCTCATTGGCGAGGTGTAACGTGTGGGAGGCTCACACTACCCCCGCCATTTTTCCTGTCTCTGCTGTGCAGGCGTCCCCCAACCGACCTGTAGGAGTCGCTGTCCACAACGTCCAGATTACCACCCATCGACTTCCACCCGCTAACTCTGCCAATTGAGTTAGTATGACGGCCGGCCCAAGCCGGAGGCAACGCCGACAGCCGGAGTCGAACCCGGTGTCTCTATGCCTTCCGTTTTTTGTGGATGCTGCGGAGTGGCTCCTGGTCCTTCCCAATGATCTTACCGCTGATCTTAACGACCCTGTCAAGAGGTTTCTGGTTGATGGCACGCATCACTACAAACCAAGTCAAGTCAAGTCAAGAGTTTTATTTGTCACGGCATACAAGTATACAATGAAATGCGGGTGGTCTTGCCCGCAACGATGTGCAATACAGTGGTACAACATATAATAGAATCCAATAAAAAACAACATTGTGCAATAAACAGGTAACAGGTAACATGGTGGGACATCTCGGTATCTGTACATAGTTATTTACAGAGCATATAGGACATGCTAAGTCCTTTGGTAGTGCAATACACTGTTACTGTTATACTATTTTTAAAGTGACCTTTCCTTTTTGGCCATAAGTGTGGGCGTGTGCGGCATGAGTGTGTGCCTGCTCATGTTAAAGTGGCTGCTAGTGTGTGAGCGTGCACAGCGTGCGTGGCGTGTGTGTGCTCATGTGTGCTTGTGTGTGAAAAGTTCAGTGTTCTGTGGCACTCAGTGTTCATTGTTCAAGACTCTGATGGCCTGGGGGAAGAAGCTGAGCCGAAGCCTCTCTGTCCTAGTAGCTGGGGTTCGCAGGCGTCTGCCTGACCTCAGCAGCTGGAACAGGCTGTTATTGGGGTGGTGGGGGTCTTTCATTATTCTGCAGGCTCTGGATTTGCACCTCTTGTTGTATAGAACCTGCAGGGGAGGTAGTGCAATACCCGTGGTACGCTCGGCTGAGCGCACCACTCTCTGTAGGGCCTTCTTGTCCTGTGCCGTGCTGTTTCCATACCAGGCAGTGATGTTTCCAGTCAAGATGCTCTCTACAGCTCCGGAGTAGAAGGACTGGAGTATCTTCCCCGATACTCTGAACTTCCTTAACTGTCTCAGGTGGTAGAGGCGCTGCTTCACCTTTTTTACGACTGTGTCTATGTGTGTTGACCATGTCAGATCCTCTGAGATGTGGACCCCCAGGTACTTAAAGCTGCTCACCCTGTCCACGGTAGCCCCGTTTATCATCAGTGGTATGTGTGTCTCCTGCTGTCCTCTCCTATAATCCACAATCAGCTCCTTGGTTTTACCAATGTTCAGGAGCAGGCTGTTGTCCTGGCACCAGCGTTCCAGTACCTCAACCTCCTCCCGGTAGGCCTTCTCGTCGTTGTCCGAGATCAGCCCCACCACCACTGTGTCGTCTGCAAACTTCACTATGGAGTTGGAGCTGAACTTGGCCACACAATCGTGTGTGTAGAGTGAGTACAGCAGGGGGCTCAGAACACAGCCCTGGGGGGACCCGATGCTCAGGGTGATGGAGGTCTGACCCCCCACCCTGACCGCCTGGGGTCTTTCACTCAGAAAGTCCAGTACCTAGGCGCTCAGGGCGGAGCTCAGACCCAGCTCGATCAGCTTGTCCACCAGTCTGGTGGGGACTATGGTGTTGAACGCTGAGCTGTAGTCAATGAACAACAGTCTCACATAGCCCCCCTTCTGACGGTCAAGGTGAGAGAGGGTGCTGTGCAGTACCTGGGAGACCGCGTCGTCAGTGGACCTGTTTGTCCTGTATGCAAATTGCATAGGGTCCATATCACTGGGGAGGGAGGCACAAATGTGGTCCTTGACCAGCCTCTCGAAACATTTCATGACCGGTGAGTGCCACCGGTCTGTAGTCATTGAGACATGTTGGGGAGGGTTTCTTCGGTACAGGGATGATAGTAGACATCTTGAAGCAGGCAGGGACCACTGACTCCACCAGGGATTGATTAAATATGGCGGTGAACACCGGGGCTAGCTGGTTGGCACAGGACTTAAGTATGCGTCCTGTTATACCATCTGGGCCAGCCGCTTTCCTGGTGTTCACCTGCATAAATGCTCTTCTCACACTGTGTTCCGACAACGAGAGAGCGTCCCCGCCCCCCCGCGGTTGCCCCCCCCCCCCCCCCCCCCTCCACAACAGCCGGCGCGCCAGTGACGTCACTAGCCGTTGAGCCAGCGGTGCCACCGTCTACACCAAACCGGGCGTAGAAAGAGTTGAGTTTGTCCGCGAGAGAGGCGTCGTCGCTCCCCATTGAGGGGCCGCTGACTTTGTAGTCAGTTATTGTCTTCAGTCCCCGCCATAAGCCTCTTGTGTCGTTTTGTGCCATTTGTGTCTCCAGTTTATCAGCATATGTCCGTTTTGCAAGTTTTACAGCCTTGCGCAGAGTATAGACTGAAGCCTTGTACTCCTCCATGTTTCCTGACTCTCTGCCCAGGTTGTAAGCAGTGGTGCGAGAGTTCAGAGCTGCTCTGATAGTACTGTCCACCCACGGTTTCTGGTTTGGGAAAACCTGCACCGTTTTCATCAGCGAGTGTTATGAAGCTCACAACGGTGTCCGCGTACTCGCTGACGTCACTGGCGCTTCCCCGAAACATATTCCAATCCGTGTCTGCGAGCGCGTCCTGGAGCGTGGCCTCTGATTCGTCAGTCAATTTTTTTGTCTCACGTGACACGACGGCGTCACGTGATCTTTGTTTGTAGGCAGGGAACAACAAGATGGAGTCGTGATCGCTCGAGCTTGTAGACCCCGTCAATGGCGGAGCCGCTACCGCCTTGTAGCCGGCTCTGAACGGGGTGTAACAGTGGTCGAGTGTGTTCCTCCCTCTTGTGGAGCAGGCGATGTGCTGAAAAAAGGACGGCATCACTTTCTTCAGATTCGCCTGGTTGAAATCACCAGCCACGATCGTCGCCGCGTCTGGGTGTTTGATCTGGTGTTTATTGAGATGGTCGTGTAGTTCCACCAGCACTTTGCCAGTATTCGCCTGTGGAGGGATATATACGGCGGTCATGATGACCGCGGTGAACTCACGGGGGAAGTGGAACGGGTGGCACAGAATTGAAAGATGTTCCATGTCTGGGGAGCATGAGCTTGAGAGAACATGCACTTCTTTGGGATTAACCCAGACATTGTTCGTGAGGAGACAGACCCCACCGCCGACGCTCTTTCCAGAGGCTGCTGTGCGGTCCGCTCGTAGGACGGTGAAGGAGTCCGAGGGAGAGACGCTGTTGTCCGGAGTCGCTGGCTTGAGCCATGTTTCCGTGAAACACATGATGTTAACGTCTCTCATCTCCCGTTGGAAGCGGACCCCCTGCCCTCAGGTCATCCATCCTTCCCTCCAACGAACGTGCGTTCGCCAGAAAGATGGATGGAATTGCTGGACGGTAAGCAGATCTTTTTAACCTCAGCCTGATACCTCCCCGTCTCCCTCTGTGCCTCTTCCTGCCGTTTCCTTTGTTGCCGTTGTCCCTTCGGATCTCCGGTGGCCATTCTGGGCATAAAGTGTCTCCAAACTCCTCTTTGAGTCCGGAGTTTAGGTCCATAAGTGTCTGGCGGTCGTATGACGTACCCGCCAGTGTTGTTTTAATAAAAAAAGTAGAAAAAACAAACATAATAGCTAAAAGTGTGCACAATCGTCGCAGAGCTAAACCAGAGGCGACTGACCAGGGTCGCGCCATACTGCTAACCATAATGTGATGTTAAAGGACATTATTGATTCCACAAAGGAGTTGTAGAAAGCCTCCAGGATTGATGGTCGGACCTGAAGCTTCGTCATCTTCCTGGGGAAGAACAGTCGCTGTTGGCACTTAGAGTGGATATTTTCTGCGTTGGTCTTGAAGGTGAGCTTGTGGTCGATGGTGGTGCCAAGGTATTTGTACTCCTCAGCGCGCTCTATTGTCTGGCCATTTATCTCCAGAGCCTGAAGTCCAACTACAAGTCAAGGCTCTCTTGGACTAAGGGGAAGTCTGTTAAATAATAGTCTTGTGTCTTTAATAGTGATTTGTCAACAACAAATCTGTCAAATTGTGTTTCCCATATGATGATTGTCATTTGGAAAATGAAGAACGTCTTTAAAACAAGTGCTTATAAAAAGACCAAATCGTGTCAATATAATTGTGAGGCCAGAGATGTGCTTATTATTATTATCATCATCTTATTACATGGCGTTTTCACATTCGCCGAAATGCTTGCTTGTGATTGGTCAATAGCCCCCCGACAGCGGTCATTATCAGACAATAATGACCGCTGTGGGACAATAATGACCGCTGTGCGCAGCTGTTCGCAATCAAGCCCCACTGACACACACTGTTTCAGTGCAATTAGACACTGCCGGTGTTCTGCTGCCGGCGATGACAGGGGGCGGAGCGACGAGCGGAGCCAGAACGCAGCCAGAACCAGTTTTGCGAGTCGATGTAAAATGAATTAGGTATATTGTTAGTAAGTTAGCCATGTAATAAGCGGGATAATGTATAGCTATACTCGATCATTGTCGCAAAATAATTGACCTTCACCGACGTTTAAAACACCTCGCCGAGGCGGCTCGGTATTTTAAACTCTGTGTCGGTCAATTATTTTGCGACAATGACCTCGTAGCTATACATTATCCCTTACATAACAAATAGTCAGCACAAGGCATTTTTATAAAAGAAACCTCTGCAACTAATGGACTAAATACCAAGAACCTTGCAGCGAACTAGTAGTATAGCAGACAGGCAGCCCTGCTAGAATACAACACAATAAAATGCTATTTTTATTATCCACACAAGATAGGGAGGTGTAGTGGTTACGTCATTGTCGTTTCCCGCACAGTCTTTGGCCACACCCACCATGCAAACGCATGACCAGTTAAAGGCGTACTACGTAGTTTTAGCCACTAGATGCCACTAGAGCACCACCAAAACAATGCGACACTTACCACAGGAAACTAACAGACACTAGAAAGTGAAACACTAAACACTTTACCTTGACCATCTCCTTGTACTTGTCCTTGAGTTGCTGGTACACGAGGCTGTACTTCTCTAAGGGCAGCAGGGACAGCGTGGCCTTGAACTCACTGGTGTTGCTCTCTGTGGCCCAGCGCACCAGTTTGGGCAGCAGGTCCCTGGAGAACCAGGGCAGCTTAGGGTAGACCACCCCGTCGGAGAACCACTCGTCTGGCCTCAAGGCGTGCAGCTCCAACACCCTGGAAACGGGGACGGGGAGTTATAAAGTTATCAAGGCTACGGCACCAATGTTTGTTTCAACAGTGAATGGTTAAGGTGTATTCTTCTTTCATTCGCTTGATACATCAACTGATTTCCACGCACAAATGAAGTCAAACTGAATTTGATTCACAGGCCTGTCTCATATCCCCTCTGTATCAAGCATGAATGAAGACACAGGATATTTTGACGTGTATAAAAACTTTGCTTTGAATACAGATTTTTTTGTTGTCGCGTGATTTGTTTACCTTTTTTTTTTCTTTACTTGTTGACATTTACATTTTACATTTAGTCATTTAGCTGGCGCTTTTATCCAAAGCGACTTACAAGTTCTGTACCACAAGTCATCAGGAAGGGCACAACTCTATCAGCTGAGCAACAATGTTCATCAAAGTGTTGCGTGTTACAGTGTAGGTTAGTTTATTAGGACAAGTGCATGACAGTAAGGTTAGCTGAGCATTTATACTCTTTTTTCGCAATGCCGTGCACACTCAAACAGCCGTGCACACTTAAACAGCCGTGCACACTCAAACAGCCGTGCACACTCAAACAGCCGTGCACACTCAAACAGCCGTGCACTGCACACTCAAACAGCTGTGCACACTCAAACAGCTGTGCACACTCAAACAGCCGTGCACACTCAAACAGCCGTGCACTGCACACTCAAACAGCCGTGCACACTCAAACAGCCGTGCACTGCACACTCAAACAGCCGTGCACACTCAAACAGCCGTGCACTGCACACTCAAACAGCCGTGCACTGCACACTCAAACAGCCGTGCACTGCACACTCAAACAGCCGTGCACTGCACACTCAAACAGCCGTGCACACTCAAACAGCCGTGCACTCAAACAAACTCAAACTTACAAAATAAAGTAAAAAAAAAAAAAAAAAACAATGGCCAAGGCCCAGGCCAGCTTGTCTTAGATATGACACGTCCAAGAAAATCACATCTTGTTCTTTTTCTTGTCGTCTTCATATCAGTCTTGTGTGAGACACGACAAAACCCCTAAACCCATTTTTTTTAATTTATTTTTTTATGTTTCATCTTTGTTTTCATTTGTCATTCCCAGCTGGTGTATTTAATTGTAAGTCTGACCAGAGCTCTTTCTCACTTTGTGGCCAGACGCTCGTGTTACACTGGTCTCTGGTTGTAAACTGAGGATATAAAACTATGTTCTTTTGATACAATTTGACTCATCTGAATTTCTACAGTTTCACTGTTTGGCTCCTTTAAAATATTCCACAACAGACTGCACAGTACAGCTACCGTATTCTACTGTCACTCCACTGGAGGAGTTGAAAGTTAAGTGCCTTGCTCAAAGACACTTCAGCAGTGGGTGTTGCAGGGAGCATTATCGTTCCACTTCACCCTGCTGCACAAATGGTGACCATCCGGTCACGTGTCCGTTTCTCTATCCTTAGACCGACTACTGCTGTGCTAATGGTGAAGTGGACACATTGATCTAGGGACATTATTTATTACGGTCATGTTGATCCATCGATTGAGAAGGAATTGCAGAAAGAATTATGCATTTCCTGAACCCTTATTCAGAATTCTGGAAGGACATTCACTCACTCACTCACTCACCATTCCTCACAGTTGTGATGGAGGAGCTTTAGCTGATAAATGTTGCCCTTCTTTTGACACACCTGCCCCTCTGCGTCCTCTTCAAATGGAATAAAGGTCACTTGTTGTCCGTCAAAGTCTGAAGAGAGGAATAAAACAAAAAGAGATCTCTTAGATTAACATATGTATATATTAGTGCTGTCAAACGATTAAAATATTTAACTCGATTATCGCATGATTGTCCATAGTTAACTCGCGATTAATCGCAAATTAATCGCATTTTTAAAAAAAATTACCTTAACAGATCTTTTTCAAGTTCCAAGTTTTAATACTCTTATCAACATGCGAGTCAACAAATGCTTGCTTTGTGCAGCCATTTAACACAAAAGGATGACCCTCATGCATTGCAAATTTGCATCAAATTCAAAACAGAGTGATGCACAAAATAACTTAAAAGAAAATAATAATTTAAAACAATGAATAAAGTGTGCATGAAATAATAGGGGAAAGAAAACGTTAGGAACTTGTTACATTCACACACAAGGGCTGATTAATCACACACCCCCCTCTCTCCCTCACACACACACTCTCCCAGCTCTTTTTCTCTTTTGCCCCTTCCTCATCTCTCTCACCCCCCTCTCTCTCTATATCTCACACACACACACACACTTCAGAAACAAACATAGTATCAATGAGAGCATCAATAATACACCTGAGTGAAGTCTAGTTAAAAAAAAAAAAAAAAAAATTTAGTTAAAGGACGACTCCACTTTTTTTGGAAATTAGCTTATTTAACATCTTCCCTGGAGTTAGACAAGAAGATGCATACCTTTTTTGTCTCTGTGCGTGCATTTTAGCTTTGGGAATAGACGCTCCGTTAGCATAGCTTAGCTTCATCACTGGAAGTGGGGGAGGACAGTAGCCTTACAGTGCCTTACAGTGTATTGCAAGGTCTGACATTGACCAAACTTGATATGCATGATCTTGGTGGGCTCTAGGTCAACTCCTGAAAAGGGGGTCAATGTCAGACTTTGCAATCAAAGTTAGGGGGCTAATAACCCTTGCCATAATTTCAGTGCGCCCCCTAACTTTTGATTGCAAGGTCTGACATTGACCCCCTTTTCAGGAGTTGACCTAGAGCCCACCAAGGTCATGCATATCAAGTTTGGTCAATGTCAGACCTTGCAATACACTGTAAGGCACTGTAAGGCTACTGTCCTCCCCCACTTCCAGTGATGAAGCTAAGCTATGCTAACGGAGCGTCTATTCCCAAAGCTAAAATGCACGCACAGAGACAAAAAAGGTATGCATCTTCTTGTCTAACTCCAGGGAAGATGTTAAATAAGCTAATTTCCAAAAAAAGTGGAGTCGTCCTTTAATCTTGAGTTAAAAAAATTAGTGGCATTAATAGAATCGGGAGTTAACGCGATATTAACGCGATATATTTGACAGCCTTAGTATATATATATATTAGTGCTGTCAAACGATTAAAATATTTAACTCGATTAATCGCATGATTGTCCATAGTTAACTCGCGATTAATCGCAAATTAATCGCATTTTTTTTTTAATTTTTTTTTACCTTAAACAGATCTTTTTCAAGTTCCAAGTTTTAATACTCTTATCAACATGCGAGTCAACAAATGCTTGCTTTGTGCAGCCATTTAACACAAAAGGATGACCCTCATGCATTGCAAATTTGCATCAAATTCAAAACAGAGTGATGCACAAAATAACTTAAAAGAAAATAATAATTTAAAACAATGAATAAAGTGTGCATGAAATAATAGGGGAAAGAAAACGTTAGGAACTTGTTACATTCACACACACAAGGGCTGATTAATCACACACCCCCCTCTCTCCCTCACACACACACTCTCCCAGCTCTTTTTCTCTTTTGCCCCTTCCTCATCTCTCTCACCCCCATCTCTCTCTATATCTCTCACACACACACACACACACACACACTTCAGAAACAAACATAGTATCAATGAGAGCATCAATAATACACCTGAGTGAAGTCTAGTAAAAAAAAAAAAAAAAAAAAAAAATTTAGTTAATCTTGAGTTAAAAAAATTAGTGGCATTAATAGAATCGGGAGTTAACGCGATATTAACGCGATATATTTGACAGCCTTAATATATATATAACATATATAGCATTATCATGGCAAAATGCCAGAGGCTGGCAGCTGTCTGATTGATTGATTTATTGATTGATTGATTGAAAATTGTATTAACAGATTGCAGAATGGGTACAGTACAGTACGGCTCAATACACACAATTGTTAAGGGGATGCAGACCAGAGAAAGACTTTCGTCTTGTTTACATCAGGGTCCCCCATTTTCAATTCATAATGACATATATGACATACATGACATACAGATATATATCATGACATTTATGACACACGGATATACAGTACTGTACTGTTACATTTGTGACATACACGATATGCAAATATACAGTACTGTTAAACAGAGATCCTAACAGAAAATTCGTCTGAATGAATGAATGAATGAAAACTTTATTTAACAGATTGCAGAATGGGTACAATACAGTTACGGCTCAATACACACAATTGTTAAGGGATGCAGACCAGAGAAAGACTTTCGTCTTGTTTACATCAGGGTCCCTCATTTTCATTTCATATTGACATTTATGACATACGCAACATACAGATATACAGATATATATCATGACATTTATGACACACAGATATACAGTACTGTTACATTTGTGACATACACGATATGCAATATACAGTACTGTTAAACAGAGATCCTAACAGAAAATTCGTCTCAGATTGATTGAATTGATTGATTGATTGAAAACTTTATTAACAGATTGCAGAATGGGTACAATACAGTACAGCTCAATACACACAATTGTTAAGGGGATGCAGACCAGAGAAAGACTTTCGTCTTGTTTACATCAGGGTCCCCCATTTTCAATTCATCAGGACATATATGACATACACGACATACAGATAGACAGTACTGCTACATCTATACATTTATGACATACCAGATTTGCAAATACAGTACTGTTTGTGATACAAAAAGAGTCCAGAATGAATGAATGAATGAAAACTTTATTTAACAGATTGCAGAATGGGTACAATACAGTACGGCTCAATACACACAATTGTTAAGGGATGCAGACCAGAGAAAGACTTTCGTCTTGTTTACATCAGGGTCCCCCATTTTCAATTCATATAGACATTTATGACATACACAACATACCATGACATTTATGGCATAGGGACATATAGGTATTTAGTACTGATACATTTGTGACATAAACGGTATTCCAATATACAGTACTGTTACCCCTAGATCCTGACAGAGTATATACATATGATGGGGAGGGGACTGTACATTAGGAGGGGGTGGGTGGGTGGGAGAGAAATATACATACGGCGGGGAGGGAATATATACATGCGGTGGGGAGGAGGAGAAAAGGGAGAAAAGGGAGTATATACAGTATATACATTTGACGTGAAAACTGTACATTGGAGGAGGCTGGGTGGGGTGTGTGGGGGGGTTGGGTAGGGAGGGGTTGGGAGGGAAACACTGTACAACTGTACAAGCAAAACTGTACATTGGGATATTGACAACCATACTAGGTAATTTACATTGGAGGGGGTTGGGGGGGGAACACTGTACACTGTACAAACAAGCAAAACTGTACATTGGAATATTGACAAAACCATACTAGGTAAATGTCTGTACATTGGAGGGGGTTGGGTTAGGACATTTACAGGGGCCAGTTTCGAATTGCAGTCTCCCGTAGGTGTTCCTTGAGAGTTGTTTTGAAAGTGGGTAGTGATCCACATTCCTTTACAGCTTTGGGTAGGGCGTTCCACATTGATGTGGCATAATTGCGAAACGTGTTTAGTCCCTTGTTTGAGCCGAATCTGGGTTTAACATGATTTATGGAGCTCCCTCTGGTGTTGTGATCGTGGTATTCACTGACCTTTGGGAAGTATTTTGACATGTACATGGGTACCTTGGTCGTGTAGTGTATCTTGTAGACCAGGCGCATTGCAAGTTGCTGTACTCTGTCGTCTACTCTAAGCCATCCTAGGTTGTCAAAGTGGGCAGGGGTGAGGTGGGTTCTAGGAGTCAGGTCAAGCAGTAGTCTGACCAGTTTGTTTTGAGATGTTTGTAGTCTTGTTTTTAGCGCCTTTGAGGTGCTTTGGTACCATGAGGTGCAAGCATAGTCGTAGTACCCTTGAATGAGTGCTCCTGCCAGAGTCTTCAGGGTATTCTTGTTTACCAGAGAGGATATCCGGTACAAGAATCGAGTTCGTTGGTTGACTTTTTTTATTACATTGGATGCCATTTTGTCACAGGAGAGATTAGCCTCTAGGATGGAACCCAGGTAGGTAATTTCATCTTTCCTTGTGACAAGTACAGCTCAGTACAGCTCAATACATACAATTGTTAAGGGGATGCAGACCAGAGAAAGACTTTCGTCTTGTTAATAATAATAATAATAATAATAATGGATTGGATTTATATAGCGCTCTTCGTGACACCCCAGAGACCCCAGAGCGCTTACAGAGTCCATTATTCGTTCACTTCATACACAGTCATACCGGTGGTGGTAAACTACAATTGCAGCCAGAGCTGCCCTGAGGCAGTGAGGCAGACTCACGGAAGCGTGGCGAATAATCATCGCCTACGGCCCCTCCGACCACCACCAACATTCATTCACATGCATACACATTCATACGAGGCAAGTAGGTTAAGTGTCTTGCCCAAGGACACAACGGCAGTGGGATGGACATGGGCTTGAGCGGGATTCGAACCACCATCCCTTCGATCATTGGACGACCCGCTCTACCCGCTGAGCCACGCCTGTTTACATCAGGGTCCCCCATTTTCAATTCATCATAACATAAATGACATACATGACATACAGATAGACAGTACTGCTACATCTATACATTTATGACATACCAGATTTGCAAATACAGTACTGTTTGTGATACAAAGTGTCCAGAAAAGAGTGTATATACATTTGACGATTCTTACCTTTGAGTAAGGCTTCTTTATGCACAACAGACTCGTAACAGTTCACTTTTGGAATGAAGGTTCTAACGCTGTAGGACCACGTCGGCTCCTTCTCATGTGGCGATGATGATGTGGATGAAGGAGATCCTCTCGTCAAGAAACACAGGACATCACTCGAGTCAACAACAGAGCCACAGGCCAGCAGGGCCAGTGCTTCAGTGTCCACGTCCTTGAATGAATGAATGAATGAATGAAACGTTTATTTAACAGATTGCAGAATGGGTACAAATACAGTACGGCTCAATACACACAATTGTATAAGGGGATGCAGACCAGAGAAAGAAGTTTGTTTTGTTTACATCAGGGTCCCCCATTTTCATTTCATATTGACATTTATGACATACACAACATACATGACATTTATGGCATAGGGACATATAGGTATTTAGTACTGATACATTTGTGACATATACCTTACTGTCCGTCTCTTTGGCTCCACAGAGACGTTTGTTTACAACGTGGGGTTTCTTGATCCACACGTCGACAGCTGACCAGAATCCCTCGGGGAAAGATTTGCATTCCCCTGGAAACTTGATATCAAATAGTTTGGACATAGTTACACAGCATGTAAACAGTTTGCCATGTGTTCTTTACAATCCACGAGTTGACTTTTCTTCTGTTGTATTTCGGGGCAAAAATGCGGTGAAAGAACGCATGTGCTTTAACTAAGTGGAACGAGTATATTTATCTGAATAATTTGCAACGCATATCGCACTAGAATAGTACATTTGGTTAAGTAGCTGTATGTTGTTGTGGAGACTGGGGAGGAAAAGAGGAGCAGCGGATATATTGTCGCTCTGTGATGACGTGAGATGATATTCCAGAATTAAACACTAGAGTGTGCTGTTGTTCTTTTTTTTCTGTCAACCTAATCGGAGTCAATTTATTGAAAACTAAAAGGACTGTTAAATGCAATTAAAGGAGAATGTCACCCATTTTAAGAATTCACATTCCGGTGCCCCAGAACAGTTCAGTCTGTATTTGTGTGAACATGCACCACTCAAGAGACAGAAGGTCCGTGATGTCACTGGTATGTAAAATCCGGGACTGTGCTCCATAGAGACAATGGGGCTCTGAATTTACGAGCCCATAAAATGTAACCCAAATGAGATTTTAGATTCTGGTGCGGGCCTTCTTGCAATGCTCGAATATAACCTCATATGGGTGTAAAAACGCACACAAACATGTTATGGCCTCATAAAGTCAGAGCCTCATTGACAGTGTATGGAGCAGCCCCAGATTTTTACATCCCAGTGACATCATTGATTTGAGGGGTTTCTCTGATATCTAGCTAAGCACGCCTTAGTGTTCCATCAGACCGCTTGAGGCTAGAGCAGTGAAGCTGAGGGCCATGTGTACACAGTCCACAACTGGATTCATACATTTCATTATTCTTTATACGGTTCGCGGTCGCGGCTCACGGCGCCGTGATGAAGTGACGTCATCAGTTTGTGACGCTCTGTACCGAAAACGTAGTCCATTTCCGGGTTTTTTTCGGCGTGGCATTATGACGTGGCCTTGAAACTACACGCTACTTTTTATTTTGTGTTGATGTAGCAGGTATATATAAAATATACTGTTATGTATTCCACAAAGAATCCCTCCCTCACGTTTTATTTTAATTTGTTTTATTATTTTTTATTCTCAAAGTCTTTTATTTTGAAATCGTCACTTCCTGCCGAAGTGACGTATTTCCCCTTGCGCTTCCCCCTTCACGCCAGATTGTCTGGATGCTTGAAGGGGTAAGATGGTCGTTCATCACCTGTAAATATATTTCTGGTTTAAAAGAACGTATTGATGGTTTACATATTGTAAATAAGTTGCCGGGCAATGAACCGGGGTATATATAATGGTATCTATGTAATAATGAGCAATTCTGCACTTGTTGTAAGGTAATTTAGCTGTGGTGGCGAACTGTTGTAAGGACACATGTGATTGAGCTAGTAGTAATGGCTGAGCAAAGTGTATGAGGCCCAGGTCTGAAATGTGACTGGTATTTCCCCATTGCAGCATGTGAGCGTTGACGCCATCTGCTGGCCAATGTTAATATGTGCCTGTTTGGATGTCCCAACAGCGTGTTGCTTAATGACAGCGGAAGAGTGCAAGGGCGCTTCCGCATTCTTCGCCGCGCATGCGCATGAGGTCCTCGCTTAGTTCAGACGCCCCATTCAACACGGTGAATCCCAAACTCGAAACTCCGTTAAGCTCCAGAGAGAGAGGCTGAAAACCGCCAGTTCTTGCCCGACGGATGGGAGCCGAATCGGGATCCGAGTTTTCTGATGAATAGCCCCAAAACATGGAGGTCGCGATTCGCGAACGGCGACGGCTTCGCTGACCAGAGCTCTCTCAGATTCAAAATTGCAGCCTGGAACATACATGTTTCGGAACCAATGTGTAACTAGACAGTTACAATATAACATTTATATTAATTAACCCAGTTAATGCCTTAAGAGAGAGTCTGGTGGTCAATTACTACGGAAATGTTGTGTCTTACTAATAATAACTAATTCCGCGGTCAATATAAGTCTCTGTGATACTTTCTGTCAAAGTCAACCAACGAACTCGTTTCTTGTACCGGATCTCCTCACTGGTAAACAAGAATACCCTGAAGACTCTAGCAGGAGCACTCATTCAAGGGTACTACGACTATGCTTGCACCTCATGGTACCAAAGCACCTCAAAGGCGCTAAAAACAAAATTACAAACATCTCAAAACAAACTGGTCAGACTACTGCTTGACTTTACTCCTAGAACCCACCTCACCCCTGCCCACTTTGACAACCTAGGATGGCTTAGAGTAGACGACAGAGTACAGCAACTTGCAATGGGCCTGGTCTACAAGATACACTACACGACCAAGGTACCCATGTACATGACTAAATACTTCCCAAAGGTCAGTGAATACCACGATCACAACACCAGAGGGAGCTCCACAAATCATGTTAAACCCAGATTCGGCTCAAACAAGGGACTAAACACGTTTCGCAATTATGCCACATCAATGTGGAACGCCCTACCCAAAGCTGTAAAGGAATGTGAATCACTACCCACTTTCAAAAACACTCTCAAAAAACACCTAAGGGAGACTGCAACTCGAAACTGGCCCCTGTAAATGTCCGAACACAACCCCCGCCAATGTACAGTAAATTACCAAGTATGGTCTTGTCAATAATCCAATGTACAGTGTTGTTTGTACAGTTGTACAGTGTCCCCCACCCACCCCTCCTACCCACCCCCCCCCCCACCCACCCAACCACCTCCAATGTACAGTCCAATGTACAGTCCCATAATCCAATGTACAGTGTTGTTTGTACAGTTATACAGTGTCCCCCACCCACCCCTCCTACCCAACCCCCCCCCCCCCCCCACTCCTACCCAACACCCCCCCCCCCCACTCCTACCCCCCCCCCCCCCCCCCCAACCACCTCCAATGTACAGTCCCACCCCCACCTACCCAATCCAATGTACAGTTTCTACGCCTAATGTATATACTCTTTTCTTTCTGGACTCTTTTTGTATCACAAATACAGTACTGTAATTGCAAATCTGGTATGTCATAAATGTATAGATGTAGCAGTACTGTCTATCTGTATGTCATGTATGTCATATATGTTACGATGAATTGGAAATGGGGGACCCTGGTGTAAACAAGACGAAAGTCTTTCTCTGGTCTGCATCCCCTTAACAATTGTATGTATTGAGCTGTACTGCACTGTACCCATTCTGCAATCTGTTAATAAAGTTTTCATTCATTCATTCATTCATTCTGAATATGATTTGGGAATGGGCAGGGTTATATTATTATTTTTTTTAAACTTTGACCAGTCAGCTGGTTCTTTTAGCGTTTATCGCTTTTTCATCGCATTCATACTTGGTCAAGTTCGACCGACAGAAGCAGGCTGAGAGGGTTCAGATGGGGGGGAAGACACTCTGGGAAAGGCACGGCTGCCGTGCGGGATTGCCTTTAATATTCACGCGTCCGGGATTCGAACGCGCTCAGCCCCAGATCCGTGACGAGCACGGTTGTCCACGGCGCTGAAATAGCACTCGCGGTACGTGGTGAGCTACTGGAGCTCCCCTGGGCAGGGTTATATTAGAAGAAAGACAGTGTAAACAATATAATTAACTCTGAATATAATAATGACGAAAAATAAACAGGATACACAACACAACAAGGTGCACTACCCTACCCTGTTTATTTTTCCTCATTATTATATCCAGAGTTAATTATATTGTTTACACTGTCTTTCTTCTAATATAACCCTGCCCATTCCCAAATCATATTCAGAAAGTATCACAGAGACTTATATTGACCGCGGAATTAGTTATTATTAGTAAGACACAACATTTCCGTAGTAATTGACCACCATGAGGCTCCCCCAGGTGCTCTAAATACATGTTAAGATATTCAAAATCGTCACAGCAGTATAGTTTGTTTATACTTCAGAAGTGATGTACAGTGACGACTGAATCTGGTAGTTGGTTGTTAAAAACGCGAAATAACATAATAACGTTACGCTTTCTAGTTCAGTCAGCTAGTTTGTTTATACTTCAGAAGTGATGTACAGTGACGAGTGAATCTGCCTCGCGCATTTCATAATCATTCAGAAGTGATGTACAGTGACTGCCTCGCGCATTTCATAATCATTCAGAAGTGAATCTGCCTCGCGCATTTCATAATCATTCAGAAGTGATGTACAGTGACTGCCTCGCGCATTTCATAATCATTCAGAAGTGATGTACAGTGACTGCCTCGCACATTTCATAATCATTCAGAAGTGAATCTGCCTCGCGCATTTCATAATCATTCAGAAGTGAATCTGCCTCGCGCATTTCATAATCATTCAGAAGTGATGTACAGTGACTGCCTCGCGCATTTCATAATCATTCAGAAGTGAATCTGCCTCGCGCATTTCATAATCATTCAGAAGTGATGTACAGTGACTGCCTCGCGCATTTCATAATCATTCAGAAGTGAATCTGCCTCGCGCATTTTATAATCATTCAGAAGTGATGTACAGTGACTGCCTCGCGCATTTCATAATCCATTTCATAATCATTCAGAAGTGAATCTGCCTCGCGCATTTTATAATCATTCAGAAGTGATGTACAGTGACTGCCTCGCGCATTTCATAATCATTCAGAAGTGAATCTGCCTCGCGCATTTCATAATCATTCAGAAGTGATGTACAGTGATATTAGAAGAAAGACAGTGTAAACAATATAATTAACTCTGAATATAATAATGACGAAAAATAAACAGGGTAGGGTAGTGCACCTTGTTGTGTTGTGTACAGAAAGTATCACAGAGACTTATATTGACTGCGGAATTAGTTATTATTAGTAAGACACAACATTTCCGTAGTAATTGACCACCAGACTCTCTCTTAAGGCATTAACTGGGTTAATTAATATAAATGTTATATTGTAACTGTCTAGTTACACATTGGTTCCGAAACAACTGCACCTCCTCATCCATCACGCTCAACATAGGGGCCCCCCAGGGCTGTGTTCTGAGCCCCCTCCTCTACTCCCTGTACACACATGACTGCGTAGCACAGCGGAACAACAACACCATCATCAAATTTGCTGATGACACAGTAGTGGTGGGCCTGATCTCTGCCAACAACGAAAGGGCCTACCTGGAAGAGGTAGAGAACCTGTCACAGTGGTGTCAGGAGAACTGCCTCTCCCTGAACGTCAGCAAAACAAAAGAGATGATTGTGGACTTCAGGAGGTCGGGGGTCAAGGACTACAGCCCCCTCAGCATCGACGGGGCACCGGTTGAGAGAGTGAACAGTTTCAAGTACCTCGGAGCCCACATATCCGAGGACTTGACATGGACCACACACATTGACAGTGTTGTGAAGAAGGCACGACAACGCCTCTACTTCCTCAGGCGCCTAAGAAAGTTCCAAGTCAGTCAGAAGATCCTTAGGAACTTCTACTCATGTACAATAGAGAGCATCCTGACCGGCAACATCACCTCCTGGTTTGGGAATAGCACTGCACAAGACCGTAGCAGACTACAAAGAGTGACACGTTCAGCCGAACGCACAATTGGAGGGGGGCTTCCCACCCTCCAGAACATTTACAACAAGCGGTGCAAGGGGAAGGCTAAGAGAATTATTAAGGACTCGAGCCACCCGAACAACTGCCTCTTTGAACTGCTGCGGTCAGGCAAGCGATACCGGAGTCTTAAGGCGAGCACAGAAAGACTCAGAAGAAGCTTCTATCCCCAGGCCATCAGGCTGCTAAACGAACAATAATCGCTAAACGAACAATAATCACTATGCAACAACCATCAAATGCACACAGCACACACACCCACACGCACACACTCACTCAAACAAACAACACACTGCAGCACCCACTCTCCACACTTTAGATCACACAAACACACTTACACTTTATATTTATTGATAAAGGATTTGCACTACAACTCGTACACCTACTGTGAATTGTACCTAAATTGCACCTCGTCCCATTTCTCCATTTCTGCCTTGCACTATATAGTATTGTATATTAGTACACTGCACAGTATTGTATATTGTATGGTAACTACGTCTATTCTGCATCGAACACTGTACATATGTCTAAACTGAACACTGTGACCTCTTTTTTTTTACTTCTAATTTTACTATGTTTTTATTTCATACTTATCTTGTCTTGCACAGTCTCTGGAGCGCAACAGTAAGAAGCATTTTGTACAAAAGTATTCTGTACTTCTGTATGACAACTATTAAAGAAACTTGAACTTGAAACTTGAACTTGAACATGTATGTTCCAGGCTGCAATTTTGAATCTGAGAGAGCTCTGGTCAGCGAAGCCGGCGCCGTTCGCGAATCGCGACCTCCATGTTTTGGGGCTATTCATCAGAAAACTCGGATCCCGATTCGGCTCCCATCCGTCGGGCAAGAACTGGCGGTTTTCAGCCTCTCTCTCTGGAGCTTAACGGAGTTTCGAGTTTGGGATTCACCGTGTTGAATGGAGCGTCTGAACTAAGCGAGGACCTCATGCGCATGCGCGGCGAAGAATGCGGAAGCGCCCTTGCACTCTTCCGCTGTCATTAAGCAACACGCGTCCCAACAGGTAAATTGAGATGTCTTATTGTTTATTTTGTATTATTTCATTGTATTGTTTCATTTTAATGTAATATTTCAGTGATTGATTCTAAACGCCAGATTGTCTGGAAGCTTGAAGGGCATGTGAGCGTTGAGCGTCGCCCAACAGGAGAAATAAATACTGAATGGATCACGGCCTGTCTTGACTTCACATACACGACCGACATTAAAGAGAGTGGCCTTAAACCAGCTACATTGATAAACCAATAAATGACTGAACCAGGATCATTTCAATTCGATGCTAAATAAACTTTTACGCACGCGTAAAATGTGCCAGATATAATTGTACATGCGTTACATTATTATCAATATCTTGGCCATTTTTTGTGCTAGAATGAAACGGAAAAGATTGGGAGGAAGTGACGAAGGAGGCGGAAGTTTACTACGAGAAAGAAATTGTAGAAGAAGCCTGCACGTGAGCGAGAAATTTGTCCATTAGATAATTTCTGTGGGACAACACCGTTTTTTCAGTAGTTGTAGTTTATAGTTAGTAGTTCGACTTTTATAACAGTAGCAGTAGTAGTAGCAGTAATAGTAGTAGTTGTAACTGAGGGGTACAATTCCCTGACTGTATTGAATAAGTATGGTATCATTAAACCACTACTGCGTTATGTACATTACTACTGGCCATACAGTACACATGTATATGTGATGAACACCCACACAATAACACGGCTTAACAAGAAAGTACTGTTTATAATAATATTTATTAGAAGAGCACCAAGATTATCTTACATTATTTATTAAGATTGAGAGTTGCGCTTGTAAGGCGAAGAATGTGCATGAATAGGTCAAGAGCGTAAGTCCATGAGCATATTACGCAGGGGATAATTAATACCACCCGTAGCCTAAGAATTATATATGGTACACTAGTAGGTCAGCTGGAGATACTAAGGGGGTTCCCTCCGGTTGTAAGCCAGCAGGGGGGAGGAATGTTCGAATGCAAAGTCTGGATCAACGGGGAATCAATAAGCTCCAGCTACGGGAGGCGGTACAGATACTCCCCTCGATCGGCAGACAAAGCAGCAGCTATAATCCAAGTATGCGCGACAGCATAGGTGAAAGCCAGCCAGCCTCTTCCTAGAGACGGGCTCGATTGATGCTCCTCCCGGGTAAATCCCACACAGCAGCGGGGTAGACGGTTCTCTGATCCAGCAGCCACGGTACCAAAGCAATAATCCAGCCAGAAAAGGCTCTGCATTCACCGGTGTAGATTCTCCTGTGCACGGTACTTCACATTTAACTAGGTCGAACTTGACGTTATTTCACTAAGCTCTGACACTTTTACTATCCTATTCGCACGCGGTTATAAGTGCTCTATTTAGACGCAAGGTTGCTCACTTCACTTGGTCGTTGACTCGTGATGAAGGCTTTACTTGTTGGGTTAACTCGTTTGAGGGTAACTTGACTTTAGGCTAAGTGCTGCTGTATCCACCTGCGACGTATTTATACGTAAGATGAATAATCTAGTGCCAACCTCATTTCTGTCTCGTATTCCTGCGCAAAGCCGGGCATGTACAGACATGTCTTAGCAGTGACTTTGAACTAGACATTGGGGGGTATGGCCGTGGCGCCTAGGGGGTCGCTGTCCAATAGGAGAACGAATATTATGGTCTGGCCTGTACCTAGGTAAAGGGATATTCCGTGTATATGTACAAAGAATATACAAGGGATATCAAACGATATACAAATATTATACATGGGATCTCAAGCAATAAATATATATATTCGGTTTAATCTGACCCTTTGTAACAGCCGCCTCCTAATTAGTCCGCACCTAATTAGATAAGCAGAGACAGATTAACCGTCTTGTCCACTATTCAATGTCCGTTGTGAGGAGTAGGGCAATTCACAAAGTCAGGGGGTCATGGTCGTCATTAAGAGAGTCGGGGAGCCTTGGCAACTCTATCAGCCTCGCCACGGGTCAGGTGTATGTCCGTCCCTGGACGAGCACTTCTGCCGCTCTGACCTTTCCGTCGGCACCAGTGATCACTTTGCTTACGCGGCCGGCCGGCCACGCAGCTCGGGGTAGTGACTGGTCTATGATCACGACGACTGTGTCCACTTTTAAGTTGTCCCCGTCCTTGACCCGCTTCTGACGGGCTGGAAGGGATGGTAGGGGGGTTAGGAGGAAGCGGGCCTGAGACTGCTTTGATCTGTGCTTGGCTGTGCCTCCACCTCCTCCGTCTGTTTCTCTTGTTTGGTCTGTACCCCGTCTGAGGAGGGGCCGGTTCCGGCCGCCCCATCAAGGAGTCGCTTGGGGTGCTGGGTTCGAGGTCAGCTACGTCTGGAGCGCAGCTGAGGGGGGTGGAGTTCGGAACTCCCTCTTGTGCCCACGGTTCTCTCACAGGCCTCTCGCCTAATGTCAATAGCCTCTCAACGGGCTGTACGAGAGAGTGGCCGGTGTCGCTCACCTTTGTGTGTAGGCAGCGTGTAGACGTGGGTTGACTGTCAAGTCCGTAGAGGGGGCCCTGGAGCGTCCACCCCAGTCGGGTCTGAACCGCGACTGGGCATCCTTTGGGTCCGATGTGGGCCGCCTCAATTGGGAGA
Source organism: Notolepis coatsorum (assembly GCF_963971535.1). Classification (NCBI taxonomy): domain Eukaryota; kingdom Metazoa; phylum Chordata; class Actinopteri; order Aulopiformes; family Paralepididae; genus Notolepis; species Notolepis coatsorum. The sequence goes on from NC_140168.1 coordinate 111,435,187, forward strand.
ATGAGGTCCGCGTGGTCGGAGCCGATGAGCAGGGTCGGTGTGGCGCCGTCGATAAGCGGTATAGGTAGTTGACGTAGGTGCACATACTTCGCCATCAGCTGTGGGATGGGGTAGGTGTACTGTGACAGGCCTATGTCGTGGCTGGTGAAGACGTTGGTAATACTATACTGCTTCTCGGGCTGGTCCACCGCTGCTATCTTGAAGGAGACATTTTCACCCTTTATGGTCTTCTGGTCTCTTCTGATGGTACGTATTGTCATGGTACCTTTGGCACCCCGCAGGCCCAACTGGGCTGCGGCGGAAGCGAGGAGGAGAGTCTTTTCAGACCCATCGTCCAGGACGGCGTAAGTGTCCAGGACCTTGTCCTCGTAGCTCAGGAGCACTCTGACCACTTTGATGAGCACTCGGGTGGTCCCGCTATGCTGGTCAATGTGGAGCACTCCTGTTGGTCGGTTGCCTTGGATCTTCTGGAGTGGTGCCGACTCGCGGTCGTCCGAGTAGCACCGTGACTCCCAGTGTCTGCTGTAGCAGTCGGTACACCAGGGGGCGGTCTGGTGGATCTTCGGTACTGGTGCCACCACCTCGGCCTGGTACATTACCGTGACGGGCCCACTTTGTTGTCCTGGCGGACGCCTGTTGATGTCATGCAGGACCTCCAAGTGGGCGCCGCCGCACCTGCCGCACTTCTTCTTCAAACGGCACTCAGCTGCCATATGGCTGCGCGCGCAGCGGAAGCAGCGGCGGTGGTCTTTGATCCACTGACTCACCTCGTCCGGGGTCAGCTTCTTGAAAGTGTCGCATTGATACAGCCGATGTTCCCCTTCACAGTACTGGCATTCAATCTTCCACTCCTCTTTCGTCGAGGGGGTGTTGTGGTTCTTGTGCTGCGGTACTGATTCGGCTTGGTGCATAACGGTCACCGACCGGCGGTTATCATTTGATCCCCGAGGTCCTGGTCTTGGGCTTGGTCCACTCCACACAAACGTGTCCAGTCGTAGGCTACTGACCTCCCTGGCGAGGAACTCAGATAGGTCTAGGAGGGATGCCTCTGGGCCGTTGGGGTCGCGGTGGTCTCTCTGCCGCCTGAAGCGCTCTTGTCGGGCGGGAGGGAGCTTCTCTAATATCCTTTCTACATTAGAGTTAGCATACAGTTCATATATCCCTTTCTCCTTTTGGGACCCCAGCATCCCTACCAGGGACTGTACCTTGATAGAGAGGTCATCCAATGCTCTATTGTCTCTGGCTGGGGGGAGGTGGTCGATATCTCTTATCTCTTGTATCACGTAGTCCCATATGCGTCCATAACGTTGGTCGAGGGCTACTAGAGCCGCGGTGTATGGGGTACTTGAGTTGGAATATGCCAGCGCTATATTATGCGCTCTGGGCACCTTCAGGTGCTTGAGGAGGATAGCATATTTGTACGTCTCATCGGGGACGTCGGACATCATAGTCTCTAAGCACATCCGTAGCTCCGTGTACTGTGCTCTGTCCTCGCGTGTAAAATCCGGGAACGTCGGTGTGCCAAGGTACGATGCCATGGGTGGCTGGCACATCGGTGAGCATTGGGGGAGAGGCCTCCTGGGCGAGTCTCCCCGTACGTGTCGTCGTGGGCTGGTGCTTGGTGGGTACCAAAGCCCGGGTACCCAGGTGCTGTTCCTCGGTGCTGACGGTGCGTCAAACTCACCCGTGAGTTGAGTCAGGGGTTTGTAGCGCAGTGACTCGGGGCTGACGTCTGGGCTGTACTGGGCCTCCTGGTCCAGAGTACGTTGCTGCTGGTCAGGGCTGTACTGGGCCTCCTGGTCCAGAGTACGTTGCTGCTGGTCGGCTTGACATTCCTCCTCTTCCTCCTCCTCTTCCTCTGCCAGGTCCTGGAGTCTTCTAGTCAGTCTCTCGGCGACGTATGCCGGTTCTTCCCGGTTGCTGGGTCTCGTATGGACCGGCCGGGGAGGGGGTTCGGAGACGTGGACAGGATCCTCCTGTTGGCGGGGTCCCGGGTCGCTTGGTCGGGTAGGGGAATGTGTCCTAGACCCTTGTCGTGATGATCTCCGGGAGCTCCGTGCGGAGAGAGGGGGTGTCGCCATGGCAATCAATTGTTCCATCATCTTCGCCTGCAGCCGGTCGCGCTCTGCCTCGCGCTGGGCATGGGCGGCGTCGCGCTCTGCTTCGCGGTGGGCATTGGCGGCGGCGCGCTGTGCATTGGCGCTGGCATGGGCGGCGTGTAGCTGTGCATTTGCGGCGTCGCGCTGTGCATTGGCGGCGGCGTGCTGTGCATTGGCGGCGGCGTGCTGTGCATCGGCGCGGCTTCTTTCAATGTTCTCTTCCGTCTGAAGGCGTCTGGTCTCCAGTCTTATGCGGTCGTCTTCACTCCTTTGTTGCGCCTGGAAGCGCTCTCGCTCGATTGCAGCGTGTTCGCGCTCGCTCGTCTGTTGAGCCTGGAGGCGTTCTCTTTCCATGGTAGAATGTTCGCGCTCACTTAGTTGTTGTGCTTGAAGTCGATCGCGTTCTGTGGAGGCTGCCAGAGTGGCGATGAATGCCTGCGCCAGCATCTTGTCCGCTTCGCTGGGGGAAGACACTGACGGAGGTGATCGGCTTCTGGCAGTGCTCGTTGGAGATCTGTTCTCTGGGCGCCCCTCGAGGTCCGTCTCCTGGGCGCGCTTCTCTTCTGGTAGTGGGTTGGGTTCTGTCCCTGGAGCGCTTTCTTTATCCTGGAGCTCTCCGGGGACCGTCTCGTTGACGTTGTCTGGGGGTATAGTCATGTCATGTCCCTCCTGGTCCCCCCCGTGGGCTTGGTCAGTTTCGTTAGAACCCACTGGGGTCTCTACTGGCAGGGTCGTCTGGTCGGTAGGATTTGACATGCTTTGATTATCCGCTTTAGTTATTTTATCCGCATTTAACTTCTTTATAAAGCTAGGTATTAGACTGACAGCGTATGCCTCTAGATAGGGAGGTGGCTGACGTCTGCGCTGCGGGCGTTCTAGCTCGGGAGAACCATTTGTGGAGTGTTCACCGCTGGCCATGTCAATATTAATATTATATTAATATTACGCTAATTACCCTCCGGCTCGAAGGACCAATTGTAACTGAGGGGTACAATTCCCTGACTGTATTGAATAAGTATGGTATCATTAAACCACTACTGCGTTATGTACATTACTACTGGCCATACAGTACACATGTATATGTGATGAACACCCACACAATAACACGGCTTAACAAGAAAGTACTGTTTATAATAATATTTATTAGAAGCGCACCAAGATTATCTTACATTATTTATTAAGATTGAGAGTTGCGCTTGTAAGGCGAAGAATGTGCATGAATAGGTCAAGAGCGTAAGTCCATGAGCATATTACGCAGGGGATAATTAATACCACCCGTAGCCTAAGAATTATATATGGTACACTAGTAGGTCAGCTGGAGATACTAAGGGGGTTCCCTCCGGTTGTAAGCCAGCAGGGGGGAGGAATGTTCGAATGCAAAGTCTGGATCAACGGGGAATCAATAAGCTCCAGCTACGGGAGGCGGTACAGATACTCCCCTCGATCGGCAGACAAAGCAGCAGCTATAATCCAAGTATGCGCGACAGCATAGGTGAAAGCCAGCCAGCCTCTTCCTAGAGACGGGCTCGAGCGATGCTCCTCCCGGGTAAATCCCACACAGCAGCGGGGTAGACGGTTCTCTGATCCAGCAGCCACGGTACCAAAGCAATAATCCAGCCGGAAAAGGCTCTGCATTCACCGGTGTAGATTCTCCTGTGCACGGTACTTCACATTTAACTAGGTCGAACTTGACGTTATTTCACTAAGCTCTGACACTTTTACTATCCTATTCGCACGCGGTTATAAGTGCTCTATTTAGACGCAAGGTTGCTCACTTCACTTGGTCGTTGACTCGTGATGAAGGCTTTACTTGTTGGGTTAACTCGTTTGAGGGTAACTTGACTTTAGGTTAAGTGCTGCTGTATCCACCTGCGACGTATTTATACGTAAGATGAATAATCTAGTGCCAACCTCATTTCTGTCTCGTATTCCTGCGCAAAGCCGGGCATGTACAGACATGTCTTAGCGGTGACTTTGAACTAGACATTGGGGGGTATGGCCGTGGCGCCTAGGGGGTCGCTGTCCAATAGGAGAACGAATATTATGGTCTGGCCTGTACCTAGGTAAAGGGATATTCCGTGTATATGTACAAAGAATATACAAGGGATATCAAACGATATACAAATATTATACATGGGATCTCAAGCAATAAATATATATATTCGGTTTAATCTGACCCTTTGTAACAGTAGTAGTAGCAGTAGTAGTAGTTGTAGTAGCAGTAGTAGTAGTAGTAGTAGTAGTAGTAGTAGTAGTAGTAGTAGTAGTAGTAGTAGTAGTAGTAGTAGTAGTAGTAGTAGTAGTAGTAGTAGTAGTAGTAGTAGTAGTAGTAGACTTTAGTAGTAGTAGTTTGAGCTATCCTGTGCTAACATGCGTCGAAGTGAGCGTGTTAGCCATGTGCCCATGTGGAGGTCTCTCTACGCTGGAGACCAGGACATGAGAGAACTGTTGGGTGAGGATACAGATGAAGAAGAATCTTCAGATGCTTCAGATCATGATGACGACGTTGATGATCCATCTTTTGTTGGTGATGGTGACGAAAGGTCCACTGATGATGACAACAATGAAAGGTAAAGACACTTATTTTGGACTTTGATTGCTTTTGTTTTAGTCAGACTTGTTGGGAAAGGCAAAGAAAGGCTTTCACATGATGCACATGATGAATGCACATGATAAGTGTACATGATGAATGTACATGACAAGTGTACATGCTAAATGTACATGATAAATGTACATAAGTGTACATGATGAATGTACATGACAAGTGTACATGATGAATGTACATGACAAGTGTACATGCTAAGTGTACATGATAAATGTACATGATAAGTGTACATGATGAATGTACATGATAAGTGTACATGATGAATGTACATGACAAGTGTACATGCTAAGTGTACATGATAAATGTACATGATAAGTGTACATGATGAATGTACATGATAAGTGTACATGGTGAATGTACATGATAAGTGTACATGATGAATGTACATGATAAGTGTACATGGTGAATGTACATGATAAGTGTACATGGTAAGTGTGCATCAAGAGATTCCTTGTTGAATGTTGAAAATAATGTGCTTTTTATTGTTTTCTACAGTGAGGAGGAGGAAGGAGCAGAAGCCCTGCCTTAAACCAGTTCAGTGAGACATGGAAGGAGGGCTAACCAAGACAGGTGAGAGACTTATTATTATTATTATTATTATTATTATTATTATTATTATTATTATTATTATTATTATTATTATTATTATTATTATTATTATTATTATTATTATTATTATTATTATTATTATTATTATTATTATTATTATTATTAGTGCTTTTGTTTTAGTTATTACTCTGTTCATAAAAGTTGAAAATAATGTATTTTTACATGTCATTGTCTACAGCAATGATTTGCCTGGGACATCTAGGGGGGCAGGGCGTGCCCGATCCAGGTCAAGAAATGACCCAGACAGGTGAGAGACTTATTATGGATGTGTATTGCTTTTTTATTATTACTAGGTTTGCAGACTTTGTACGCAATATATACAGAATGGAATATTGAGTGTATATACAGTGTGTGTGTGTTGTATGAGCAGTGTCTTATATGTACAATGTGTGTGCCATTTATGTGCAGACATGATGAGCAGCCTGCTCCAGGCCGACGCAGGACAACCCGGGCCAGGCCAAGACGTCCAGTCCAGGCAGGAGATCAGACGCCCTGGAAGACAGACAGTGATCCTGATCCAGCCCCTCAGCCCCTCCGGTTCATGCCGTGCAGACCCCCAGGACCGCAGCTAGACCTCCATGCCACGTATACACCGAAGGAGCTCTTCATGCTCTATTTTTCCATGGATACCATGAAGACCCTGTGTATCAACACGAACAAGAACGCGGCAAAGAACCAGGCAAGTTTCAAGTTTCTTTATTAGCTGTAGTTTTATATGAAATGCTTTTTCCTGTAAAATGTGACTAACTGAGTTACAATACAATATACAGGCACTGGGGCAAAAGACCAAGTGGGAGGATGTCGAGGCCGATGAATTGTACAAGTTCATCGGCCTGCTGCTGTACATGGGGCTCGTCCCACTGTCTTCTCTCCAGGACTTCTGGAGGGTCAAACACCTTCTCTCTGTGCCCCTACCAAGAATGGTCATGTTCCGGGACAGATTCAGGTATAATATATATTCCTGTATAGTGTACATCGTGTCCCATATGTTACTTATGTTTATAGTGTCGTTATATGACTTATAATATGACTTTGACTTCAGGTCAATCTTGTGGAACCTCCACCTGAGCGATCCCGAGGAGGATGCCAGGAACGACGCCAGGAAGGGAACAAAGGACCTGTGGTATAATTTGATAAGCTATAGCTCCTAAATATTGGAAAATGTCCCTCATAAGAAAAAGGTTTTAAGCAAACATAAGCTTTGGTCAAAACAACTGTCAAATTCAGTCAGTCCAAGGGCCAGGTTAGAAAACAGCAACGGGCCAAGTTAGAGCAGGATGTAATCAAGGCAGAGAGGGTGTGTGAAGCAGAGACAATAGGGGGTAAACAGAAACTGTTTATACAGGTTGGTGAAACAAAAGGTGACCGCATCACATGTAGCCGTTATCTCCTGCCCCGCGGCCTAGGGACACAGGTGCAACCCAACTGGTCTGAGAAGTAGGGAGGAAATAGGGAGGAGATTTCAAATAGAACATCTCTAAATAACATAAATGTGTTTTACTGATTTAGGATGCTTACCATCAATGTGAAATACCTGCATATATTACTGTTATGTTGGACTGATGATGCTGAATAGAATGATATGACATATGCTGTGATTATACTAGTTAAAGGTAATATGTTTGTGTTTAAAAGTGAGATGAAACAAAGCGACAAATAGGAGCGACTGAGTCTTGGTAAATCATGTGGGAACATATTGTAATGAAAGCTAAATATAAACTGTTTGTAGCCATTCAATTTAAGCTAGAAAGACTGTTTTGAAGACTTAATCCCAAGAATATTAAGACTATTTTTACCTAGGTTTGAAACAATGAAACGAGAAAACTGTTGGTCTTAAGGGCCACCTCCTTTTCAAATACCAACTATGAAAGCTTGCGATTGGGTGAAATCATAGGGGTGAGGTCACTTGGTGACGTCACGCCGGGGTTTCTCTCTGATGGATAAAATGGGGAGGTGAGAGACACAACAAAAACGGAACCGACAACAGAACACACCTCCCGATTCACAGAGAGGACGGCAAAACCAGCAAGCAGCAGGAACCCAGGAGGAGCAGACGGGAGAACCAGATCCCTTTGTGGTCGCCAGACCACCGAGGCCTACATTGACCATTCCTTTTAGTAACTTCCTTTTTATTAGCCTGGAACAAGAGCTTGAGGGCATAGTCTCAATTGGTATCTATTGTTTCATTGCACCATTTTTCATTCAAGCCTTTTGTTATTCACTTTCTGAATCTGCCAATAAAAGCGGATCTTTACAATAACTTCCTCTCCTCTCCTTCATTCCATCCTCCTGCTCCGCCGCCGAAACAAGGCCATTTCCTGTTCTTTGAAAGTACAAGGGAAGAGTAGAACGGACAAAATCACAACGCAGAGTAGATGGGCTGGTTCTGTATATCAGAACCATTCACCCTTGTCACTTCAAATTGGTGTCGCGACCCTTTGAACGTGAAACGCTCTTGATTTTTTTTACGGCTGAATAAGCACTGGACACCAGGATCGATCGGCTGCCTGAGAGATTCGACACGACAGAATCCTGAAAATAGGTGAGTGGACACGGGCCGTGATGACTGAAAACGTAGAGCGTTCTGTTCGAACTGGGGTTGAAATGTATGATTACCTCAAAAATGTCTCTCGGGGAGGGATATAGTGGGGCGTTGGGGGTGCGTAGCGCGCAGTGTATCATATTGATTAGTTCAATCAGCCAGCGGGGACGTTTTTAGTACGCTTCTCGCGAATTGAAGTGCCGGGCTGCACTGGACGAAATGGCCATTGATCATGGTCTCAGTAGTTTGGTGTAAAGAAGGTCCGGTGGGATGTATCCTGGTTAATAGACAGACCTAAGTCGTTTTTTCCGGAAAAGTACATGATGAGTTGAGATATTTTTTTTGTGTCTGAGGAGTGGGTGAATTAAGGGTGTACCGACTATGCCAAATGTTACACCCGCTAAGTTCCTAGCTTTAAGAAAGACACAAGAGTGTAGGTTAATTTAACCATAATATTTATTACATAAAAAGGAGTGGACAACATTACTATAAGCCCACTTCAACCTCATGCTCAGGAACCCCAATCAGTCTTGACCGGGCAGGGTTTTATTCACAGCAACCTGGTGACACTTCACACAATGAAGGAGAGTAATATCAATTGTCAATAAATAGCATGTCATACGATCAATTGTCAATAAATAGCACTTCATACGATATCGATTGTTAATAAATAGCACTTCACACAATGAAGGAAACTTTATCACACATCAATAAATACCACGTCAAGAACTGTATAAAAAGGGATGTCAAACTTCTCACGATGAAGTAAACAGACATCCTACCACTCTGTGATTCAATTTGTGCAAACTGTGCATAACCACGGCATCCATATGATAATGGCACACTAAGCCTGCCCGTGTTCACGTCTGAGAGAGGTACCTTGTACATGGGTTGGTGTTATGGTGGGGGGGAAACGGACACACAAATAAACATACATGTAAAGAAAACTAATCCGGCCCAAGGGCAAGACCCAATTCTTTTTGCCCGTCTACCGGCCCACTGGCCCGGGCGGATTAGACATTATATTAAACTACCAAACAATATACTAAAAGTGTTTCACGACAAGAGCAGCTGGACCACTGGTGCTCTGCCGGGAAACAAACACAACAGTATTAAAACACTTTATTATTAAAACAATAACACGCATAATTATTAAACAACATTACATGCTAAAACAAAGTACTACATTTAAAATACCTGGTTCGTCGGTGGTCCTATAATCCTACCGACTACTTTCAATCCCGCTGGGAACCAGGCAAGCGATCTGGAACAAACACTCCATGTCACACATATTGCCGAGCACCTTAAAACCTGCTATTCCTATACCATAATACTACCACTGCCTACCTTAGCGTGTAATGCTTGTTCCTGCATTCCGGAGTGAGGTGTGCACCTACCTCACTGCACCGGCCGCAACAAACAATTCCAACTAACGTTCCTCCCGCAGGTATCCCCCTATAACGGAACCTGGCTCATTGAGGCCCCTCCTCCTTTCTCATTAATGCCACCCGTCACAGCTTGTTGGGTGAAGCAGATCTCCGCTTGGGGCCGTCTCTCAAACGGCGACAAGCGCGGATCTGAACTATCGACAAGACGATGCGTCGTTAGTACTCTGATCCAACACTGCTCAGGTCACGGAATCAGATGTGTGTATGGAGGGTGTCGATATGATAATGGGCGTTACGGGTCGCGAGATATTTAACGTGGAAGAAATGTGCAAAGGGTGGCCTGACCGGAGCTCACGTTGGCTTTTGTAAATATCGTACCAGGCTGGCCGCTCACCGTTTCAAATCAACGGAGAGGTAGGTTTTTTGGACGATATCAGCCGAACTGAATGAAGATCGACCCGTGTTAAGGGTCGGTCAAATGGATTAGGAAGAGGTTGATTCGTTTGTTAACCAAGTGAGATTGGTTGATTACAGAAAACGATAGTCGGCTGAAATCCGATTTAGGACGTGGTAGACTTCGGGGCATATTTTAGATACACGTTCGTCGTGACAAAAAGGTGAACAAAAGTACTTAACAACGATTCGTTTCAATGTGCTGTTTGTAAAGTAAACATTCAGTACATGTATAGTGAACTAATGCTCTTAAGCGCGGTAAAAATGAGCGAGGTTAACGTATTAAAAATAGTAAAAATGTGTGATGATACTAGTGTTGCTTAAAGCTAGGAAAACATTGAGACTAAGGCCCGAGCTATCGACTGACTAAGAGCTCAAGATAGCCTTTTGAAAACGGAGAACAACAAACACTTTGAACCAGGAGTCGTTCTAGCAATACAGGTATGAGAAGTGTTTATGTTTTTAAGCTATAGAAATAAGCGCTTATATTATACTTAGAGTTTATTCAATACTGTAGGCCGCTAACGTCGTGGCTTGCGGCTACAGTAATACTGGGTTTGTTCAATACTGAATGATTGTGAATGAATGGAAGTGTATGATTAAGCGAATGTGTATTGCTGAGTATGTATGTGTGTAGCATGTCTATTAGTGGTTAGGAATGTATGCCATGTATGAGTAGATTATTGTTGTATTATTATGGGATTCTAGTGACTAACGACCGCAGGGAAATGTAATGAAAGACGCCGTTTTAGCTGGGGCTATCGGACGTGGCAGTCATTAGCTGCTACGTTAGCCACGGAGGCGACCGAAGCTAATTGTGGACGGGGCGTCGTGGTATCGAGTGTATAGTGTGGATCGAGAGTGTGTTGGGGTCACTGGGATGTGTAATGTACATTAGAATTTTCGAATTCGGTGGATTTAAGGTAATTGTTTAATGTAATAAGGAATCAACTGAGGCGGAGATGTTGACCCGGAAGTCGTTCTAGGCTCAGCTAAAACAATGGCGGCGGGGTCAAGCTAGCAATTGAGATGGCCTATGTATGCTGTAATGTTTTTGTTTTGGTTGAGTCTGTACACTGGCGTTTGAGGGGATTAGAGTTCTGTTGTAGGGTGGAGCTGTATTGTGCTAACATTGCGGTGTGTCGGCCCGCGCGGCAAAACGGGATGATATATGCCGTTTGGGGCAGTTATTGCGGGGTCATGGTTGAAGCTAAGCTAATGCTAGCTAGCCGCGCTGGCTATCACACAAATGGCTAACGAAGCTAATATGCTAAGCTACCTATGCTAACGACGTAGCATGACGGGACTCTCGGGATGTATCGCGATGTGCTACGAATAGGACTTCACATGTAAACAAGGAGCGTGGCCATCTTGGTAGGGGCGAGGGGTCGTCCATTTATTGTAGGCCGCTGTCGTCGTGGCTAAAGCGGCTAACTAGCTGCGTGCTAAGATGCTACTAGGAGGTATTCAACATTGTAGGCCGCCGGCGTCGTGGCTTACGGCTGCCTTAATACTTGGATTATTCAATACTGAAGGTTGTGGATGGGGTGAAATTGCAGTATTGACTAATGTTAGTATTAATGTTGAATGCGTGGTGTGAGCTGCAGTATGAAAGTGAATAATGTAATTATGGTTAAACGGGTTGATAGGCCGTATGAAAGGCTCGCACATGCGCGGTGGTCTGAAAGGACGATATGTGTGGTGTGTGGAGCGAGCGAGCAGAGTGGGTGGTATGTGGTTAAAAGTACACTAGGTGGCGACAGAGTCATGTCTTGGGCTCCCGTCCTGCTGTCGGCGTAGCATGATGGGATTCTCGGGATGTCTCGCGGTGCGCGGCCATCTTGGGTGGAGCGCCGTGGTCGCCATCTTAGATGGGGCGAGGGGTGTCCATTGTGAGGGATTTATTTTTCAAAGCGATGTGGTTGGAACTGCACCAGGGGGCGGTAGAGCCATGGCTTAGGCTCCCGTCCTGGAATAGATACAGGAGGTTTTTATCTCTGGTGGTGCAGTACAATTCTTCACGCTGTGATGTCGTTCGTGACTTTATTACGTTGGTGGTATGATTAGATTAATAGGCAGTGGTGACGTTTTGGAAGCCACGGACGTGTTTATATGTCTCTCTTTTAGGACCCCCCCCCCCCTATCCCTTTGCGTTTTCTCTCCCTCCCTGAATAAATTATGTGAATACTGTGATGTAAAAAGCGATATATGAGAGGAATACAATTTAGACTTTCTCAGATAGAAATAAATACAGCTACACATAGAAGGAAATGTTAGAATTACATATACACATAGTCATTTGAAGAGCAATAAGAGTTAAAATATTTTATGAGAAAGGAATTACAAATTCATTAAGAGGAAGAAGCGATTTTAATCAACTAAATTACCATATCCAACACAAGTGTTTAGAAATGATAGGCTGTGAATAACACATTTCTGATTGTTCAACAGACGGAAGAGGCTGATGCGAAATAGTGTTCCTCAGAGTCATGTGATGCAGATACACGACAAAGGGATTGGAAGATCCAGTTTTCCGATGAGGACAACAGACAGAGCACAGCTAAGGCCGTGTCGTTAAAATTCAAAAGAAGATTTCACTAACGCTCTCTAAAGTGATATTAGTATAGAGGATGCCCGACATTCCATGCTTAAAGATAATGATGGATTGTGAAAGGGAAATGCCACTGCTAATTAAGTGTATGTTTTTTTTTCTTTCTTTCTTCACAGCTGCTCGAGGGCGGACAGAAGCAGTGCTGACGCTTCCAAACTCCAACGGGGGAACAATTGACTGTTAAATGTCTGGGTGTAGTATAACTAAGCGTTTTGTCAATTCCGGTCTGCACCAATAAATTCTGCCAGTGTGAGTGATTTTAACTCAAGGTTGTAAAAGTAGTCTGAAATACAGAGAAACTTGCTTTTCCAAACGGTAAAATTTGAGGGTATGAGAGCGAGTGTGAATGATTAATATAGAGCAGATTCACCAAATTTGATAGGAGCAATTAGAAGAAAAAATAAGATAACAAAAACGAGAGTTGACAATTAGTCTAGTTCAGTGGTTCTCAAACTGTGGTACGCGTACCACTAGTGGTACTTGGTGGTACTGCTGGTGGTACTTGAAAACATTTCCAAAAAAGCAAAAAAAAAAAATGTTGCAGTCAGGCCACTGAACTTCGTAGCAGGCCAGGCCAGTGTTTCTGGTTGCGGCGGCGCGATAGTTAGATAATCTAAGTGGGGAACAACCAGGAGATCACTGTGACAGAGAGTAATGCAGTCTAAACAGTCATAAATCTTTAATTCAACTTCAGCCCTGATCATAACCATTTATTTTTAGATTCTTTTGTAATTGCTGCTAATCATTGACACATGCCTAGCCTGTAATAATCCCCCCCAGAAAAATTTACTTTGCATTTGATATATTATATATATATATATATATATAAAATATAAAATATTTAACTTTTTGTGTGTTTTTTTTTTAACAATAATTTGTGATGCCATCACACAAACTGGCATTTAAAGGGTAAACATTCAAAAATGTTATGGAATATGTGTTTTCTTTTCTTTTTTACAATAATTTGTGATGCCCATCACAAACACTGGCATTTAAAGGGTAAAAATTCAAATATTCCTGCACCAGAATGCAGGAAATTAAGTTTTTGTAACAAAATAATTGTGTGTGTGTGTGTGTGTGTGTGTGTGTGTGTGTGTGTGTGTGTGTGTGTGTGTGTGTGTGTGTGTGTGTGTGTGTGTGTGTGTGTGTGTGTGTGTGTGTGTGTGTGTGTGTGTGTGAGAGAGAGAGAGAGAGAATGACGGACAATTGCTTGCTGTGTGAGAGAGAGAGAGAGAGAGAGAGAGTGAGAGAGAGAGAGAGATAGAGAGAGAGAATTAAGTACATTTGCTGAAATACAGTTGTTCTTCATTTTCTCACTTGCTATGTGAGAATGTTAGTTATTATGTTCTCAATGCCCCTTACATTGTATGAGTTGTGTGGAAGCGTTTGCTAGTTCTAGTGCTATCCCTTTGTACATTGTGGCTGTGTCTGACAAAAGTTAACAATAAATAATGGTATTAGGAATACATTTGCCTCCTGTGTGAACTGTGCATAGCTGAATAGACTGTATTTTAACGCCGGTCATATGGTGGTACTTGGAGAGCCAGCTACGTTCTCAGGTGGTACTTGGTGTAAAAAGTTTGAGAACCACTGGTCTAGTTCATTAACCCATAGTATAAAAAATAGAAGCAATATAAAAATGGCCAACAGTAGTCAGGCCAATGGTGGGGAAATGCCGATAACTTCTGCAGATATTTCATTGACCAAATTGAGCAGTGACATTAACCTGATTGATTTGAATATGACGGATTCCCCTCATGAGACGAGCGTGACGGAGGGACTTGAAATAATGTCTTTAACTCCGACACAGGGGGTCTTTGAGGAGAGAGAACCAGAGACAACTGTTTCACCCGAGCCGATCCACGCTGGAGTGTCCATTGCAGGTGACTGCAATTTAACCAAGAGACAAAGAAAGCAACTGAGGAGAGCAGTGTTGTTGCAGCAGTCCCAGGGAGTTGACTCTGGCCGTACGGCTGGAACAAAGACCGACAGCAGGTATGGGATAATACACGAACAGTTTCTACAGCCCGCCAGTGTCCCTTTCCCAGGTTTCCCCCACCCCCACCATCAGTACCAAACTGAGAGGCGTGGCCCGATGACGAGGAGCCAGTCAGCGAGGGCCAGGGTGGAGGAAGAGCGGATGACGTGCCTCCCTCAAGAACAACAGCCAACCGAGGCAGGAAAGGTAGTGGAATACCTCCAAGCCCTAGTCCAGTCCGCACAGCCAAGAGGGGAGACGGACTCCAACGGGGAACCAAATGACCAGAGACGGGCCCAGTTGGGGACACAGGGGGGTCCTGCGCCAGAACAGCAACAAAATCCAAGGGGAACACCCTGGCAGTCACGGGGACAAGGTGGAAACAGAAGAGGGAGCGCGAATGGATCCAAAGCTCGGCCATTTGAGTGCTGTGCGTGCGGAAATCTCGGACATACGCAGAGGGACTGTGGCCAAGAATATCGACCCCGAGAAGAGGGGTATCGGCCTCAACCCAGAGGAGGAGGTTGTCGATGGCATCACAGAGGTAGGGCCGGATACGGGCAAAACCAAGGTCGGTATCAAGAACAGTGTCCACAGCCCGCAAGCTCCCCCTGTCCAGGACCCCCTCAGCACCAGAGCCAAGAGGAGAGGCGGGGCCCAGCGATGGGACGTTAGACCGCCAGCGCTGAGATGGGGGAAGAGGCGTCTACCTATAGACAACAGAGAGCGTTTATAGAAGCGTTCGAACGACATGAGGCAGTTCAGTGGTACAGTGTGTGATGTCATGCTTCGGGCGTCGGAATTAGGCCGCCGTGATCAAGCAATGCCCTGTGCCCCGTTGCCCAGACAGGGAGCGGGGCCTCGACAGGGTGCTGAGAGCCTCGGGCGGGGTGAATTTCCAGACCCCTCCCAACAGCAGGCTCAAAGGACGGCGGCTGAGCGGAACAGGTATGTGGTTTACTCCCCCGACCAGGCTCAAGGGGGGCGAAACCAGGAATGGACTGTCAGAGGTGAGAGCCATAGAGGTAATAGCCAAGGGCAAGGACAGAATCGGGGACAGGTTTGCTGGATCTGTGGACTGATAGGTCATTTTCAAAGGTCATGTCTGCAGAGGCCGCCGGCAGAATAAAGAATATAGATAGGTATTAAAAATAAAAATGAGTTGAATAAAAAATATATACTACTGATTAGAATAAAAATAGAATAAAAAATATATAGAGGGGTTAGGTGATTAGGTTATGTGTGTAAGTTACTAAAATGGATGTGCGACTAACGTGGAATGATGGAGTAGCTGACAGGTGCATGAGCTAATCGTACTAACCAAAACTGGTGGTTAAACAGTTAATATTAGACATGTAATATTAGTCAGAGGAATGATGTGACACTGCGTCAGCTAGTGATCAGTAGTAATTATCCATGCTTGATAAATAATCAGTTTGGTCAAAGGGTGGACTGCATGAGTAAGAAATTAAGAAGAAGATATTGATAGACGAACATCAACAATCATGAATAATAGAGTTAGGAGTTTATTTCGTTTTATTTTTTCTTTCCTAGTTTCTTTATAAGCAATTTCTGCCTCAGGCCGGAAGTTTTCAGTTTGTTTCTTAGTATATACGGGGGTGGTTACGCCCCTAGATGATAGGTTAATTTTGTTTCTAGGAGTGGGTTGAAAAAGCGATGCTCACAAATTTTGTTTATTGTTTTCAATTATTGTTTTGGGCGGTTTTTCTTTGTTTTGTTTCTTTTCTTTATTTTTTTCTTAGGAACGGAGGATGGTGACCACACAGCGGGACTGGTAATATATGTCTATACAGTGGACTGAGAACAATGTGAATGGACTAGAGCTGGTTCATGGTTTTGTTCTCCGCTCATTAAGAATCCAGATCTAGGATCTGGGGGTTGTGTCGCGATTGGTGGAGTGTTGGAAAACATGATTCTCTGTACATTGATAAGCTCAGTAGGTTTTGGTCGCCATTGGCCAAATAACTTTGTGTAAGGTGTGGACATGGGCAATTGATAATTGGCTTATGGGGGACTCTGACGGCTTGGTAGAGGCTGGCAGAGCGTGTGGAAGATGTGTGTTTAAAGGTGACTGTGATTTGTTGCCGCGCGTGTAGGATCTGTTGGAGGAGGGCTCTCGTCAGTATTGGCTGTCCGGCCCAAGGTAGCTGTCCAGAAATGGAGGTATGATGTTTAAAATGATATTCCACATCAAAGAGTGGTGGGGTATACTGTGTTGAACTTAAGACATTGGTCTAGTAATAGAGTACAGCACAAAGGAATGAGAGCCAGAATGAATTTTTTGAATATTAACGATCTAGAAGCATATGGAATATATAGATAAATGATTTGGAAAAGAAAAGAAAGTTGTCAAACTCAGAACAGTAAAGAGTGTCTGAGGGAGGAAAAATATGGATTCTCAATCAATTGTTGTGATAGAAGTAACCTGCGTTGTCCACCGAAGCGATATATTCTCACTGCAGGATACGAATGGGAGATTGAGGAGTCAGCAGTCATCAGAGTGTGGTACGAGGAAGACCAAGGACTCCATCAGTACTGTTGATCCAGGACACTGGCTAGTGTCTACCCAGCGGTTCCATGGGGAACCGCAACACTGCGGGTACCAAGAGATCCAGGAGAAGCCTAACTCTCAAGCGAGTCTTGAGGCTTCGGAGGGGAACGAGAGAGGCCAAACGACGTACGAATGTACGAGGGGAAGGGCTGCAAGGCCTCATCAACTGCTCCGGCTGTCAACAGACAGGCTGCAAGGCCTTAGCAACTGACCGGGTGTCATCAAGCGAGGGGGTGGAGCCCCTATCGCCCCTATCAACGACCAGGCGGAGGGTGGAGAGAATCAAACCTCTTCCACTAGTCCGAGGGTCGACGGGGGTCGAATCAGCGACGACTGTAGGAGACAACACAACCTCCTCAACAGCCGTGACAGCGCCAGAGGGGAGATCTAATCACCCCACCTAAGATCGACGCAACTGACATCCGAGGGAAAAGCTCCTGTTTCAACTGAACAGGGCATACAGCAGGGGGTCATGCCCCTATTGAGTGACAGCACGAGGCGACAAGGCCTCGACAGAAGAAGGGGAGGGATCGGAAGGCAAAAAGGTGGCTTTCTGATTCTACCTCCCTGTTTGAAGCCAAGAGATGTGAGTGGCAGTTAGAGTAAGATCAACAGTTTTGATCTGCACCATCTCTGAGAAATGAGGAGGGGTGGATAGGTCAATCCAGTAGACATTGACCCCCCTCTCCCTGCTCCAAGTCAGAATTGACACCCCCAATGGAAACCAGTGGAAATTGATCCTGGTACGAAAAAGGTGTCAAAGACTGCACACAGTGAATGAAAATGGACTAAAAATAAAGATGTTTGAGTGGTTATAATTATACATAGGAAAGAGATGTAGAAAAAGAATGGTTTTTCGATTTTTTAGGATCCGAGTGTGGTATGCCGTATGCATTTTATCCAAGTATGATTTAAAATGTTTTATTTTTATCCAGGTAGTAGTAAGCAGAAGTTAGGATCTATATTTAGCATATTATACTAGCTAATTAAGGATAGTTAATCTCTATCCGAGTGTGGACTGTGGTATAATTTGATAAGCTATAGCTCCTAAATATTGGAAAATGTCCCTCATAAGAAAAAGGTTTTAAGCAAACATAAGCTTTGGTCAAAACAACTGTCATATTCAGTCAGTCCAAGAGCCAGGTTAGAAAACAGCAACGGGCCAAGTTAGAGCAGGATGTAATCAAGGCAGAGAGGGTGTGTGAAGCAGCTTGGAATGTGAGAGACAATAGGGGGTAAACAGAAACTGTTTATACAGGTTGGTGAAACAAAAGGTGACCGCATCACATGTAGCCGTTATCTCCTGCCCCGCGGCCTGGGGACACAGGTGCAACCCAACTGGTCTGAGAAGTAGGGAGGAAATAGGGAGGAGATTTCAAATAGAACATCTCTAAATAACATAAATGTGTTTTTACTGATTTAGGATGCTTACCATCAATGTGAAATACCTGCATATATTACTGTTATGTTGGACTGATGATGCTGAATAGAATGATATGACATATGCTGTGATTATACTAGTTAAAGGTAATATGTTTGTGTTTAAAAGTGAGATGAAACAAAGCGACAAATAGGAGCGACAGAGTCTTGGTAAATCATGTGGGAACATATTGTAATGAAAGCTAAATATAAACTGTTTGTAGCCATTCAATTTAAGCTAGAAAGACTGTTCTGTATCACACTAGCTCCCGCTCAGCGTCTCATTGCATATATCTCGCTTCAGCATATATATACTGAATACATTTCAAAATGTACCTTTAAATGCCAGCATTCATCTGGCCACACCCCCATCCGCTTACCTACATAAGCAGGGGTGGTGCCACACACTCATCTCCTTCTCAAATTTCATCACAAGCAACGTGTTGCTCATATGCCCACTTGACGTGGAGAAAAATATTGGCTGACAATGTTTACGAGGAAAGGAAGAACAAGAGATACGTTGACATCATATCTTTATTTTCTCTCTCACTATTTTCGAGAAAATACGGCGATATTGTCTTCATCACTGGAGTGTCTGGAAGATGGTGATCATTCTAAAATCCTCCACCGGTTTTCGTATTGGGAGCACGCCGCTGCATGCCTCTCAACTGCAGTTCCTTGCTGTGCTGGTTGGGGTGAAACCTTTCAGGACACAGCTGAACTGTAGGACGTGCCGCTGTTGTGAGAAGCGGTGGGTTTCAGGTTGGTGAGTACTGTTTGCTTGCGGCTCCACTTGTCTGTTAGTGCTATGGGGGCTAACTGACAATGTTTACGAAAACCGGCCCCAGATTAAAGTCTTTTGTTCAGCCTCTTAGGCAACAGTGGAAGACCTTAGTCTGAAGCCCATTTTAGTTAACTAGTGGGCCACGACCATTAACACTGGTGATCCCTGTGTTTTCTGGACGAGTGGATGTTTTCTCTGTCACCGTGTAGGCCCCATCTTTCATATCCAAATGAGAGTATTCCCTCGCGAGGAAATATGGGCATAGATGTTCGTTAGTGGAAGATCTGTGTTCAAGTCAGCTACAGGCCAGTTTGGTATTGTGCTGGCTCCATCGGGTGTTGGTAAAATCACCGTTGTAAAACTGTGTTAACATCTTGTTTCTCTTTTCTCTTAAAAAGTGAGGAGGGTTTCAGAACGGCGGCCTGTCTGAGTGAGTGTTATATCATTGTGTACAAGTTCAGGTGATAGCTGCTTAGCTTACGTGCTAGTGGTGGCCTACTGTTAGCCAGTCAGCTGTTAGCTGCGGCGCTAGCCTGCTGTGATCACTAGGTGGCCTACCTGGGCTAGGCTAGGAAACATTAGCTTGCTGCTATCGGCCGAGGCCCAGCGCGGGGTGGCTCCGGCCCCTCGCGCGCCGCCGTGGTTCCCAACTCCCCTCTCCCTCACGGGGAGAGGCGGGGGGGATTCGAAGTCTCCCCTCTGGTCGCATGCGCCGTTCGCTCGGCGTCTCGCGGGCAGGGGCGGTAGCGCCCGACGGTTAGAGCGGCCGTTAGCTTAATGCTACTCTGTTGAACGTGCTTTGATTATAACATGTTTTAAACACTCTTGACTATGACGTCATCTTTGACAGAGGATGTTCGTCGAACCTGCCCTGGGCCAGGACGGCAAGGACTGCGTCAACAAGGGGGACCGTAGCGACGGGATGGAGCGGCGACGCTGCCCAGATCGACAACACAGAACGGCTGTGTTTACTACGGTGCCTTGAGACTGCACTTCGCTTGATCTACGCTCCGGGTAGGCAAGGCCTGACCAGACCTTGTACACTTCTTCTGGCTTTCCCTTCTAAATGTTTTGTAAATAACGATGTTTTCCAAAACAAGTGTTGCTGCACTACATTTAGGATACAACGCGAGTTATGTGTGAATTGTCTTGTCACTGGTATTTAGCTTCTCCATGCAAATCGGGTTGTTGTTACAGATGTGAAAATGATCTGGTTTGTTGTGTTGAGAAACATCATGTGTGTTTATATGTACCGTGTACTCACAACTAAGGGGGTTAACTAACCTATAAAGCTATGCTTAGTGACAAATGAGTAAAGAATGATTCTTTTCTCAGCCTGTAATGACAATGAACAGTGTGTTCACATATTAACAGGTTTTCCTGTTTTAACTGGCCGTATTAAGGGTAAAGTAGGAGGATTGTGTTTCCCCCCGGTTCCCTGGGGACTTCTTCATCCTCCTCTCAGACATGTTGTTGCACTACATTGTGTCACTGTGTGGTAGGGATACGATGTAACCCTTAGCTTGATTGCTGAGGTTGTGCTAAAACTGCTGGAGAAACTTTATTTTCCTAAAAGAAAAGATTGTTTGGTCGCTTTTGTGTGTGCTTAGCAAGGCCTGTGGCCGATACTAATAGAGAATTATGTATTCTCTCATTATGAAAAACGGCGTTCCTCTGTAGAGTGTTTTTGCCATTTTTTGTAGGTGATGATGGGTTGTGTGTGTCATGTGACCTACAACTGGGTTGGTCTGGCCACAGAAGCACATGTGTAAGTTTGGTACCGGGGCTCTTGGAGAGCCCTCTCTATTCTGTGTTTTTTCCTTAGTAAAAATCAGATAGCAGGTTAGCTCATGCGCTGTGTGAAGCTGTCAGACGCTTCATGGAGCTGACTATGACTGTGTCATACTCTCTTTTTGTCATTACATCGTATCATGGGTGTGGGGTCGTAAAGGGGTGAACTGGTAACCTTTCCTCCCCCTTTTTTCTGTTGGTCAGGGGTAAACCCACCTGTCCTTCAAGGTTCCTGTCACGTTGTGGTTCGGCACGTTACAGGGTGAGGGGGGGGGGGGGGGGGAGTTTCCTGGTCCCACGGCCTGGAATATTGGGCGTGTGCACCGCAGAAATTCCCCCGCCATAGAGTACGTCACTGTGCGCGTCTCTGTTGGTAGGACTTCCGTGTGCTGTTCAGGTCCATGTGATGGATCTGTTTCGGGGGGTGGTCAGGGCTCCTCCTCACCAAGCTCCTATTCGGGCCTTCAGTGAGTTGGGACTCTCCTTCCGTGAGGAGGGAGCCTCCTTCAGAGTACAGTGCCTCCTCCTCAGATTGTCAAGGTGAGTGGACCCTCAAGAAGGAGTCCTACTCTATTGTGTATGTATTCGATTCAATTCGATTATTGAGTGTGTATGGGTTCAGTGCCTCCTCCCCGGAGAGCCCTAAAACCAATTTTTTACATGGCTCAAGGTGCAATATATTCTTTTCAATCTGTACAGCTCGCGTGGGAAGTCTCTCTGGGGATTCCCGTCTCCTTCCTATGGGAGGGTGGTGGGATGTAAAAATGTGAACAATTCTGGGTGGCGCCTTCTTTTCATGTTTAAGATCAACACGCATATCTGCCCCTTCTCCTGGAGTAGGCATGTCGGCGTGGTTAGGGCACAGGACTGGTTCTGGTCACGCTGGTCCGGATCAGTTGAACCCGTTGTCCGCCGGGGATGCAGATCTACTGTTCTGGTACCCTGAGGGACTTGGGCTTTTTTCAGGGGGAAAAATGCCAGGTCGGTCCGGGTGTCACAGGGTTAAGCGCTATGGAGACCCTGGTTGGGTAAATTTTTTACTCAGCACTGTCGTAATGGCTTACGGCCATGCCAACCTGTACACGCTCGATCTCGTCAGATCTCGGCCGCTACACAGGTTGGTCCTGGTTAGTACTTGGTTGGGAGACCGCCTGGGAATACCAAGTACGGTGTGCTTGGGGCTGGTTCTCCATTCTTTTTCGCTCCTCTCTCACGCATGGCGAAGAGGGGCCTGTTGGGGTGGTCTTTGACCTCCTCTGGTGACCCTGTGCTTCCCGTATCGCCGGGCCCGGTCCGAAGTCATGTTTCGTCGACCCGTAGGCCTGGGTTAACCCTTTTTTGAAAACTGAAACACTTGTACTGCGGTATAGCCGGTGTATACCCGCAGGTGTGTTTTGGAGTTTTTTTCTTGAGGGGTTATAGGAACAACCACCGCATTGGGTAACACCAAGGTGGTTGATTCCCTGGTGTGTTGGAGCAGTGTCAACTCCCGGGTTCACCGGTTGAGGGTGCCCCTGCACGTTCATGACGTCTGCCAATCGTGTCAGCCTTCTCTGCCTCAACCCCTCTGGGTGGGGGCTTTTTAAATGGAGGCTTGGTCATGCAACAACGCCAGCTTACGCCCCTTCCGCCGGTGCGGCTGTGTTCAGCTGTACCCTCTGGCGCCTGTCTCGTCCGCAGTCTCCAGGCTAGGGTTAACAGCCTGTTGCCTGGTTTTTCCCCGGTGCGCTGCCTGCTTCCGTTGGTTAACTTTTTTTGTGTGCTTACGGCCATGCTGACTGCCTGTTCTGCAGGGTCAGTGTGCCAGGCGGTGTACTATTGGGGGGACAGGGCCCGCTCGGCTGAGGGGCCTTTGTCCGAATACGCTGGCGATGTGGGGGGCGGGGTCACTAAGTGCCCACCTGGTGGGGTCTTGATGCTGGCATCATGGACTTCTCCGGGCCCCCGTTCCAGGGGGTCCAGTCCCTTTGGTGGGTCTGGGTCTTCCTTCGCGCTCCGCTGCTACGGCCTTGCCACGGGGTTGGGTTTGCCCTTGACCCCGTGATTCTGGGGGCAGTAACGAGGTTGTTCCCTCCGTTCGTTCCCGGGTGGCATGCGGGTTGTGCGTGTGTGTAGTCGTGGGGTCAAGCCACGGTCTGCTCACCCTGTGTGTTGAGTTGCTTGAGTGCCTCTTCGCACGGTCGGGTCCGTCGCCCTCCCGTGAAGCCCCCAATAGGGGGGGTGCCCTCCATTAGGCGGGGTCGGGGGGGCTCGGTCCTCCCTCATCTGATGGTTGTGGGGGGCCTCAGCGGGGTACATTTGTCGAGCTTCTAGCTCCCGCTCAGCTCCTATTATGCAATGAGACGCTGAGCGGGAGCTAGTGTGATACAGAACGTTAGGTTATGACTATAACCAAGTTCTGTTAACACTAGTGGATGCTCAGCGTCTAGACGCCGCTGCGGCCCTTGATTTTTCATTGTGGTGAAATTTGTTGGGAAGGAGATGAGTGTGTGGCACCACCCCTGCTTATGTAGGTAAGCGGATGGGGGTGTGGCCAGATGAATGCTGGCATTTAAAGGTACATTTTGAAATGTATTCAGTATATATATGCTGAAGCGAGATATATGCAATGAGACGCTGAGCGTCCACTAGTGTTAACAGAACTTGGTTATAGTCATAACCTAACGTTTTGAAGACTTAATCCCAAGAATATTAAGACTATTTTTACCTAGGTTTGAAACAATGAAACGAGAAAACTGTTGGTCTTAAGGGCCACCTCCTTTTCAAATACCAACTATGAAAGCTTGCGATTGGGTGAAATCATAGGGGTGAGGTCACTTGGTGACGTCACGCCAGGGTTTCTCTCTGATGGATAAAATGGGGAGGTGAGAGACACAACAAAAATGGAACCGACAACAGAACACACCTCCCGATTCACAGAGAGGACGGCCAAACCAGCAAGCAGCAGGAACCCAGGAGGAGCAGACGAGAGAACCAGATCCCTTTGTGGTCGCCAGACCACCGAGGCCTACATTGACCATTCCTTTTAGTAACTTCCTTTTTATTAGCCTGGAACAAGAGCTTGAGGGCATAGTCTCAATTGGTATCTATTGTTTCATTGCACCATTTTTCATTCAAGCCTTTTGTTATTCACTTTCTGAATCTGCCAATAAAAGCGGATCTTTACAATAACTTCCTCTCCTTCATTCCATCCTCCTGCTCCGCCGCCGAAACAAGGCCATTTCCTTTGAAAGTACAAGGGAAAACTTCCGGTTTAGCTACAATATGTAGCGCACGCGTTTGGTAACAGCTCCGCTCCCGTCAACGTTAATTTCGTTCAAAAACATTATTTTAACAAATACCAATGAGATTAAACCACATCGTATGTATTAATAGGAACTTCTACTAACTATATCAAAAGACATAAAGACTCAACATGGTTGGTAAGGATGAGAAAAGGGTTGGAAAGAAACACGAAGCAGCAAATCCAACGGCGACGATTGAGACGCGTTCAAGAAAAACAACTGGCGACGCGGCGGCAGATCCGTTGTTGACAACCCCCGATGAGAATATACCGGGACCATCGACGACTGGCTCCGAGAGGGAGACAATAGAGGACAACATAACGGGAACGACAGGAAAAAGTACCGTGAGGGACAAAGCAGAGGATTTTGAGAAGATAATAGCCAACAAATCCATCGCTCCCATCACTGCACCTACAATATCAACTGACACAGGCAGTGCAATTACTCAACCCGACTTCAACTCTCTGACTATCCTGATGAAAGAACAGATGGTCGCTTTCAAATTACACGTCGCACACATCGATACTAAATTCGAACACATCGATGCTAAATTCGAAGAAGTTATGAAAGCGGTCGCTGTACAGTCCGTGCGAATCACGACTGTGGAGAATACGGTGACAGAAATTACACGGGTAGTCAAAGAGAACGAGAAGAACGTCAACGATGGATTGACAGAGTTAACGAAGGAGATAAAAAAGGTGGAAGAGGCATGTCGGATAAAAATACAAGAAGTCAAAGATGAAGCGATGGAGAGGCTGCTCGAGACCCAACGTTACTACAGGCGAAATAATATCCGCATTGTGGGACTTGATGAATCAGTCAATTGCACAGACGACAAGTTCCCAACAGTGTTAGCAGAGATTTTGGGTAACAACATTCTAACCACAGAGCCGATAGTGGACCAATGTTACAGAATCGGTACTCGAGAACAAAGAGGCAACGGTCCAAGAGTCATCATTGTTACTCTGCGCAAGACGGCAATAAGAGATGACATCATCAGATTTGCACGCAACCAAAGGGGTAAACTGAAATATGGTGAAAATTCAATATTCATCTATGAAGATCTATGCAAAGAGGCCATCGCTCAGCGTTTCCCCTACAAGGAGGTGATGCAGAAATTGTTCAAGTGTGGCCTCAGACCAAGGCTAATATACCCGGCACTATTATCGATCGTGGGAAAAGACGGCCGGAGGGAAGGACAATCTGGAATATTCTGGGCTCATCGCTCGACTGCTCTGGGACACTAAGGAATATCCCGAAAATACAAGTAGTCAAGAACCCTGGGTAGGAAGATCATTCTGGAACATAACAGCAGTCTGTTTGTATATACTAGGGCATTCTACAACCTTCTAGAATATAATGCACCATTACAACGAAGGCCTGCAACTTTAACATTAACATCCGGTGTGTATAAGCATGATCAATTGACTGAAGTTTAATCAGGCCTTGATAAGGCTTTAAAAAAAATCAGCCACATCTAAATGTATGAGCACAACAAGGTTATTCTAATAATTTAAATAATCACTCCACTGATTTAGAGATTGGCACAATGTAGCTCTAAAAGTCTCTGTTTTTCTCTTTTATCTATGTATTCAATTTTATTCTAGTGGTTTCTCCACGTTGAGTTTTATTTTAGCTCTCACTCCCTTTTTTTTATCTTACATTGTTCTTTTCTATTTTTCTTCATTTTAAGGTGTTAGTGTTTGTCTACAATCTTTTCCTTTTTCTGATGTTTCCTACATAAGTTAGTAGAAGGTTCAAATGAATATATCAATGAAGGTATTCTTTTTTTTCATTTTTCATAATATTTTACTACATTAAGGGAAGGCGCAAGACCAAAAGCGACATTCTATTGAATTAGAATGAAAATGTTAGATCCTATGGCAATTAGCATAGGACGAGTAGGATTACAAAGCTCAGTTTGGGCAATCCGGTGGCCTAAGGGAGGGAGTCATACGCGGAGGATGTGTCTAAGGAACACAGGCCTGTACGACTCTCTGGGAGAGGGGGAAAAAGGGGATTTTTATTTGTATATATATATGTTTTTAAGCTCGGCTCTCAACGGGACCTCAATAATTGGATGTACGTCTATTGTAGCTTCGCACTCCAGAAGCATTACCAAAAACTACACTACAACATGTATAGATTATGGCTAGTTTGAATATAATGATATGGAACACTGGTGGGATAAATAAACAACACAAACGCAAAAGCGTGCTCACACTGATGAAAAAGGAACATGTGGACGTGGCTCTACTAAGCGAAACGCACATTTTAGAGGAAGACATAGATACGTTAGCGGACTACACATATCATAATATTAGTCACTCTTCTTTTGGTACGAGAACTCGAGGTGTAGCCATAGTCGTTAGACGTAAGTTAAATATTGAATTAAAGGGAGTATGGTCGGATGCAGATGGTCGTATAACTATAGCTATGATTGTACACAATAACAGGAAAATAGCGTTGGCAGCGGTATATGCCCCAAATTTGTACAAAGAGGGTTTCTTCTCTACACTAACCAATGCAATGTTAGACCTTCCCGATTACTCATTTATAATAGGTGCAGATTTTAATGCCATTTGGAATCCAAGGATGGACAAATCTTACCTCGCCTTTTCCAGCGAACAAAAGAATTCATCTAAAGCATTAAAGGATTGGTCGAAGATTACAGGTGTAAATGACTTATGGCGATCACTTAATCCCACGACCCGAAAGTACTCTTGTCGATCTGCGAGACATAACACATTATCCAGAATAGATTATGTCTTTGCATCCCCGAGACTATTTGATAAATATGAAGTGGAAATGATACCGAATGCGCTATCAGATCACTGTTATTTACTCCTAAAAGGAACATTTGGCATACTATCTTCCCGAGCCCCAAGATGGCGATTTAAATCGATGCTGCTTAATAACAAGGAATTCATTACACAACTCAAAGAAGCTCTTATAGTATTCCTACGGGAGAATGCAAACTCGGTGCAAGACCCCAGAATAATATGGATGTCAGTAAAGGGAATGATCAAGGATTTCACTGATAGCTTTTCCTCCAAAATGCGCAAGAATCAATGCACAAAACTGTCTGAACTGGAAACGCTTTACTCAACGTTATTTAATTCTCTAAAATACAACAACTCAACTCGACTAGAAAATCAAGTTAACGTACTTAAAATAGAGATCAATGCCATATACAGACAACAATCGGAAATACAAATACGCAGCACAAGACAACAGCAGTACTCCCAAGGTTCTAAACCTCGTTACCTATTAGCCATGCGATTAAGAATTAATGCAACATTTGCAGATATAACTACCATTAGAGCACAACAAGTACTTGTAACAGACCCTGAAAAAATAAACGATACATTCAAAGAATTCTACTCCGACTTATATAAATCAGAAACGACCTTCGATCAAAACAAAATGGACACATATCTTAATCAAATTATTCTCCCTAAACTTTCAGAGGATGACGCTAAACAGTTAGAAACACCAATCACACTAGAGGAACTCAAGAAGGCCATATCCGAAATGCAAAGTGGTAAGGCTCCTGGAAGAGACGGTATCCCACCAGAAATGTACCTTTCTTGTTGGGACATAATTGGATCCTTATACTCAGTCAAGGAGGGGAACTTCCATAAAAACGACAATATTGCACTCATAACAGTCCTTCTCAAAAAAGACAAAGACCCCACAAGTGCGGTAGTTACAGACCCTTAAGCCTCCTCGGAACCGATATCAAACTGTACTCTAAGGTATTAACCATCAGATTAAAAAAGCATTATGACGTCTTTAGTTCATCCGGACCAAACTGGCTTCATAAGAGGCCGCCTGATCACTGATAACATAAGACGAATACTGCACGTACTAAATGCCGACAAGGACGACACCATACCTAAGGCGATGCTATGAAAGCCTTTGACAGGCTGGAATGGTCGTATCTATGGGCAGTATTAGAAAGGATGGGGTTAGGAAAAGGATTCATTGATATGATTAAAGTACTATACAAAGACCCATCGGCCATGATTACAACAGGTACAATCATCTCCAAAATCTTTCCGGTATCACGCTCAGCCAGACAGGGTTGCCCTCTTAGTCCCGGACTATTCGATCTATCATTAGAGCCTTTAGCACAATATATAAGACAATCCCAATCCATAGAACCAATCGTAATTAAGGGCACACAACATAAAATTAGTTTATATGCGGACGACGTAATATTGTTCATGCAAAACCCCAACACCACATTGCCTCATCTGCTCAAGTTGATTGAGAACTTTGGTGATTTATCGGGATTTAAGATAAATTTGCCGAAGTCGGCTTTCCTTCCACTTAACACCCCTGCAAAAAAAGATATAACCCTCCCAGGAGAGATACCTATGGTAAAACATTTTAGATGCTTGGGAGTGGAAATATTCCCCACCATAAGACAAACGGTGAAGCACAATTACATAAAAATCCAAAACAAAATCAAAGACGACCTTGATAGGTGCGCAAAACTTAAAAACTCAGTACAGGCACGGATATCAATAGTTAAGATGGATGTACTACTTAGAATCAACTTCTTCAGTTCAATGCTACCGTTACCCCCTCCAGAGGGTTACTGGAAAAGATTACACTCCTCCACATACAAATTTATTTGGAATAACAAACCACCACGTATAAAAAGATCCACTGCACAGAGAAATAAAGCAGACGGTGGCATGGCATTTCCAGATTTTTTCCACTATTTTAAGGCGTACACATTAAGACCATTGACAACATGGTTTGACCCCCAAGCATTAGTATCCTGGAGAAAATTAGAAGAAAACATAGTAGCCCCACATAGACTGAAGGACATAGCATACACTAAACTACCAATCAAGCACTGTGAACGGAAATTTGGCCCCATAATTACCCATGCGATCCGGATATGGCGTGAAACACAAAAAAAATATCCTAACCCACAAAAATGGCACAATCATACTCCCTTATTCAATAACAATGCACTCTTAATTGAAAAACGACCTATAAGATTCCCTATATGGGAAGAGCAAGGCATACACTCATTAGGGGATGTTTTTAACAAACAGGGTTTTTGTAGTTATGGAGAAATATGCAAAAAATTTAATCTCACCATGTCCACATGGCTTTTTTACATACAGTTACGGCTATGTTTGAAGTCTCACGGTGTTCCATTAGACATACCAATTGAACACCACAGATACCACAAATTCTTCTATGAAAGAGAGACATCGAGAGGTTTTGTTTCAGATTTTTATCATCAATTACTAACGTCCTCGTATGAAACCCTCCAACTAGACTCTGTCTGGAGGAGGGATATACCAGACCTGGAAAGTGACTTTGATTGGCAAGGAGCCTGGGCAAATGTCCGACTTACATCAAGGAACCCGGACCATCAACAAATCAATCTTAACTATATTCACAGGACATACTTGACTCCTATAAGACTGAACAGAATGGGTTTTAAACAAGACTCCAAATGCTCCCAATGTACAAACGGGGACGAAGGGACATTTATGCACATGTATTGGGACTGCCCACCAGTTAAGACATTCTGGAAAGATGTGACCCAACAAATATCAAAACTCGTATCTTGGAATATACCTGTACACCCCTCTGTATTACTATTGAATGATGTTTTTGAGTTTGCAGTAAATCCACAGCTAAAGAGATTGGTTTTATCGGGTATCACAGTAGCTAAAAAGCTGATCGCATCACGCTGGTTTCAACTGGAAAAAATGTGCCGGAAAGTTTGGTTTCTTACATATCTCGATGTGATTTATCAAGAAATATCTACAGCAAGAATTCTGGGTCTCAATGAATCCAAAATGTCAATGTGGTTAGAAGTGGTGGAGAGAAGGGCGGCTACGTGGCGTAGTGGGCAAGGCGCTCGCCACGAATGCGGAGACGCTGGGCTCGCCTGTTTGAGCCCAGCGCTCCACATTGCTTTCAGTTTAGCTGGTCGTTCATACTAATACACATTGGCCGTATTAGGGGGTGGGAAACTGATGGGTGGGGATCAGGCGTTGTGGACAGCGACTCCTACAGGTCGGTTGGTGCGCCTGTGCAGTAGAATCAGGAAGTGTCGGGGGCAGCGTGAGCCTCCCACGCGTTACTCCTCGCCACTGAGAGATCGAGCTGCGCAGGTGAAAAGATGCGACTGCTGTTACCTCAAGTACCGGAGGGGACTTGTGCTATGTATGACTTAGTCCACATTGCAGCCGGCTTGTGGGAGGCAAGAAACAGCGTTCGTGACAGGGGAGGGTTGGATTGGATGATACGAAATTGGGATGGGAGAAAATATAGAAAATGGGAGAAAAAGTGGATCAAAAAAAAAAAAAAGTGGTGGAGAGAATAAAAGCTAGCTTATAATGGTAGTGTCTGGTTAGGAGCGAGGGATAATGGAGGTACTATCCAAAGAGGGGTCCGGGAGGGGGGGGTTCGAGCTGGAGCATATGTGTGTAGGTTTTTAGATTACAGGTATTAGGGGTATATCCTGTATAAGACATTGGTATAAATGGTAATTTCGTTGGATATACACTGTATATTAATGCTTGTGTATCTTATCGTGTGTTGTCATGTTTGTTTATATGTATGTTTAAAAAAAAAGAAAAAAAAAAAGTACAAGGGAAGAGTAGAACGGACAAAATCACAACGCAGAGTAGATGGGCTGGTTCTGTATATCAGAACCATTCACCCTTGTCACTTCAGACCATGACAAACTGTTCCGCATCAAGCCGCTCATCCTCGACATCGGTGAGGCCTGCAAGGTGCACTACCACCCTAAGCGGCACCTGGCAGTGGATGAGAGGATGGTGGCCACGAGGGCACACACCGGCATGATGCAATACATGAAGGACAAGCCAACCAAATGGGGGGTCAAACTGTTCGTGCTCGCTGACTCTGATAACGGCTACACCATCGGCTTCAATGTTTACCTTGAAGGCACACATCCATACAAGTGAACACGGCATCACTTATGATGCTGTTGTAGACCTCCTTGATCCAGGATGGCTTGGGACTGGATATCACATTTATGTTAATAATTACTACACCAGTCCCAAGCTGTTCCTGGAATTGCTGGCCATGAAGCTGGGAGCCTGTGGAACCTACAGGGAGAGCAGGAAAGACGTTCCCAAGAGGAGAGCTAATGCCCTCAAGATGAAGTGTGAGAGAGGTCTCATCCGCTGGATCAGAGACGGGTCCCTGGTCTTCGTAAAGTGGAAGGACACAAAGTTGGTATGTATGTGTGTGTATGTATGTATGTATGTATGTATTTGTTTTGTTATTCTTATTTGTGACTTTGTTCTGTCTAAATGTCTACTGTGAGCAATTTGTAGTGTCAAATTTCTAATGATTCATTTCTATTCTATTCTATCTAGGTGTCTGTGTGCTCCACCATCCACCCAGCAATCACACCTCCTGGTCAGAAGGTCAAGAGGAGGGTCAAGGCGGCCGATGGGACCTGGTCGGTTGTCTGGTTTCCGTGTCCCACCCCTATCGTAGAGTATAACAAACATGGGTGGAGTCGACTTATCAGATCAGCTCATCCAATACTACTCAACCCACCGGAGAACTGGCCGGTGGTATCGCACCATCTTCTGTCACTGTCTCGACATTGCCAACGCCTACATTCTGCAGTGCGAGATCTGTGAGGCGAAGCAGGAAGCGCATCTCTCCCACAAGGAGTTCATTTCATTGATGATGGGCGAGCTGTGTGGACTGGACAGCACAGGACCTCCTCTTGACAGGACCGCAAGCCATCTCCCTGTTCCCATCGCCCCTCCCGCAGCGGGCGCGGACAAGAGCCAGAAAGCCACCGCTGGCCGTAAGATCTGTGTCCGGTGCACCAAGGAGGGGAGAAGGAATCTGACCGCGTGGAAATGCCAGAGATGCGATGTCGCCCTCTGTCTAATTTTAGACCGAAACTGTTTTACTGAGTGGCACAATTGAGCGTTACCGTTTTGACAGGTGCAATATTTTTTTTGGATACGCCTCAGGCATCCTGCACTCTATATGACTGCACTCTAGTCATATGTGTACTGTATATATGTATATTGAATATCCCACAATTAAATTATTTAATTATTTTTTACTTTTTTACTGTAAAACTTTTTTTTAACTTTTTTTTGTAAAAATAATTACTTTGACTGACTTTTTGTAAAAAAAAAAAAAAAAAAAAAAAGCATGCTGGTGATAATTTCCAGTTGAGAATCAAAATTTCGTCTGTGTTTATTACCTGTGTATGGAGAAAATAATGCTTTGTAAATTGAATTCTGATCTGTTCTCTTTTGTTTATGTAAATATACTACCTGAGGGTGCATTTCCACTGTTTTATATCCTTGATTTGTTATGTTTGCATTGGTTCATACTAAAAAGAACACATTTTCTAAATCAGATTTTGTGTTTTGTGTTGTACAGTATGCAGTATACAGTATATACAGTATTATACAATATGAAAACTAACTGTCAGGTCATATATGTGAGGCTGTGCTGAAAAAAAAGATACCAAACATACCATGGTAAAACATTTTAAAATGGGAATTATACAATTTAAATCAAAATTAGCCAAAACATTGAAATATCCCAGGACCTGGAAGAGAAAAATACACATTGTTGCTTTTGTGTCATCCTATTTCGTCTCCGTCGCTTGATTAACCAATACCACATTTTTATAGCCATAAACAATATACTGTATATACCACCACGCCTCAGCTCCAGGCCTCTCATGTAGCTAGTTCCCACGCTGTAAGCCGACACTCAGAAACCTTGGCCCAAGAATCTGAACTTCAGATAGGATCTAAAGACAGCAGGATGGCCGTAAAGACCTCTCCCACGTAGACGCCATAGCGCTGGACACTCGACACCACGGTGAAACCTGACATTGACAGCTCATTACCTTTCTAAAAACAACTTAACTTAAAGGGGAAGTTATCTCAAACGTGCCTGGAGTGGTATCTATCCGCCCAGATGGTTTCTGTGTGGTTTGCTGAGTTCTGGAGATACCTGTGTATGTCATCACTCCCAAATGGTGCTGAATCGCATTGGGTTTGTGACTCAAAGAGACTAAATGTATTTGAAAAACATTGAAACATTGAAAAAAAATCTCTTTTTCAGTAGGTAATCCACAGACCTTGTTGTGAACAGTTGAATTGGGAACTCATTTCTACTGAAGTACACCTACCTAAACGAGTAGGCCTACTGGGAGGAGGTTGATGAACTGGCACGCTGGTGCCGGGATAACCGCCTTCTCCTGAACATTGGTAAAACCAAAGAGCTGATCGTGGATTTTAGGAGAATACAGCAAGGGACACACACACCACTGTGGATAAATGGGGCTGTCGTGAACAGGGTGAGCAGCAGGCACGTGCACACATAGAGGCCAAGGGGTGCTTGAGCACCTGCCTTTTTGAGCCTCATCAAAAAAGTGCCCCTTTTGGAAAAAAAAAAAAAAAATATATTATTATTTTTTTTTCCCGTTACGCATATAGACTGCCCTTCCAACTGAAAAATGTCAGGATAGAATAAAAATATTAGGTAAAGAGAGAGAGATGCCCCGTATTCCATTGCAGTTTGCACGGCCTCCTCACCGTGCCTCTCCGCGGACATATATATTTTATGCATAGCGTGGGTGGTGATGATGATAGAAACCGCTGTGGCGCATACAGTTGAATGCTGGTACGAAGAAGTCAAGTCCGATGGGATTTGGGAATCTCAAATACAAATCGGGATTGGAATAAAAAATGCATTTATATTAAACAATACAGAATATACAGCATTTCTTGGGGTCTGTAGGGTAAGCACTTATTCCCTCCCCCCTGAACATTTATGGAGATGTATGGGCCTTTTAAGTCAGTGATAAAAGTGTCTTTCAAGGATAAGTGAGCTCCTGCACTGATTATTATAGTTCAATATTCAATATTTGATCACCAAAACCCCCCAAAAAGCATAAAAAGGGGGCCCCCCGCCCGAAAAGGGCCCTTAAAAATCGAGCTTGCGCGCTACGCGCGCTCGGTTAATATATACACACAAGTGTAGTGCCCTTTTCAGCCTTTGAGCACCTGCCCCTCTCAAGTCCTGTGCACGTCCCTGGTGAGCAGTTTCAAGTACCTGGGAGTCCACATCACAGAGGACCTGACATGGTCAACACACATAGATTCTGTGGTAAAAAAAAGACGAAACAGTGCCTCTATCACCTGAGACAGTTAAGGAAGTTCAGCGTATCGGGGAAGATACTCCAGTCCTTCTACTCCGGGGCTGTAGAGAGCATTCTGACTGGAAACATCACTGCTGGTTTGGAAACAGCACGGCCCAGGACAGGAAGGCCCTACACTACAGAGAGTGGTGTGGTCAGCAGAGCGTATTACGGGTATTGCACTACCACCCCTACAGGACTGATATAACAGGAGGTGCAAATCCAGAGCCTGCAGAATAATGAAAGACCCCCACCACCCCAACAACAGCCTGTTCAAGCTGCTGCGGTCAGGCAAGCGCCTACGTACACACACACACAACCAGAACAGAGAGACTACGGCTCAGCTTCTTCCCTCAGGCCATCAGAACACTGAACACTGAACTCTCCACACACAAGTACACATGAGCACACACACACACACAACACACATGCTGCAATCGCTTTAAACAATCGATTTAAGCAAAATGTCACTTTAAACAAAATGGAAAGGTCACTTTAAAGGAATGTGGAATAAAAGGTCACTTTAAGGAAAGAACCGATGTGGCTCTTGTATATATAGTTTAGATATAGTAAGTATAGCATAATGACAGAGTTAAAACTGTATAGTGTATAGTAGTGTACATAGGACCCAGTGCCTTCTCAGGAATTTAGCATGTCTATTTTTATCATGCACATCTTATGTCTTCTTATTACCTGTTTTTTATGTCTATTTTATTATTAGTATTATTGCACAATTGATGCAGGCATGCCCACCCGCATTTCACTATATGCCCTGGTATGTATGTGACAAATAAACCTTTTGAATCTTGAATCTAAATAAAGCTCTTCACAACATGGTCTGTGGATTACCTTAAAGGAACACGCCAACATTTTGGGGAATTAGTTTATCGTCTTCTCCAGAGAGAGACAAGAAGATAGAGACCAGTTTCCTCTCTGTGCGTTCAGTAGAAAGCTATCTGGCTGCACGTTAGCCTAGCTTAGCACAATGAATGGAAGCGGAGAGTGCCGGTTAGCCTAGACATTGTCCAACTAACACCTCTCCCGAAGGCTTTTTAGTTGGACAATGCCTAGGCTCAGTGCCGTCTGGGAGAAATGCGAGGCCCTGTGCGAGTTCCAAACGCGCGTGAGAGAGAGAGAGAGAGAGAGAGAGAGAGAGATCCACGGCGGGAACAGAGCAGACCGCACCAAAAACTCACCCTAACGCAGAGTCAGGTCCAAGAGGAAGGAGACGACCGTGGAGAAAGTTCACCAGTCCCATCATGATATTGTCCCCCCCGTTGGGATGAACCCGGGAGTCCGCTCCCAGTCCATCCGGCACACGTTAGCACCCGACAACGTAGCCAATGCTAGCTAGCTAGCATTAGCTAACGCTAGTTAGCTGTCCCTGCCCCCAGCCAAGCTACTAGCCGACATAGCTATAGCCTGACTGAAGGTTCCAACACGCAACAACTTTCATCCTCAGTCCATCCGCCGAAAGTCCTCCCCGTCCCGGCACAACCCAATCACCACACCCGGTACCGACAAGCCCACGGCACGCGGCGCCATCTCCTCCGCTCCGATGCTGCACATCTGGTTCTCTTGGCCAAGACATCCACTCGCTCCAGTGGACAGCGCCGAATAGACCCTGTACCTGGCTGTACCCCCTCCGCTCGTGGATAATACCGGTCTTCTTCACATCTCTCTACCGACTACCAGACCGACGCCAACCAGCTCCCCCTAGTGTTAGTCATCCCACCCCACGATGCTTTGCATAAAAGTAATTGAATGAAACCAATAGTATATCTGCAGAGCCGCAGAGCCCGGAACACTATTCTACAAACGTGTCTAATGTGAAATATATAAGCATGTAAGAAAAACTAGATTTTAGGTCTGTGATGGAAAGTGATTGATAACATTCTATTTATTTTTATTTAAAAAAAAAAAAAAAAAAGTAAAAAAAGAAAAAAAAGTAAAAAAAAAAAAATATTGCGAGGCCCCCCTTCCCGCGAGGCCCTGTGCGACCGCACTGCTCGCACACCCCCTGAGACGGCCCTGCTTGTGTCTGCCGGAATCACACTGCCTACTTGAAAAGTGGCCATTGAACTTGACTGCTCATTGAACTCATCGCACCTCTCAGTCTGAATACCAAATGTTATGACCATCCTCCTCTCTCTCCAGAAATTCCTCATCTGCCCTCATTGATGGTATAGTTTTCCTAAATACAGTACTATAAACACTACACGGTCTAGTAGGACTAGGCTTAATCCATGTTTGGATGACAGTACCCTGTGCTTTTAGGGTAATAGTGCAGGCAGTACAGTACTGTTACAATGCAACAGGTTCATTTTAATTAGGGATGCACCGGTCCTGCAGACGTCTCTAGTTTGTCTCCTGTCCTGCAGACGTCTCTAGTTTGTCTCCTGTCCTGCAGATGTCTCTAGTTTACCTCCTGTCCTGCAGACGTCTCTAGTTTACCTCCTGTCCTGCAGACGTCTCTAGTTTATCTCTTGTCCTGCAGACGTCTCTAGTTTACCTCCTGTCCTGCAGACGTCTCTAGTTTACCTCCTGTCCTGCAGACGTCTCTAGTTTACCTCCTGTCCTGCAGACGTCTCTAGTTTGTCTCCTGTCCTGCAGACATCTCTAGTTTACCTCCTGTCCTGCAGACGTCTCTAGTTTGTCTCCTGTCCTGCAGACGTCTCTAGTTTACCTCCTGTCCTGCAGACGTCTCTAGTTTGTCTCCTGTCCTGCAGACGTCTCTAGTTTGTCTCCTGTCCTGCAGACGTCTCTAGTTTACCTCCTGTCCTGCAGACGTCTCTAGTTTGTCTCCTGTCGTGCAGACGTCTCTAGTTTACCTCCTGTCCTGGAGACGTCTCTAGTTTGTCTCCTGTCCTGCAGACATCTCTAGTTTACCTCCTGTCCTTCAGACGTCTCTAGTTTACCTCCTGTCCTGCAGACGTCTCTAGTTTACCTCCTGTCCTGCAGACGTCTCTAGTTTATCTCTTGTCCTGCAGACGTCTCTAGTTTGTCTCCTGTCCTGCAGACGTCTCTAGTTTACCTCCTGTCCTGCAGACGTCTCTAGTTTGTCTCCTGTCCTGCAGACGTCTCTAGTTTGTCTCTTGTCCTGCAGACGTCTCTAGTTTACCTCCTGTCCTACAGACGTCTCTAGTTTGTCTCCTGTCCTGCAGACGTCTCTAGTTTGTCTCCTGTCCTGCAGACGTCTCTAGTTTGCCTCCTGTCCTGCAGACGTCTCTAGTTTGTCTCCTGTCCTGGAGACGTCTCTAGTTTGTCTCCTGTCCTGGAGACGTCTCTAGTTTGTCTCCTGTCCTGGAGACGTCTCTAGTTTGTCTCCTGTCCTGGAGACGTCTCTAGTTTGTCTCCTGTCCTGCAGACGTCTCTAGTTTGTCTCCTGTCCTGCAGACGTCTCTAGTTTACCTCCTGTCCTGGAGACGTCTCTAGTTTACCTCCTGTCCTGCAGACGTCTCTAGTTTACCACCTGTCCTGCAGACGTCTCTAGTTTACCTCCTGTCCTGCAGACGTCTCTAGTTTACCTCCTGTCCTGCAGACGTCTCTAGTTTACCTCCTGTCCTGCAGACGTCTCTAGTTTACCTCCTGTCCTGCAGACGTCTCTAGTTTGTCTCCTGTCCTGCAGACGTCTCTAGTTTGTCTCCTGTCCTGCAGACGTCTCTAGTTTGTCTCCTGTCCTGCAGACGTCTCTAGTTTGTCTCCTGTCCTGCAGACGTCTCTAGTTTGTCTCCTGTCCTGCAGACGTCTCTAGTTTGTCTCCTGTCCTGCAGACGTCTCTAGTTTGTCTCCTGTCCTGCAGACGTCTCTAGTTTATCTCTTGTCCTGCAGACGTCTCTAGTTTACCTCCTGTCTGTCCTGCAGACGTCTCTAGTTGACCTCCTGTCTGTCCTGCAGACGTCTCTAGTTTACCTCCTGTCCTGCAGACGTCTCTAGTTTACCTCCTGTCCTGCAGACGTCTCTAGTTTACCTCCTGTCCTGCAGACGTCTCTAGTTTACTTCCTGTCCTGCAGACGTCTCTAGTTTGTCTCCTGTCCTGCAGACGTCTCTAGTTTACCTCCTGTCCTGCAGACGTCTCTAGTTTACCTCCTGTCCTGCAGACGTCTCTAGTTTGTCTCCTGTCCTGCAGACGTCTCTAGTTTACCTCCTGTCCTGCAGACGTCTCTAGTTCACCTCCTGTCCTGCAGACGTCTCTAGTTCACCTCCTGTCCTGCAGACGTCTCTAGTTTGTCTCCTGTCCTGCAGACGTCTCTAGTTTGTCTCCTGTCCTGCAGACGTCTCTAGTTTGTCTCCAGTCCTGGAGATGTCTCTAGTTTGTCTCCTGTCCTGCAGACGTCTCTAGTTTGTCTCCTGTCCTGCAGACGTCTCTAGTTTACCTCGTGTCCTGCAGACGTCTCTAGTTTACCTCCTGTCCTGCAGACGTCTCTAGTTTATCTCTTGTCGTGCAGACGTCTCTAGTTTACCTCCTGTCCTGCAGATGTCTCTAGTTTACCTCCTGTCCTGCAGACATCTCTAGTTTACCTCCTGTCCTGCAGACGTCTCTAGTTTGTCTCCTGTCCTGCAGACGTCTCTAGTTTGTCTCCTGTCCTGCAGACATCTCTAGTTTATCTCCTGTCCTGCAGACTTCTCTAGTTTGTCTCCTGTCCTGCAGACGTCTCTAGTTTGTCTCCTGTCCTGCAGACGTCTCTAGTTTGTCTCCTGTCCTGCAGACGTCTCTAGTTTACCTCCTGTCCTGCAGACGTCTCTAGTTTGTCTCCAGTCCTGGAGATGTCTCTAGTTTGTCTCCTGTCCTGCAGACGTCTCTAGTTTGTCTCCTGTCCTGCAGACGTCTCTAGTTTGTCTCCTGTCCTGCAGACGTCTCTAGTTTACCTCCTGTCCTGCAGACGTCTCTAGTTTGTCTCCAGTCCTGGAGATGTCTCTAGTTTGTCTCCTGTCCTGCAGACGTCTCTAGTTTGTCTCCTGTCCTGCAGACGTCTCTAGTTTGTCTTTTGTCCTGCAGATGTCTCTAGTTTACCTCCTGTCCTGCAGACGTCTCTAGTTTACCTCCTGTCCTGCAGATGTCTCTAGTTTACCTCCTGTCCTGCAGACGTCTCTAGTTTATCTCTTGTCCTGCAGACATCTCTAGTTTACCTCCTGTCCTGCAGACGTCTCTAGTTTGTCTCCTGTCCTGCAGACGTCTCTAGTTTACCTCCTATCCTGCAGACGTCTCTAGTTTACCTCCTGTCCTGCAGACGTCTCTAGTTTACCTCCTGTCCTGCAGACGTCTCTAGTTTACCTCCTGTCCTGCAGACGTCTCTAGTTTACCTCCTGTCCTGCAGACGTCTCTAGTTTGTCTCCTGTTCTGCAGACGTCTCTAGTTTACCTCCTGTCCTGCAGACGTCTCTAGTTTACCTCCTGTCCTGCAGACGTCTCTAGTTTACCTCCTGTCCTGCAGACGTCTCTAGTTTGTCTCCTGTTCTGCAGACGTCTCTAGTTTATCTCTTGTCCTGCAGACGTCTCTAGTTTACCTCCTGTCCTGCAGACGTCTCTAGTTTACCTCCTGTCCTACAGACGTCTCTAGTTTACCTCCTGTCCTGCAGACGTCTCTAGTTTGTCTCCTGTCCTGCAGACGTCTCTAGTTTGTCTCCTGTCCTGCAGACGTCTCTAGTTTACCTCCTGTCCTGCAGACGTCTCTAGTTTACCTCCTGTCCTGCAGACGTCTCTAGTTTGTCTCCTGTTCTGCAGACGTCTCTAGTTTATCTCTTGTCCTGCAGACGTCTCTAGTTTACCTCCTGTCCTGCAGACGTCTCTAGTTTACCTCCTGTCCTGCAGACGTCTCTAGTTTACCTCCTGTCCTGCAGACGTCTCTAGTTTACCTCCTGTCCTGCAGACGTCTCTAGTTCACCTCCTGTCCTGCAGACGTCTCTAGTTTACCTCCTGTCCTGCAGACGTCTCTAGTTTGTCTCCTGTCCTGCAGACGTCTCTAGTTTGTCTCCTGTCCTGCAGACGTCTCTAGTTTGTCTCCTGTCCTGCAGACGTCTCTAGTTTGTCTCCTGTCCTGCAGACGTCTCTAGTTTGTCTCCTGTCCTGCAGACGTCTCTAGTTTATCTCTTGTCCTGCAGACGTCTCTAGTTTACCTCCTGTCTGTCCTGCAGACGTCTCTAGTTGACCTCCTGTCTGTCCTGCAGACGTCTCTAGTTTACCTCCTGTCCTGCAGACGTCTCTAGTTTACCTCCTGTCCTGCAGACGTCTCTAGTTTACCTCCTGTCCTGCAGACGTCTCTAGTTTACTTCCTGTCCTGCAGACGTCTCTAGTTTGTCTCCTGTCCTGCAGACGTCTCTAGTTTACCTCCTGTCCTGCAGACGTCTCTAGTTTACCTCCTGTCCTGCAGACGTCTCTAGTTTGTCTCCTGTCCTGCAGACGTCTCTAGTTTACCTCCTGTCCTGCAGACGTCTCTAGTTCACCTCCTGTCCTGCAGACGTCTCTAGTTCACCTCCTGTCCTGCAGACGTCTCTAGTTTGTCTCCTGTCCTGCAGACGTCTCTAGTTTGTCTCCTGTCCTGCAGACGTCTCTAGTTTGTCTCCAGTCCTGGAGATGTCTCTAGTTTGTCTCCTGTCCTGCAGACGTCTCTAGTTTGTCTCCTGTCCTGCAGACGTCTCTAGTTTACCTCGTGTCCTGCAGACGTCTCTAGTTTACCTCCTGTCCTGCAGACGTCTCTAGTTTATCTCTTGTCGTGCAGACGTCTCTAGTTTACCTCCTGTCCTGCAGATGTCTCTAGTTTACCTCCTGTCCTGCAGACATCTCTAGTTTACCTCCTGTCCTGCAGACGTCTCTAGTTTGTCTCCTGTCCTGCAGACGTCTCTAGTTTGTCTCCTGTCCTGCAGACATCTCTAGTTTATCTCCTGTCCTGCAGACTTCTCTAGTTTGTCTCCTGTCCTGCAGACGTCTCTAGTTTGTCTCCTGTCCTGCAGACGTCTCTAGTTTGTCTCCTGTCCTGCAGACGTCTCTAGTTTACCTCCTGTCCTGCAGACGTCTCTAGTTTGTCTCCAGTCCTGGAGATGTCTCTAGTTTGTCTCCTGTCCTGCAGACGTCTCTAGTTTGTCTCCTGTCCTGCAGACGTCTCTAGTTTGTCTCCTGTCCTGCAGACGTCTCTAGTTTACCTCCTGTCCTGCAGACGTCTCTAGTTTGTCTCCAGTCCTGGAGATGTCTCTAGTTTGTCTCCTGTCCTGCAGACGTCTCTAGTTTGTCTCCTGTCCTGCAGACGTCTCTAGTTTGTCTTTTGTCCTGCAGATGTCTCTAGTTTACCTCCTGTCCTGCAGACGTCTCTAGTTTACCTCCTGTCCTGCAGATGTCTCTAGTTTACCTCCTGTCCTGCAGACGTCTCTAGTTTATCTCTTGTCCTGCAGACATCTCTAGTTTACCTCCTGTCCTGCAGACGTCTCTAGTTTGTCTCCTGTCCTGCAGACGTCTCTAGTTTACCTCCTATCCTGCAGACGTCTCTAGTTTACCTCCTGTCCTGCAGACGTCTCTAGTTTACCTCCTGTCCTGCAGACGTCTCTAGTTTACCTCCTGTCCTGCAGACGTCTCTAGTTTACCTCCTGTCCTGCAGACGTCTCTAGTTTGTCTCCTGTTCTGCAGACGTCTCTAGTTTATCTCTTGTCCTGCAGACGTCTCTAGTTTACCTCCTGTCCTGCAGACGTCTCTAGTTTACCTCCTGTCCTACAGACGTCTCTAGTTTACCTCCTGTCCTGCAGACGTCTCTAGTTTGTCTCCTGTCCTGCAGACGTCTCTAGTTTGTCTCCTGTCCTGCAGACGTCTCTAGTTTACCTCCTGTCCTGCAGACGTCTCTAGTTTACCTCCTGTCCTGCAGACGTCTCTAGTTTGTCTCCTGTTCTGCAGACGTCTCTAGTTTATCTCTTGTCCTGCAGACGTCTCTAGTTTACCTCCTGTCCTGCAGACGTCTCTAGTTTACCTCCTGTCCTGCAGACGTCTCTAGTTTACCTCCTGTCCTGCAGACGTCTCTAGTTTACCTCCTGTCCTGCAGACGTCTCTAGTTCACCTCCTGTCCTGCAGACGTCTCTAGTTTACCTCCTGTCCTGCAGACGTCTCTAGTTTGTCTCCTGTCCTGCAGACGTCTCTAGTTTGTCTCCTGTCCTGCAGACGTCTCTAGTTTACCTCCTGTCTGTCCTGCAGACGTCTCTAGTTTACCTCCTGTCCTGCAGACGTCTCTAGTTTGTCTCCTGTCCTGCAGACGTCTCTAGTTTGTCTCCTGTCCTGCAGACGTCTCTAGTTTGTCTCCTGTCCTGCAGAAGTCTTTAGTTTACCTCCTGTCCTGCAGACGTCTCTAGTTTACCTCCTGTCCTGCAGACGTCTCTAGTTTGTCTCCTGTCCTGCAGACGTCTCTAGTTTACCTCCTGTCCTGCAGACGTCTCTAGTTTACCTCCTGTTCTGCAGACGTCTCTAGTTTACCTCCTGTCCTGCAGATATCTCTAGTTTACTTCCTGTCCTGCAGACGTCTCTAGTTTGTCTCTTGTCCTGCAGACGTCTCTAGTTTACCTCCTGTCCTGCAGACGTCTCTAGTTTACCTCCTGTCCTGCAGACGTCTCTAGTTTACCTCCTGTCCTGCAGACGTCTCTAGTTTACCTCCTGTCCTGCAGACGTCTCTAGTTTACCCCCTGTCTGTCCTGCAGACGTCTCTAGTTCCTGCTGAACGACTACGGAAAAAATCATGTTGTGTGGAAGTGAATCAATGAGACGAGCAGACGGAGTATCGAGTCTCTGAACTTTACTTCCAAACAAATCCAACAGAACCAAGGTACAGCCACACCCTTAAGTCAACTCCCTCCTGTCACTCAATCAGTGTCCATTCTGAAGTGAGACACCTCCCTCTAGTGTCCACCACACAGGCCCCCCCCCGAACATTCAGAATTGACATTCAGTGCAACACCAAACAAACGGAACTGAACACAACAAACCCCCAAAAACAGTGCACCCAGTGTCTTCAGTCTCTTTTAGGAGGTCTGACCACGCGGCCATAACGACTGTATTTAACAGTCACAGGGAACGTGGAAGGGGAAAGGGTAAGGGTAGGGGCAGGGGGCCGTCCCCGCCGCCGCCGAGGCCTCGCCGGTGGAAAGGTAGGGGTAACAACGGCCGGAGGGCATGGGACAGGGGAAGACTTGGGTGGCCGGCCCCGGCGCCGGGGCTGAGCCAGCTCCACCGGCCCATTTGGGACCACATGAGCAGGCTTAAGACGATCGACTGAGATCTGCTCCATATTCCCCCCCATGTCCACCACAAAGTACTTGGGGCCCGGCTCGAGGACGCGGAAGGGCCCGTCATAGGGAGCCTGCAGTGGAGAACGGTGGGCATCATGACGGATGAACACATACCTCGCAGTCATCAGGTCCTTAGGAATGTAGGACTGGGGAAGGCAGTGATGTGTGGGAACTGGGGCAAACACCCTCGCTGCGTCCTGGAAGGCAGATCGGTGAGCTGTAGTGGACCAAGGGGCAGAGGAACCAGGAAGGAACTCCCCTGGGACCCTCAGCGGTTGACCAAAAACCAATTCGGCTGAAGAGGCCTGCAGGTCTTCTTTAGGGGCAGTACGCAGGCCCAACATGACCCACGGAAGACGGTCGACCCAGTTGCCATCTGTGAGCGTGGCCCGGAGAGCGGCCTTCATGGATCTGTGAAAACGCTCACACATGCCGTTGGCCTTTGGGTTGTATGCTGTGGTACGATGGAGTTTCACCCCAAGTCTCTCAGCCACGGTGCTCCACAGCTCAGAAGTGAACTGGGATCCCCTGTCCGAAGTCAAGTCCAATGGCGTGCCAAACCGAGTGACCCAGCCGAAGATAAACGCCCGAGCCACCTCCGCAGCCGTTGTTGATGACAGGGGAACAACCTCCGGCCACCTGGTGGTCCTGTCCACCATAGTGAGGAGGTGTGTGAAACCCTGAGACGGGGGAAGTGGGCCCACCAGGTCCACGTGGACATGGTCAAACCGCCTCTCTGGAATGAGAAACGGCTCCAGGGGGGCCTTAGTGTGACGATGTACCTTGGCACGCTGGCACGCCACACAGGAGGCCGCCCATACTTTGACGTCCTTCCTAAGGCCCGGCCAGACGAACTTGGCCGCTACCAGCTTGACCGACGCCTTTACCCCAGGGTGTGAAAGGGCATGAATGGTGTCAAATACCCGGT
Organism: Notolepis coatsorum; assembly: GCF_963971535.1. NCBI lineage: Eukaryota > Metazoa > Chordata > Actinopteri > Aulopiformes > Paralepididae > Notolepis > Notolepis coatsorum. Next base: position 111,479,708 of record NC_140168.1, read on the forward strand.
GGCGCCAGTCAGTTGGAACCATGGGGCGGGGCTGGCCAGTGGAGACGTCACAGAGGAGCGTGGCGCCGCAGTCGTGAAACACCACATCCTCAAGTCGAAGTCCTGTCACAGCCGTCCTGAACGCCTGAAGGTCTGAGTCGGTGAGCTGGTCAGCAGCCATGGCAACATAGTCGATGCCCAGGTGCACAGGACTGACGCGCGCCCGGGAGAGGCAGTCCGCCACCTGGTTGTCTTTACCGGCTACATGCTGGATGTCGGTAGTGAACTCCGATATGGCGGAAAGTTGGCGCTGCTGCCGCCCCGACCATGGCTCCGTGGTCTTGGCCATGGCGAACGTTAGGGGCTTGTGGTCGACAAAAACTGTGAACTTGCGGCTCTCCAGCAAGAACCTGAAGTGACGTATGGCGAGGAAGAGGGCCAGGAGCTCCCTGTCGAATGTACTATACTTCCTCTCGTTGTCGCGCAGCTTCCTACTGAAGAAGGCCAGAGGCTGCCAGGCGCCAGCCACCCACTGCTCGCACACCGCACCTACTGCATAATCGGAGGCATCGGTGGTGAGGGCTATAGGAGCAGCAGGAGATGGGTGTGCCAGCATGGCAGCGTTGGCAAGGGCAGCCTTAGAGCCCTCAAATGCCTGGACCCGCTCCGGGGACCAGCCCACGTCATCGTTGGCTCTCTTCCCCTTCAACGCCTCGTACAGAGGTCTCATCAGGTGAGCCGCATGGGCTATAAACCTATTGTAAAAATTAACCATCCCCAGGAACTCCTGGAGAGGTTTGATGGTGAGGGGGCGGGGGAAAGCAGCAATTGCCTCCACCTTGGCGGGTAGAGGAACAGCCCCCTGGGAAGAGACATGGTGGCCCAGGAAATCCATGGCCGGCAGGCCAAACTGATATTTGGCCGGGTTCACGATCAGCCCATGCTCGTTGAGCCGCTCGAACAGTTGACGGAGATGTCCCCGATGCTCCTCCACCGATGCACTGGCTACCAGGATGTCGTCCAGATAAATAAACAAAAATGACAGGCCTCGCAGCACAGAGTCCATCAGCCGCTGGAATGTTTGCGCTGCCCCTTTAAGGCCGAATGGCATGCGCAGGAATTCAAACAGTCCAAACGGGGTGATAATGGCAGTCTTAGGCACGTCGAGCGGATGGACCGGTACCTGGTGGTAGCCACGCACCAAATCTATTTTAGAAAAAATGGTGGCGCCCGCCAGGTGGGCAGAGAAATCCTGGATATGTGGCACTGGGTACCGGTCATGAGTGGTGATGTTATTTAGGCGACGGAAATCACCACACGGACGCCACTTCCCGTCCGCCTTGGGGACCATGTATAGTGGGGAGGCCCAAGGACTGTTGGACCGGCGCACAATGCCGAGCCGTTCCATTGTGGCAAACTCCTCCCTGGCTATTGCCAGTTTAGCAGCATCCAGGCGGCGCGCCCGTGCATAAACTGGCGGGCCCACCGTTGGGATGTAATGTTCCACCCCATGCTTGGCGACAGAGGCAGAGAAAGTGGGGACAGTCAGAGCAGGAAACTCAGCGAGGAGGCGCTGGTACATATCGCCTGTGGCGAGCATATTGGCCAGGGCAGGCGGCCCCGGCCCCCCTAGTGTGCAAGGGTATGTGTCAAAGGACACAGAGCCAATCAGCCTACGGTTCGCAACGTCCACTAACAGTCTGTGAGCACACAAAAAATCCGCGCCCAGTATAGGCACCGACACTGAAGCAATAATAAATTCCCAGCTAAACTGCTGTCCATGTAAACACATAGTCACGTACCTGGTACCAAACGTACGGATGGAAGTCCCATTAGCCGCGTCCAGGGGTGGTCCATGACTGTTTCCCAAGGCGTCCGTGGCCGACGCAGGCAGGATGCTCCTCTGGGCGCCAGAATCCACCAACAGACGCCTTCCAGACAACGTGTCCTCGATAAACAACAGCTCGTTGATATTGACGCCAGCGCTCATAGCCGCTAACGAGCGCCGGCTCTCGCGTTTCCCTGGTTACCAAAGGTGCATGGTGGAACACAGCTCTTCGCTTTGTTGCCAAAACGGCGATGATAATAACAAAGCCCTCTATCATCCCTCTGTGTCTGATCCCTGCGATCAGCCACCCGATCAGACACAGCAGCCACACAGTACTGACGGGAGGCCAGTAGTATTCTATCCGCCTCCTCTGCCAATCCCCGGTAATCCTTGGTGCGCACGAGAGGCGAGCTGGCCAGAGCCGTGCGCACCGGAGTCGGGAGTTGACGCAGGAACAGCTGCACAAAAATAAACGTAGCGTCACCTGAACCAAGCAGTGCTAGCATGTTCTCCATCAGTTCTGTTGGTTTACTGTCCCCCAATCCGTTGAGGGACAATAGGCGCTCCGCGCGCTCTGCATCTGACAGCTGGAAAATGCGCAACAGCTGTTCTCTGAGCGCGTCATATTTGCCGGCTGCTGGCGGCTCTCTCAGGCATCCCATCAGCCGGCGTGTAGTGGAGGAATCCAATGCCGCCACAACATGGTAATATTTCGTCTCATCCGACGTTATTCCGCGGAGGTGAAATTGTGCCTCGATGTGCCGAAACCACGGGGCCGGGTCATGCTGCCAAAACTCTGGCAACTTGACTGTAGCTGCATACACTGCGGGAACCACAGCCGGTGGATTCTCGTTATTGCTCATATTTCACACGTCAGGGTCACCACTGTGGAAGTGAATCAATGAGACGAGCAGACGGAGTATCGAGTCTCTGAACTTTACTTCCAAACAAATCCAACAGAACCAAGGTACAGCCACACCCTTAAGTCAACTCCCTCCTGTCACTAAATCAGTGTCCATTCTGAAGTGAGACACCTCCCTCTAGTGTCCACCACAGTTGATCGAATTACATCTTAGCACCGCTAACTTGGGAGGGTGCATACTGGAGATACAGATGTTTGTCGTAATCAGTGATGCCAGTAACGCGTTACTAAGTAACGCGTTATTGTAATCTGATTACTTTTCCCCGAAAATAGTAATCTAACGCGTTAATCTTTAAAAGCCAGTAATCTGATTGCAATTACTTGTCCAAGTGGCTGAGCGTTACTATTTCGTTACTATCTCATCATAAATTCATAATGCAGGCGGAATGCAGTATTTTATTTCGTTTTCGACAGTCAAAAATACATTTTGAGCTGTTTTTCTTATTTGGGAGTGACGTGGTGTGGCAGTGAAAGGGTTAAATACAAGAATGTGTCCCGCGGCGTGACTGGACGCTCTGTCTGTGAGTGACTCTGCTTTAGTCCAATCACATTCCCCATCCACAGTCTGCGAATCAGAGGCAGAGTAGGGCGGGTCTTCACAGCACGTCATGTGACATATGCGCCAATCGTGTGACAGCAGGGCTCCGTCGTCGGAGAATTCCACCCCAAAACGCTTGGCAAAATTAAAAGTGAAACGGCAAAAAACAGCACATCCAATTGCATTGAAAGCATCTGGAATCACAACACTAGCCGACGCTTCGACTAGGTACAGGAGGGTTGATGGTGGCAGAGCAAAAGCTCTTATTTGCCAGATTTACAGTTAATTTACATGTTAAAGAGAGACTGATTGTATGTTTATAGAGAGACATTTATAAAAACAATTTAATAGTTACAGTTGATATAATTGAATAGTTCAGCCTGCATTTGTTAGATGTGATACACTGGTTTTGTAAAACCACTGGCTGGCTGCTCTAATGCTGTGAGCATCATAGACTGTTGCTTTACCATACTTGATGGTACAGAAGCTGAAGCACTAGTTTAACAATTTACGTTATGTGCAGAGAAACAAGTTAAAAACTATTTATGCACTTTCAATAAAGCGTTTAAAAAAAACTGTTGGGGGAACGACGACGACTTCGTAACCTAGTTACTTTCAAAGTAACTAAGTTACTCTGATAATCAAATAATCAGTAAAGTAACTTAGATTACTTTTTAAAGGAGTAATCAGTAATCAGTAATCAGATTACTTTTACAAGTAATCTGTGGCATCACTGGTCGTAATCCTTCTGACTAATTTCCATCACATCAAGCCACTAACAGATACACACCCACTCAGGCACATGCACAGGACTTTAGAAGGGCAGGTGCTCAAAGGCTGAAAAGGGCACTATACCTGTGTGTGTTTTAACCGAGCGCGCATAGCGCACAAGCCCGATTTTTAAGGGCCCTTTTCGGGCGGGGGGCCCCCTTTTTATGCTTTTTGGGGGGTTTTGGTGATCAAATATTGAATATTGAACTATAATAATCAGTGCAGGAGCTCACTTATCCTTGAAAGACACTTTTATCACTGACTTAAAAGGCCCATACATCTCCATAAATGTTCAGGGGGGAGGGAATAAGTGCTTACCCTACAGACCCCAAAAAGTGCCGTATATTCTGTATTGTTTAATATAAATGCATTTTTTATTTGCATATCTTTGAGAGCGGTTTTGAAGGAGGGTATGGATTCACATTCCTTTACAGCTGTGGGTAGGGTGTTCCACATTGATGTGGCATAATTGTGAAACTTGTTTAGTCCCTTGTTTGTGCCGAATCTGGGTTTCACATGATTTGTGGAACTCCCTCTGGTGTTGTGGTCGTGGTATTCACTGACCTTTGGGAAGTATTTTGACATGTACATGGGTACCTTAGTGGTGTAGTGTATCTTGTAGACCAGGCCCATTGCAAGTTGCTGTACTCTGTCGTCTACTCTAAGCCATCCTAGGTTGTCAAAGTGGGCAGGGGTGAGGTGGGTTCTGTAGTGTGTGTGTAGTGTGTATGAGTGTGTAGTGTGTATGAGTGTGTAGTGTGTATGTAGTGTGTATGTAGTGAGTGTGTAGTGAGTGTGTAGTGTGTATGTAGTGAGTGTGTAGTGAGTGTGTAGTGTGTATGTAGTGAGTGTGTAGTGAGTGTGTAGTGAGTGTGTAGTGTGTATGTAGTGAGTGTGTAGTGAGTGTGTAGTGTCAGGGCCGCCTGGGAGAAATGCGAGGCCCTGTGCGAGATTTTACGCGAGGCCCCCCCCCCCCCCCCCCCCCCCCCAAAAGGTTAAAAAAAAAATATATATATATATATATATATATATATATTTTTTTTTATACAGTCAACATATTCTTAAATAATAGCGCTGCCCGAGGCGGGGCATGATACAGTCAACATATAGCAAAAGAGAGAGCGAGAGAGAGCTCCCGTTCTACAGTCAATATACAGTGTACAGAGAGAGAGAGAGAGAGACACATTGGAAAGAAATTGAAATGCTATTTGGCCCTAAACAGAGAGTACACAGTGGCAGAATACCTGAGCACTGTGACTGAAGATCCTTGAGCACAGCCTAGCCATCGAGAAAGGCCGCCATAGGCAGACTGTGTGTGTTAGAAAGAGAGAGAGAGAGAGAGAGAACATGTGTGTTTGTCATGTGTGTGTGTGTTAGAGAGAGACTAGAGCATGTATGAGAGATTCAAAAGGACAAAGATCAACACTTAAATCCAAGAGAGAGAGAGAGAGAGAGAGAGAGAGAGAGAGACACACACATTGGAAAGAAATTGAAATGCTATTTGGCCCTAAACAGAGAGTACACAGTGGCAGAATACCTGAGCACTGTGACTGAAGATCCTTGAGCACAGCCTAGCCATCGAGAAAGGCCGCCATAGGCAGACTGTGTGTGTTAGAAAGAGAGAGAGAGAGAGAACATGTGTGTTTGTCATGTGTGTGTGTGTTAGAGAGAGACTAGAGCATGTATGAGAGATCCAAAAGGACAAAGATCAACACTTAAATCCAACAAGAAGAGGGTCTATACCAGAGAAACCAAAGCAGCAAGGAGCCAATGGCCGACATCAGCTAAATAGGCTAGCCAGGTACTGTGACACCAGGCCACACACAGCTTTGGCCAACGGCCCAACGCTACCCAAGCTACACAAACGACCATTCACACACAGCACATGTCGTATCTCCAAATGTTGTGAAGTAGCATATGTTTTGCCTGGAAAAAAACATCTTTATTAACAAAACATTCGGGAGGGGAAGGAAGGAAGAGTGGGGTAATGTCATGACATCTTACCTGCACGAGGAACGCAGGGCGAAAGGCCGCAACACAGGTCTCCACGTTGACGAAAGGCCTCTCGCTGTCGGGACAAATAAGCTATGGCCAGAGCCTTGTCATGGTGCAGGCCCGACTACATCTTCTGTCAAAGATGATGTCGTAGTCAGAGTGCCAGGGCCTGCTATTCTCAAGGCTAACTGATAGCATCAAACGAACGTTCCCAGCTGACGCTAAACAGCTAACTGGCTAACAGTTAGCTCAATCAGGCACCTGGCTGTATGTAGCCGCATAGCTTGCTTCTGCGTTCTGCAAGCTATGCGGCTACATACAGCCAGGTGCTCTCACCAGGCACACACCGTTAGCTACTAGTAGTACTATATTAGCTAGTCGACCAGTTTGGCTCCAGAGAGAGAGAAAGAGAGATAGGTCAGGTCCACGGCGGGAATATAATCATAGGTTGACTCACCATAACGTAGTATCAACGCGGCGCCAATGGTAAAGTTGGAAGGAGACTTTCTTGGCCCACGGTGTAATTTCTTCTTCTTCTTCTTCGAGTACTTTCCGGCAGACTGGACACCTTTCGGCGTATTGCTGCCTAACAGATTTATCTGCTCACAAGTTCTCTTCTCCTTCTTTTGAAAAGACATCCACTCGCCTCGCCTCGCTCCTCTGAATAGGTTAGCTAACGCTAGTTAGCCTTTAGCTAAGCTAGCTACTAGCCGACATCATCATGGCTATACCATGACAAGGCTCCGGCCATTTGTCCCGCTAGCGAGAGGCCTTTCGTCAACGTTCCTTGGTGACCGACCGACTGATAATGACCGACCTCTTTCTTCGTCTTGGCTGGCATAACTAAGCATAATAGTCAAAAGCTGCACGCGCGAAATAGTCAAACGCAGCTGACTCACGCCGGCGTACTACACATGATGTAAGTAAAACCACTCCCTTCGTTGAAACCAATAGTATGTCTGCTGCAGAACCCCAGAGGCTGAGCTCCAATAGTGAGTATGTCTGCAGGACTGCAGACCCAGGAACAAGTCAGACACATTGTACAAACGTGTCTAATGTGAAATATATAAGCATATAAGCAAAACTAGATTTTAGGTCTGTGATGAAAAAGGGCCTCGCGGGAAGGGGGGCCTCGCAAAAAAAAAAAGAAAAAAAAAAAAAAAAATTGCGAGGCCCCCCTTCCCGCGAGGCCCTGTGCGACCGCACTGCTCGCACACCCCCTGAGGCGGCCCTGTGTAGTGTGTATGAGTGTGTAGTGTGTATGTAGTGTGTATGTAGTGAGTGTGTAGTGAGTGTGTAGTGTGTATGTAGTGAGTGTGTAGTGAGTGTGTAGTGAGTGTGTAGTGTGTATGTAGTGAGTGTGTAGTGAGTGTGTAGTGAGTGTGTAGTGAGTGTGTAGTGAGTGTGTAGTGAGTGTGTAGTGTGTATGTAGTGAGTGTGTAGTGAGTGTGTAGTGAGTGTGTAGTGAGTGTGTAGTGTATGTATGTATGTATGTATGTATGTATGTATGTATGTATGTATGTATGTATGTATGTATGTATGTATGTATGTATGTATGTATGTATGTATGTATGTATGTATGTATGTATGTATGTATGTATGTATGTATGTATGTATGTATGTATGTACTGGAACGCTGGTGCCAGGACAACAGCCTGCTCCTGAACATTGGTAAAACCAAGGAGCTGATCGTGGATTATAGGAGAGGACAGCAGGAGACACACACACCACTGAGGATAAACGGAGCTACAGTGGACAGGGTGAGCAGCTTCAAGTACCTGGGGGTCCACATCTCAGAGGATCTGACATGGTCAACACACATAGACACAGTCGTAAAAAAGGTGAAGCAGCGCCTCTACCACCTGAGACAGTTAAGGAAGTTCAGAGTATCGGGGAAGATACTCCAGTCCTTCTACTCCGGAGCTGTAGAGAGCATCTTGACTGGAAACATCACTGCCTGGTATGGAAACAGCACGGCACAGGACAAGAAGGCCCTACAGAGAGTGGTGCGCTCAGCCGAGCGTACCACGGGTATTGCACTACCTCCCCTGCAGGTTCTATACAACAAGAGGTGCAAATCCAGAGCCTGCAGAATAATGAAAGACCCCCACCACCCCAATAACAGTCTGTTCCAGCTGCTGAGGTCAGGCAGACGCCTGCGAACCCCAGCTACTAGGACAGAGAGGCTTCGGCTCAGCTTCTTCCCCCAGGCCATCAGAGCCCTGAACAATGAACACTGAGTGCCACAGAGCACTGAACTTTCCACACACATGAGCACACACACGACACGCACGCTGTGCACGCTTGCACACTAGCAGCCACTTTAACATGAGCAGGCACACACTCATGATGCACACGCCCACACTTATGGCCAAAAGGAAAGGTCACTTCAAAAATAGTGTAGTGAGGGAGACACGCGAGGACACCTGCAGGACGCCGGTGGAAGCGCAAGAGGAGAGACCAGGGATAGGGGGAGACAGAGTTAGAACTGGAGATGGACGTCACAGCCATGGAGGGACCCCCCCCCCCCCCCCCCCCTCCGGCTTTGTGACATGCCGGAGCGCTGTGATTGGCTTCTCCTCTTCTGCTGCTTTGTGACATGCTGGAGCGCCCAGCAATCACAGCGCTCTGGCATGTCACAAAGCGGAAGAAGAGAGTAGAAGCCATTTTGATGCAACACTGACCTCTTAGATGTTTACACGGTTTATGTTTTTTACCGAATCCCTCGTGCAACTGTGAGCACCTTTGAGATGTCTCTGTGATACTTGTATAAGGAACGGTTCAGCCAAAACCAGTCCTTCATGGGCAGCATTGCTTGGTATCCTATAGAGGAGCAAGTGACTGTGGATTCACTGGCCAGAGCATGTTGGCGTGCATCAGAGTCACGAAAGGGGCTAGAGAACGTGGAGCCACAGCGCCTGCTGGACCATGAACTGCATGGCTGTCTCCTTGGTTGATGATGCCAGTTGGACAGCGGATGAATGAAGTGAGCGGATTTAGAAGAAACGGTCGACTGGGACGATGAGAACATCCAGGTTTGTCTGGGCAATTCCGTCAGACCGAACAGAAATTCGCCAAACATAATTTCCCATAATGCGTATAGTATAATGTATAATAACCAGGCGTATATTATTATACTCTAATGGCTGGTCATTGCGCTCATAGATTACACCACCATAACGTTGAAAAGATACATTGATGATAATATTTGCATGGCGATAAGAATATCTTATCTTATCTTAAACATCCAGCATTACTTGGCAAAGTGGTGAAAGCAAGAGAGAAGAGATGAAGGGATTTGTCTCAGCAACTGAGGCGGAGAGCTTTTAGTGAATTCAGTGGAATGTAGAATGAACTGCACGTCTTGTAATATACCTCTGCCGGATTCTTGTGAGATTCTCCCTCCAAATTAATAGGAGAGGAGGCACCTTGTAATCATTTACATTCATTACATTTAGTCGTTTAGCTGACGCCTTTATCCAAAGTGACTTAGAAATTGTGGTACATGTCTGGCAGCTAAGGGTAACTTGAGTGTTACATTCTGAGTGCATAGTATAGACATATTAGCATGATAGGTAGTAGTAGGGCCGTCACATTATATTCGAATTTAGAATTATGGGGATTGTATCACGCTGCTGTCTGGACATTTCTCTGCTCCACAGAACATGATGCAGCAGGCGGGTTTTTTTTTTAATTTCTCCCATCCCAATTCCACTGTGCCAATTCTTCCTTCCCCTGTCTTGAACGTTGCTCGCATATGCCCCCCACTGGCCGGTTGTAGGGAGGATAGAAGCCTTGCATCACATGTCCCCTCCGGTACACGAGGAGGCAGCCTGTCACATCTTTTCACCTGCCAGCGCGGACTCTCATTGGCGAGGTGTAACGTGTGGGAGGCTCACACTACTTCCCCCAGGTTCCTTCCTCGCTGAGCAGGCGCCCCGACCGACCTGTAGGAGTCGCTGTTTACAACGACCAGGATACACACCCCGCCGGCTTCCCACCCGCTAACACTGCCAATTGGTTAGTATGGACGACCGACCAAGCCGGAGGTACCGCTGACAGATGGATTCGATACCAGTGTCTCTGCGGTGGTAGGCAGGCGCTTAGTCCGCTGCGCTACCCAGGCGCCCTGACCTACACATATTCCAAATAATTACTGGTCATGGTTATTTTTTGTCTTGCAATTTTAAAGACCTTGTTTGACGCTGAAATTCGAATTCTAATTCGAAATCTAATGCAACGAATATCGAAGATGATTTTTTGTTAAAGTGACAGCCCTAATAGGTAGTACAGTAGTATAAGTATAGTACAATAGTAGTAAGGTACATAATAGTAAAAGAGAGTTAAAAAAAAAAGTAGTTTGAAGTGGTGTGTTTTTAGTCGACGGCGCAAAATTGGGCGGGTTTCAGCTGTCCTGACTGTGGTGGTTTCAGCTGTCCTGACTGTGGTGGTTTCAGCTGTCCCGACTGTGGTGGTTTCAGCTGTCCTGACTGTGTTGGTTTCAGCTGTCCCGACTGTGGTGGTTTCAGCTGTCTGTCCTGACTGTGATGGTTTCAGCTGTCCTGACTGTGGTGGTTTCAGCTGTCCTGACTGTGTTGGTTTCAGCTGTCCTGACTGTGGTGGTTTCAGCTGTCCTGACTGTGGTGGTTTCAGCTGTCCTGACTGTGGTGGTTTCAGCTGTCTGTCCTGACTGTGATGGTTTCAGCTGTCCTGACTGTGGTGGTTTCAGCTGTCCTGACTGTGGTGGTTTCAGCTGTCCTGACTCTGGTGGTTTCAGCTGTCCTGACTGTGATGGTTTCAGCTGTCCTGACTGTGATGGTTTCAGCTGTCCTGACTGTGGTGGTTTCAGCTGTCTGTCCTGACGGTGATGGTTTCAGCTGTCTGTCCTGACTGTGGTGGTTTCAGCTGTCCTGACTGTGGTGGTTTCAGCTGTCTGTCCTGACGGTGATGGTTTCAGCTGTCTGTCCTGACTGTGATGGTTTCAGCTGTCCTGACTGTGGTGGTTTCAGCTGTCTGTCCTGACTGTGATGGTTTCAGCTGTACTGACTGTCGTGGTTTCAGCTGTCCTGACTGTGATGGATTCAGCTGTCCTGACTGTGGTGGTTTCAGCAGTCCTGACTCTGGTGGTTTCAGCTGTCCTGACTGTGATGGTTTCAGCTGTCTGTCCTGACTGTGATGGTTTCAGCTGTCCTGACTGTGATGGTTTCAGCTGTCCTGACTGTGGTGGTTTCAGCTGTCTGTCCTGACTGTGGTGGTTTCAGCTGTCCTGACTGTGGTGGTTTCAGCTGTCTGTCCTGACTGTGGTGGTTTTAGCTGTCCTGACTGTGATGGTTTCAGCTGTCCTGACTGTGATGGTTTCAGCTGTCCTGACTGTGGTGGTTTCAGCTGTCTGTCCTGACGGTGATGGTTTCAGCTGTCTGTCCTGACTGTGGTGGTTTCAGCTGTCCTGACTGTGGTGGTTTCAGCTGTCTGTCCTGATGGTGATGGTTTCAGCTGTCTGTCCTGACTGTGATGGTTTCAGCTGTCCTGACTGTGGTGGTTTCAGCTGTCTGTCCTGACTGTGATGGTTTCAGCTGTACTGACTGTCGTGGTTTCAGCTGTCCTGACTGTGATGGATTCAGCTGTCCTGACTGTGGTGGTTTCAGCAGTCCTGACTCTGGTGGTTTCAGCTGTCCTGACTGTGGTGGTTTCAGCTGTCTGTCCTGACTGTGATGGTTTCAGCTGTCTGTCCTGACTGTGATGGTTTCAGCTGTCCTGACTGTGATGGTTTCAGCTGTCCTGACTGTGGTGGTTTCAGCTGTCTGTCCTGACTGTGGTGGTTTCAGCTGTCCTGACTGTGGTGGTTTCAGCTGTCTGTCCTGACTGTGATGGTTTCAGCTGTCCTGACTGTGGTGGTTTCAGCTGTCCTGACTGTGATGGTTTCAGCTGTCTGCCCTGACTGTGATGGTTTCAGCTGTCTGTCCTGACTGTGGTGGTTTCAGCTGTCTGCCCTGACTGTGATGGTTTCAGCTGTCTGTCCTGACTGTGATGGTTTCAGCTGTCTGTCCTGACTGTGATGGTTTCAGCTGTCTGTCCTGACTGTGATGGTTTCAGCTGTCCTGACTGTGATGGTTTCAGCTGTCCTGACTGTGGTGGTTTCAGCTGTCCTGACTGTGATGGTTTCAGCTGTCTGTCCTGACTGTGATGGTTTCAGCTGCCCTGACTGTGGTGGTTTCAGCTGTCCTAACTGTGGTGGTTTCAGCTGTCCTGACTGTGATGGTTTCAGCTGTCTGTCCTGACTGTGATGGTTTCAGCTGTCCTGACTGTGATGGTTTCAGCTGTCCTGACTGTGGTGGTTTCAGCTGTCCTGACTGTGGTGGTTTCAGCTGTCCTGACTGTGGTGGTTTCAGCTGTCTGTCCTGACTGTGATGGTTTCAGCTGTCCTGACTGTGGTGGTTTCAGCTGTCCTGACTGTGATGGTTTCAGCTGTCCTGACTGTGGTGGTTTCAGCTGTCCTGACTGTGGTGGTTTCAGCTGTCCTGACTATGGTGGTTTCAGCTGTCTGTCCTGACTGTGATGGTTTCAGCTGTCCTGACTGTGGTGGTTTCAGCTGTCTGTCCTGACTGTGGTGGTTTCAGCTGTCCTGTCTGTGGTGGTTTCAGCTGTCTGTCCTGACTGTGATGGTTGCTGTCCTGACTGTGATGGTTTCAGCTGTCTGTCCTGACTGTGGTGGTTTCAGCTGTCCTGACTGTGGTGGTTTCAGCTGTCCTGACTGTGATGGTTTTAGCTGTCCTGACTGTGGTGGTTTCAGCTGTCCTGACTGTGGTGGTTTCAGCTGTCCTCACTGTGATGGTTTCAGCTGTCCTGACTGTGATGGTTTCAGCTGTCCTGACTGTGATGGTTTCAGCTGTCTGTCCTGACTGTGATGGTTTCAGCTGTCTGTCCTGACTGTGGTGGTTTCAGCTGTCTGTCCTGACTGTTGTGGTTTCAGCTGTCTGTCCTGACTGTGGTGGTTTCAGCTGTCCTGACTGTGATGGTTTCAGCTGTCCTGACTGTGATGGTTTCAGCTGTCTGTCCTGACTGTGATGGTTTCAGCTGTCCTGACTGTGGTGGTTTCAGCTGTCCTGACTGTGATGGTTTCAGCTGTCTGTCCTGACTGTGATGGTTTCAGCTCCTGACTGTGATGGTTTCAGCCGTCCTGACTGTGGTGGTTTCAGCTGCCCTGACTGTGATGGTTTCAGCTGTCCTGACTGTGGTGTTTTCAGCTGTCCTGACTGTGGTGGTTTCAGCTGTCCTGACTGTGGTGGTTTCAGCTGTCCTGACTGTGGTGGTTTCAGCTGTCCTGACTGTGGTGATTTCAGCTGTCCTGACTGTGGTGGTTTCAGCTGTCCTGACTGTGATGGTTTCAGCTGTCCTGACTGTGGTGGTTTCAGCTGTCTGTCCTGACTGTGGTGGTTTCAGCTGTCCTGACTGTGGTGGTTTCAGCTGTCTGTCCTGACTGTGATGGTTTCAGCTGTCCTGACTGTGGTGGTTTCAGCTGTCCTGACTGTGATGGTTTCAGCTGTCTGTCCTGACTGTGATGGTTTCAGCTGTCCTGATTGTGGTGGTTTCAGCTGTCCTGACTGTGATGGTTTCAGCTGTCTGTCCTGACTGTGATGGTTTCAGCTGTCTGTCCTGACTGTGGTGGTTTCAGCTGTCCTGACTGTGATGGTTTCAGCTGTCTATCCTGACTGTGATGGTTTCAGCTGTCTGTCCTGACTGTGATGGTTTCAGCTGTCCTGACTGTGATGGTTTCAGCTGTCCTGACTGTGGTGGTTTCAGCTGTCCTGATTGTGATGGTTTCAGCTGTCCTGACTGTGGTGGTTTCAGCTGTCCTGACTGTGGTGGTTTCAGCTGTCTGTCCTGACTGTGATGGTTTCAGCTGTCTGTCCTGACTGTGATGGTTTCAGCTATCCTGACTGTGGCGGTTTCAGCTGTCCTGACTGTGGTGGTTTCAGCTGTCTGTCCTGACTGTGATGGTTTCAGCTGTCCTGACTGTGGTGGTTTCAGCTGTCCTGACTGTGATGGTTTCAGCTCTCTGTCCTGACTGTGATAGTTTCAGCTGTCTGTCCTGACTGTGGTGGTTTCAGCTGTCTGTCCTGACTGTGATAGTTTCAGCTGTCTGTCCTGACTGTGGTGGTTTCAGCTGTCTGTCCTGACTGTGATGGTTTCAGCTGTCCTGACTGTGATGGTTTCAGCTGTCCTGACTGTGGTGGTTTCAGCTGTCCTGACTGTGGTGGTTTCAGCTGTCTGTCATGGCTGTGGTGGTTTCAGCTGTCTGTCCTGACTGTGGTGGTTTCAGCTGTCCTGACTGTGGTGGTTTCAGCTGTCCTGACTGTGATGGTTTTAGCTGTCTGTCCTGACTGTGGTGGTTTCAGCTGTCCTGACTGTGGTGGTTTCAGCTGTCCTGACTGTGATGGTTTCATCTGTCTGTCCTGACTGTGGTGGTTTCAGCTGTCCTGACTGTGGTGGTTTCAGTTGTCCTGACTGTGATGGTTTCAGCTGTCCTGACTGTGATGGTTTCAGCTGTCCTGACTGTGGTGGTTTCAGCTGTCTGTCCTGACTGTGATGGTTTCAGCTGTCTGTCCTGACTGTGATGGTTTTAGCTGTCTGTCCTGACTGTCATGGTTTCAGCTGTCCTCACTGTGGTGGTTTTAGCTGTCCTGACTGTGATGGTTTCAGCTGTCTGTCCTGACTGTGATGGTTTCAGCTGTCCTGACTGTGGTGGTTTCAGCTGTCCTGACTGTGGTGGTTTCAGCTGTCCTGATTGTGATGGTTTCAGCTGTCTGTCCTGACTGTGATGGTTTCAGCTCCTGACTGTGATGGTTTCAGCCGTCCTGACTGTGGTGGTTTCAGCTGCCCTGACTGTGATGGTTTTAGCTGTCCTGACTGTGGTGGTTTCAGCTGTCCTGACTGTGGTGGTTTCAGCTGTCCTGACTGTGGTGGTTTCAGCTGTCCTGACTGTGGTGGTTTCAGCTGTCCTGACTGTGGTGGTTTCAGCTGTCTGTCCTGACTGTGATGGTTTCAGCTATCCTGACTGTGGTGGTTTCAGCTGTCCTGACTGTGGTGGTTTCAGCTGTCCTGACTGTGATGGTTTCAGCTGTCCTGACTGTGGTGGTTTCAGCTGTCTGTCCTGACTGTGATGGTTTCAGCTCCTGACTGTGATGGTTTCAGCCGTCCTGACTGTGGTGGTTTCAGCTGTCCTGACTGTGGTGGTTTCAGCTGTCCTGACTGTGGTGTTTTCAGCTGTCCTGACTGTGGTGGTTTCAGCTGTCCTGACTGTGATGGTTTCAGCTGTCTGTCCTGACTGTGGTGGTTTCAGCTGTCCTGACTGTGGTGGTTTCAGCTGTCCTGACTGTGATGGTTTTAGCTGTCTGTCCTGACTGTGGTGGTTTCAGCTGTCCTGACTGTGGTGGTTTCAGCTGTCCTGACTGTGATGGTTTCATCTGTCTGTCCTGACTGTGGTGGTTTCAGCTGTCCTGACTGTGGTGGTTTCAGTTGTCCTGACTGTGATGGTTTCAGCTGTCCTGACTGTGATGGTTTCAGCTGTCCTGACTGTGGTGGTTTCAGCTGTCTGTCCTGACTGTGATGGTTTCAGCTGTCTGTCCTGACTGTGATGGTTTTAGCTGTCTGTCCTGACTGTCATGGTTTCAGCTGTCCTCACTGTGGTGGTTTTAGCTGTCCTGACTGTGATGGTTTCAGCTGTCTGTCCTGACTGTGATGGTTTCAGCTGTCCTGACTGTGGTGGTTTCAGCTGTCCTGACTGTGGTGGTTTCAGCTGTCCTGATTGTGATGGTTTCAGCTGTCTGTCCTGACTGTGATGGTTTCAGCTCCTGACTGTGATGGTTTCAGCCGTCCTGACTGTGGTGGTTTCAGCTGCCCTGACTGTGATGGTTTTAGCTGTCCTGACTGTGGTGGTTTCAGCTGTCCTGACTGTGGTGGTTTCAGCTGTCCTGACTGTGGTGGTTTCAGCTGTCCTGACTGTGGTGGTTTCAGCTGTCCTGACTGTGGTGGTTTCAGCTGTCTGTCCTGACTGTGATGGTTTCAGCTATCCTGACTGTGGTGGTTTCAGCTGTCCTGACTGTGGTGGTTTCAGCTGTCCTGACTGTGATGGTTTCAGCTGTCCTGACTGTGGTGGTTTCAGCTGTCTGTCCTGACTGTGATGGTTTCAGCTCCTGACTGTGATGGTTTCAGCCGTCCTGACTGTGGTGGTTTCAGCTGTCCTGACTGTGGTGGTTTCAGCTGTCCTGACTGTGGTGTTTTCAGCTGTCCTGACTGTGGTGGTTTCAGCTGTCCTGACTGTGGTGGTTTCAGCTGTCTGTCCTGACTGTGATGGTTTCAGCTGTCTGTCCTGACTGTGATGGTTTTAGCTGTCTGTCCTGACTGTCATGGTTTCAGCTGTCCTCACTGTGGTGGTTTTAGCTGTCTGTCCTGACTGTGGTGGTTTCAGCTGTCCTGACTGTGGTGGTTTCAGCTGTCCTGACTGTGATGGTTTCATCTGTCTGTCCTGACTGTGGTGGTTTCAGCTGTCCTGACTGTGGTGGTTTCAGTTGTCCTGACTGTGATGGTTTCAGCTGTCCTGACTGTGATGGTTTCAGCTGTCCTGACTGTGGTGGTTTCAGCTGTCTGTCCTGACTGTGATGGTTTCAGCTGTCTGTCCTGACTGTGATGGTTTTAGCTGTCTGTCCTGACTGTCATGGTTTCAGCTGTCCTCACTGTGGTGGTTTTAGCTGTCCTGACTGTGATGGTTTCAGCTGTCTGTCCTGACTGTGATGGTTTCAGCTGTCCTGACTGTGGTGGTTTCAGCTGTCCTGACTGTGGTGGTTTCAGCTGTCCTGATTGTGATGGTTTCAGCTGTCTGTCCTGACTGTGATGGTTTCAGCTCCTGACTGTGATGGTTTCAGCCGTCCTGACTGTGGTGGTTTCAGCTGCCCTGACTGTGATGGTTTTAGCTGTCCTGACTGTGGTGGTTTCAGCTGTCCTGACTGTGGTGGTTTCAGCTGTCCTGACTGTGGTGGTTTCAGCTGTCCTGACTGTGGTGGTTTCAGCTGTCCTGACTGTGGTGGTTTCAGCTGTCTGTCCTGACTGTGATGGTTTCAGCTATCCTGACTGTGGTGGTTTCAGCTGTCCTGACTGTGGTGGTTTCAGCTGTCCTGACTGTGATGGTTTCAGCTGTCCTGACTGTGGTGGTTTCAGCTGTCTGTCCTGACTGTGATGGTTTCAGCTCCTGACTGTGATGGTTTCAGCCGTCCTGACTGTGGTGGTTTCAGCTGTCCTGACTGTGGTGGTTTCAGCTGTCCTGACTGTGGTGTTTTCAGCTGTCCTGACTGTGGTGGTTTCAGCTGTCCTGACTGTGATGGTTTCAGCTGTCTGTCCTGACTGTGGTGGTTTCAGCTGTCCTGACTGTGGTGGTTTCAGCTGTCCTGACTGTGATGGTTTTAGCTGTCTGTCCTGACTGTGGTGGTTTCAGCTGTCCTGACTGTGGTGGTTTCAGCTGTCCTGACTGTGATGGTTTCATCTGTCTGTCCTGACTGTGGTGGTTTCAGCTGTCCTGACTGTGGTGGTTTCAGTTGTCCTGACTGTGATGGTTTCAGCTGTCCTGACTGTGATGGTTTCAGCTGTCCTGACTGTGGTGGTTTCAGCTGTCTGTCCTGACTGTGATGGTTTCAGCTGTCTGTCCTGACTGTGATGGTTTTAGCTGTCTGTCCTGACTGTCATGGTTTCAGCTGTCCTCACTGTGGTGGTTTTAGCTGTCCTGACTGTGATGGTTTCAGCTGTCTGTCCTGACTGTGATGGTTTCAGCTGTCCTGACTGTGGTGGTTTCAGCTGTCCTGACTGTGGTGGTTTCAGCTGTCCTGATTGTGATGGTTTCAGCTGTCTGTCCTGACTGTGATGGTTTCAGCTCCTGACTGTGATGGTTTCAGCCGTCCTGACTGTGGTGGTTTCAGCTGCCCTGACTGTGATGGTTTTAGCTGTCCTGACTGTGGTGGTTTCAGCTGTCCTGACTGTGGTGGTTTCAGCTGTCCTGACTGTGGTGGTTTCAGCTGTCCTGACTGTGGTGGTTTCAGCTGTCCTGACTGTGGTGGTTTCAGCTGTCTGTCCTGACTGTGATGGTTTCAGCTATCCTGACTGTGGTGGTTTCAGCTGTCCTGACTGTGGTGGTTTCAGCTGTCCTGACTGTGATGGTTTCAGCTGTCCTGACTGTGGTGGTTTCAGCTGTCTGTCCTGACTGTGATGGTTTCAGCTCCTGACTGTGATGGTTTCAGCCGTCCTGACTGTGGTGGTTTCAGCTGTCCTGACTGTGGTGGTTTCAGCTGTCCTGACTGTGGTGTTTTCAGCTGTCCTGACTGTGGTGGTTTCAGCTGTCCTGACTGTGATGGTTTCAGCTGTCTGTCCTGACTGTGGTGGTTTCAGCTGTCCTGACTGTGATGGTTTCAGCTGTCTGTCCTGACTGTGGTGGTTTCAGCTGTCCTGACTGTGATGGTTTCAGCTGTCCTGACTGTGGTGGTTTCAGCTGTCTGTCCTGACTGTGGTGGTTTCAGCTGTCTGTCCTGACTGTGATGGTTTCAGCTGTCTGTCCTGATTGTGATGGTTTCAGCTGTCTGTCCTGAATGTGATGGTTTCAGCTGTCTGTCCTGAATGTGATGGTTTCAGCTGTCTGTCCTGAATGTGATGGTTTCAGCTGTCTGTCCTGACTGTGGTGGTTTCAGCTGTCTGTCCTGAATGTGATGGTTTCAGCTGTCCTGACTGTGGTGGTTTCAGCTGTCTGTCCTGACTGTGGTGGTTTCAGCTGTCTGTCCTGACTGTGATGGTTTCAGCTGTCTGTCCTGAATGTGATGGTTTCAGCTGTCCTGACTGTGGTGGTTTCAGCTGTCTGTCCTGAATGTGATGGTTTCAGCTGTCTGTCCTGACTGTGGTGGTTTCAGCTGTCTGTCCTGACTGTGGTGGTTTCAGCTGTCTGTCCTGACTGTGGTGGTTTCAGCTGTCTGTCTTGCCTGTGGTGGTTTCAGCTGTCTGTCCTGACTGTGGTGGTTTCAGCTGTCTGTCCTGACTGTGATGGTTTCAGCTGTCCTGACTGTGATGGTTTCAGCTGTCTGTCCTGACTGTGATGGTTTCAGATGTCTGTCCTGACTGTGATGGTTTCAGATGTCTGTCCTGACTGTGATGGTTTCAGCTGTCCTGACTGTGATGGTTTCAGCTGTCTGTCCTGATTGCGATGGTTTCAGCTGTCTGTCCTGATTGTGATGGTTTCAGCTGTCCTGACTGTGATGGTTTCAGCTGTCCTGACTGTGATGGTTTCAGCTGTCCTGACTGTGGTGGGAAGTTCGTTCCACCGTTGTGGAGCGAGGACCGAGAATAGCCTGCTTCACTTTGATGACCCCCCCCCCCTCAGGAACTCCGACAGGAGTGGGTTACAAAGAAGTGATTATTACCAGTCCATTATCGTGGTGTTACAAAAGAAAATGTCACGGTATTTCCATCATTCCATCATTCTTTGTTCACAGTGTGAATACCTTTTCTAAATACCTGACATTACGCACGGCCTCAAAGCGCCTCATCTGCGCCAGGAATGATTGCTTTGTAAATCTGCCGTTCTGAATGTCATTGTGCCGCCTGACTTATGTTCCTGTTTGTACCAACCTCACTGGCACATGGAGCCACAAGGTCTCCGCATGTCTGACTGGCTTTACAATATTATGTCCCCTGGCTGTCTGTGTGAAGGACACCCATGTACAGTTCAGTTATTCTTTATTTCGGGTTTTGGACACAACAATAACAACGGTCATTCCATAAATCGCCAAAGTTTTACCAGCTGCTATTGCAGCATTGTCCAATTGTCCGAAAATGGGCTAGGGAGAAGCACCAGGCTTGTCGGCAGTGCCGTCTGGGAGAAATGCGAGGACCTGTGCGAGTTCCAAATGCGAGCCCCCCCCCCAAAGGCAAAAAGAAATCTATATAATTTTTTTTTTTTTTATACAGCCAACATACTCCTAAACAATAGCGCTGCCCGAGGCTGGGCACAGATACAGTCAACATATTCTTAAATAGTAGCGCTGCCCGAGGCTGGGCACATGACACAGTCAACGCATTCCCAAATAATAGCGCTGCCCGAGGCTGGGCATATGATACAGTCAACGCATCCTTAAATAATAGCGCTGCCCGAGGCTTAGTGGCAATGCACCTGCACAGTCGCACACCCGGCAGCAACAGGGAAAATGCACAAAACACCCCCGGAACCTGACAAACAAGCCCAAAGCCAGATAGGTAGATATAGAGAGAGAAAGAGAGAGCGAGATCAGAGAGAGAGAGAGAGAGAGATATAGATAGAGAGAGGGAGAGAGAGCGAGATAGAGAGAGAGGGATAGAGAGAGTGAGAAAGAGAGAGTGAGATAGAGCAAGAGAGAAAGAGAGCAAGAGAGAGAGCAAGAGAGAGAGAGAGCGAGAGAGAGAGAGCAAGAGAGAGAGAGCGAGAGAGAGCGCGAGAGAGAGCGCGCGAGAGAGAGAGAGAGCGCGAGAGAGAGAGAGAGCGTGAGAGAGAGAGCGAGAGCGAGAGAGAAAGAGAGAGAGAGAGAGAGAGAGAGAGAGAGAGAGAGAGAGAGAGAGAGAGAGAGAGAGATCCACGGCAGGAACAGAGCAGACCGCACCAAAAACTCACCCTAACGCAGAGTCAGGTCCAAGAGGAAGGAGACGACCGTGGAGAAAGTTCACCAGTCCCATCATGATATTGTCCCCCCCCGTTGGGATGAACCCGGGAGTCCGCTCCCAGTCCCTCCGCCACACGTTAGCACCTGACAACGTAGCCAACGCTAGCTAGCGTTAGCTAACGCTAGTTAGCTGTCCCT
This sequence comes from Notolepis coatsorum, assembly GCF_963971535.1. NCBI lineage: Eukaryota > Metazoa > Chordata > Actinopteri > Aulopiformes > Paralepididae > Notolepis > Notolepis coatsorum. Next base: position 111,500,602 of record NC_140168.1, read on the forward strand.
GCCTCCAGCCAAGCTACTAGCCGACATAGCTATAGCCTGACTGAAGGTTCCAACACGCAACAACTTTCATCCTCAGTCCATCCGCCGAACGTCCTCCCCGTCCCGGCACAACCCAATCACCACACCCAGTACCGACAAGCCCACGGCATGCGGCGCCATCTCTTCCGCTCCGATGCTGCACATCTGGTTCTCTTGACCAAGACATCCACTCGCTCCAGTGGACAGCGCCGAATAGACCCTGTACCTGGCTGTACCCCCTCCCCTCGTGGATAATACCGGTCTTCTTCACATCTCTCTACCGACTACCAGACCGATGCCAACCAGCTCCCCCTAGTGTTAGTCCTCCCACCCCACGATGCTTTGCATAAAGGTAATTTAATGAAATGAAAATAGTATATCTGCAGAGCCGCAGAGCCCGGAACACTATTCTACAAACGTGTCTAATGTGAAATATATAAGCATGTAAGCAAAACTAGATTTTAGGTCTGTGATGGAAAGTGATTGTTAACACTTTGAGCGCCACGCCTGGTTTTCCGTTTTACCGGCTGAATGCCACCATCGGCGCCAATGTTAACGTTAATATCGCCTAATCTATGTTTTAAATTATGGCTATGTGTCTAATCTGCCCATCGCATTATCAAATACTATTTTCCAGTCAGTGCTGTGAAGGCAGATTGTTTTTTTATCGCGTCGTTTCCGTTTCAGAGCAGTTAGAAAAGCCCCCGTTTTGATATAAAAAACAGCTCATTCTGGAGCATTCTATGAAAATCGTCTTTTAGTGGAATATTCCACAACGTTGATATTCGTCTGCCTTTTTATGAATCGTTTTCAAATAAACGCTAGATGATCAATATTATACGTGCACGCAAGCACATTACGGCCGCGCACTGATAATCGCTCCGTTGATTTCCTCACGGACTTTTACAGTGAAACCGAAAGAGGACATTTCACAAAACAGCTTATAACTTCATCAAACTTACTCTGATTATCCTAACACTGATAACATAGAGTCCTTACCTGACATCAGATGGTATCCAACTGGTATATTCCAATTCCTGATCACCATTCGAAAAAATCGATACATGTATGGATCCAACGCGATACTGTAGATCTCCGTGATCAACGGGGATCTGAGGTTCCAGAATGAACTGTGGTAACCCCGGCTGGATCAGTGAACTGGAAAATGTGGAGTACCGGATTTTTTTCCCCATTCATTTTCATTGAGTCCATTCCAAAATCACTTATGTCATCTGGGAGACGATAGGGGGCGCTTTTTTCCACAGTGATCGTCGGCGCACCTCTACTCGGGTAGGCTCGGGTGATGCAATAATTTTTCAGATCGCAAAAATAATAATAAAAAAAAAAATTCAGAGAAATCTCGTGAGTGGCACGCAACCACCTATAAAAAAACCAGAGAAATCTCGTGAGTGGCACGGAAAGTGTTAACATTATATTTTTTTTTTTTGTGAGGCCCCCCTTTCCCGCGAGGCCCTGTGCGACCGCACTGCTCGCATACCCCCTGAGGCGGCCCTGCCTAGGCTAACCGGCACTGTCCGCTTCCATTAATTGTGCTAAGCTAGGCTAACATGAACATGAAATCGCTCACATTAAACATTTAGACAGAACAAGTCACGAATAAGAATAACAAAACAAATTGCCTAAGAATAAGAATAGAATAAAATATACTGTAAATAAATACAGTCAAAATATACAGAAGTCTGCAGTATGTGTAATATTGCACAGTGTTGTTTCAAAAGTAAGAGTCCAGGAAGATGATAATTGTCACTCTGTGCTCAGTGATGCAGTGAGGCACAGTGATGCATACATATAGTCTGATGGCTGTCGGAATGAAGGACTTCGTGTGGCGTTCAGTGCTGCATTTAGGTAGTGTGAGCCTAGCACTGAACATGCTCCTCCTGTCAGCCAAGTCTGTGTGTAGTGGGTGGGAGGGGTTTTCCCTGATGGCCTGGAGCTTAGCAAGGCTCCTCCTCTCCGCAACCCTCGAGAGTCCAGCTCCACCCCAACCACGCTGCTGGCCTTCCTGACCAGCTTATCCAGCCTGGTTGTGTCCCCTGCTCTCAGTCCGCTGCCCCAGCAGGTCACAGCTTACAAGAAGGTGCCCGCCACCACCGACTCATAGAACATCCTCAACATCCTTGTACAGACATTGAAGGATCTCAGCCTTCTGAGGAAGTAGAGTCGGCTCTGGCCCTTCTTGTACAGTGCCTTTGCGTGTTTTGACCCATTCAGTTTGTTGTCGATGTGCACACCAAGGTATCTGGTGTCACACAGAGGAAACTGGTATCTATCTTCTTGTCTCTCTCTGGAGAAGACGGTAAGCTAATTTCCCAAAATGTTGGCGTGTTCCTTTAAGTAACCACGCCATGATTTCTGCAAAGAGATGTGAGTTTTCCATTTGGTGCTTTGGTGCTTTGAGCTCCACAAACTGAGTGCCATTCAGCTCCATTGTATTGGAGTGAAGGCAGATATCTCCATGATTTCTGCAATACTCAGCAAATCACACCAAAACTACCTGGATAATAGATAGCATTCTGGGTAAGAGGACAAATCTGATTTTCTATTTTATTTTGAGTGAACTTGGCCTTTAAATGTGAATGATTGCTTTATTGTACATTGAGTAATCCAGGGAGGGGGAGGAGTAGGAGGAGGGGCGGTGAGCGAGGTACTGTACCAGGACGTGGAGGCTGTGTGGAGGAGGCCCTTCCTACTGTATACTCATTCAAATTGGTCGCTACTTGAGGTAAAAGAAAATCTAGTCAAACTGGCTTAGTGAACTCAGGTATGGGCGCTGGGGTGTGGGAGGCAAGTGGCCATTTGAGTTTCTTATTTGCTTCATAGCTAGTGGCGAGTTTCACTGACAAGCTATAGAGTACATACATACATACATACATACATACATACATACATACATACATACATACATACATACATACATACATACATACATACATACATACATACATACATACATACATACATACACACACACACACACACATACATACATACATACATACATACATACATACATACATACATACATACATACATACATACATACATACATACATACATACATACATACATACATACATACATACATACATACATACATACACACATACATACATACATACATACATACATACATACACACATACATACATACATATACCTACATACATACATACATACATACATATACATACATACATACATACATATACATACATATACCTACATACATACATACATACATATACATACATACATACATATACATACATACACATACATACATACATACATACATACATACATACATACATACATACATACATACATACATACATACATACATACATACATACATACATACATACACACACATACATACATACATACATACATACATGTATGTATGTATGTATGTATGTATGTATGTATGCCAGTGTTGTGCTAGTTACTGAAAAATAGTAACTCAGTTACTTTACTAGTTACTTCATTTCAAAGTAACTTCGTTACTGTACTAGTTACTTACACCCAAAAGTAATGAGTTACTGGGAAAAGTAACTATTTAGTTATTTAAAAAAAAAGATAAAAAAAAAAAAGATTGCTCCCGAGTCCCATGCCCTATAGTACTCAAAATCGGTTGATCAACTTGACAGTTTCCATTCACATCACCGAACTCTGCTAAGCAATGTGGTCTAGATACAAACACAAATCTGACACAAACAAATGTTGTCCCGAGTCATATAATAAGAAGTGCGCCGGTTGAAGGAACAGCCTTGATGTCGCCGGAGCGTTTCATTATAACCATTATAATTCAAGGGTACTACGACTATGCTTGCACCTCATGGTACCAAAGCACCTCAAAGGCGCTTAAAACAAAATTACAAACATCACAAAACAAACTGGTCAGACTACTACTTGACCTTACTCCTAAAACCCACCTCACCCCTGCCCACTTTTACAACCTAGGATGGCTTAGAGTAGACGACAGAGTACAGCAACTTGCAATGGGCCTGGTCTACAAGATACACTATACGACCGGGGTACCCATGTACATGTCAAAATACTTCCCAAAGGTCAGTGAATACCACAACCACTACACCAGAGGAAGCTCAACAAACCCAGATTCGGCTCAAACAAGGGACTAACGTTTCGCAATTATGCCACAACAATGTGGAACGCCCTACCCAAAGCTAGGGGTAACAGTACTGTATATTTGAATACCGTTTATGTCACAAATGTATCAGTACTAAATACCTATATGTCCCTATGCCATAAATGTCATGTATGTTGTGTATGTCATAAATGTCTATATGAATTGAAAATGGGGGACCCTGATGGAAACAAGACAAACGTCTTTCTCAGGTCTGCATCCCCTTAACAATTGTATGTATTGAGCCGTACTGTATTGTACCCATTCTGCAATCTGTTAAATAAAGTTTTCATTCATTCATTCATTCACCATCTTGCAAGTTGCAACGTTGTTTAAGATATCAATCAAAGCATTGCAACGTTAGAATAGTTAGGATATCAATTGTGCATGAAAGGACTATATTTATATTGTTTGATTAGTATTATGAGATTCCCTGGCAGATTTCGTACAGTCAAAATCCATGATCAACTTGAGTTTCAGTGAACACATTGCACTGACTCACCAAAGTCTGCGGTGGTCGAGATGTAGTAACGTTACGTTAGTCCAGTTGACTCCAGCAGCGCCTCAAACATGTTCTTTATCTCGTTTCCATGTTGTATATTAATTATCTCTCCAAGTAGTTGCTAAATGGTTTGTTAGTTTGTTACTGCGTTCTTTTTATGTAGATTCATAGCGAGCGTTTGTTTTGTTTACAATAGAGAGGGTCTATTTCTTTCCGTAGCCGCATTTCTTGCGCACTTCTGATTGGCCAGTGGCCAGACTCGCCTCGTATCATTCTACGCGGGTGGGGATGAGGATAATAATAATAATCACTACCGCTCGCTATCAATCTATGCCGTATATAACGCAAATAACGCAGTGACGAACCATTCAGTAACGTAAGTAGCGTTACT